>NC_037668.1:26017682-26317682 GCF_003255815.1 Theropithecus gelada
AGGTCAGGAGATCGAGACCATCCTGGCTAACACGGTGAAACCCCGTCTCTGTTAAGAAATACAAAAAACTA
Organism: Theropithecus gelada; assembly: GCF_003255815.1. Taxonomy (NCBI): domain Eukaryota; kingdom Metazoa; phylum Chordata; class Mammalia; order Primates; family Cercopithecidae; genus Theropithecus; species Theropithecus gelada. The sequence goes on from NC_037668.1 coordinate 26,017,754, forward strand.
GCCGGGCGAGGTGGCGGGCGCCTGTAGTCCCAGCTACTCGGGAGGCTGAGGCCGGAGAATGGCGTGAACACGGGAGGCGGAGCTTGCAGTGAGCTGAGATCCGGCCACTGCACTCCAGCCTGGGCGACAGAGCGAGACTCCGTCTCAAAAAAAAAAAAAAAAAAAAAAGAAATAATGCATTTGAGTACTTACTACCTTTTAAAAAATATATAATTTATTTAAATATCAGCATTTAGTTAATGATGGGATGCTTAACAACTAACTTGCAGAAATCCTGACATTTTAGCGACTGACTCATGTGACTAGATTTGGAGGTCTGGAACCTGGAGAGAAGGAGAGTGAGACACAGTAGGCTCCCGAAATTATGTGGGAGCAGCAACGTGGATGAGAGGCTACCAGCGGAATATAAGCACTGCTCCCTTCCCACCCATCCAGCAATCTTCACAGATGGAGGTCTCCAGCTGGGTGTGGGAAGGTGGGGGAGGTATTTTATTTAAATGTTGAAGGAAAGGGTGATCTCAGAAGGCTGGAAGACCTAGAAACATTTGGTTTAAATATTTAATATTAAAAATGGTTTAAATGACTAAGAATGACCCAAAGAGATAAGATTCGATTATTTCATTTGGATATTGGACAAATGAAGAGTGGTTCTAATCACTTGTCCACCCCCATTCCTCCCTTGGCAACAGGGCTGGCATGGCAATATGTACAAAAAGTGAGTCCCAAAAGTTGTGCCTGTAAAATTATTACAGAAATTGCCCCAGACTTCCAGAAATGGTAGACATTCAGATTCCCTGACCAGGAGAAACAGTAAGTAAATAAGAGTGAATCTGCTAAGGTGGCCACCACCATTCCTTTGTGCTAAAGGCTGTAGGAGAAGTCCTTGGATGGTCTTTCAGAGCCCACCAACTCTTATTCATGTAGAATCCAGGTTGTTGTATTCTCAGACTACAGAAAAAAGGAGACAGCAGGTTACAAAGTACTGGGATTATAAGAGACAGACTCTGTGACAAAAGAAGTTACTATTATTGTCCTGATAGGGACAACCTAATAAAATACAAACACAATTCATCAAGAAATGGTGAAATAATAGTTATTGCCATCTATTTAAGAAGGGAGATGTTAATAAAATAGTCTAGACAGATTTTCATAAAAACTGTTTACAACAAAAAGATGTTACTTGAAGAAGTAAACTTTAGTTATCTTAAAAAATGCATTAATGTAAATCATTTTGTTCCTTAAGGATGCTGGATACATGCAGATTTGCTATCTAATTTTTACATTTGAGTTTTAGAAAGCCATCTGTAACCACTTTCCTAAATTATCAGAGTTGTCTGAATATTAACAGGAAGCTTAAATTATACCTCTGGCTACACTTTTCCACTTACTGTTCTATTTTCATCTCATTCTCAACTTATTTATAACCAAACTCATAAAGTCACCCAAACTAACTTCCTATCCACACTACCAAGTTTCCATTTTTGCACCACAATCACCAAGCCTGAAGCTTTGGATTCATCTTTGAACAACCTTCTTATTTCCCATGTGCAATCAGTTTCAATGTTTTGTCAATGCGTCTTTGGTTGCTCTGTTCCTCCATTTTTATTCTCCTGATTAACTTCATATTACCTTATACCCAAATTATTCCATAGCTCTCTAATTTTAATGGTCTCCAGCTTCCTGGGCTCTTTCTCCAGACTATCTTATTAACACACATCCATTACATTGGCTTTGGAAACCCAATTCTTTCTATGGTGTGCTGACTGAAAGAGTGAAATTTGCTTTTAGACCTGGATTTTGTTCCAGCTCTACTTCTTTCTCTTGTGGAAACTTGGGCAAGTCATTTAGCCTCTAAGCCTCCATTTCTTCAGCTGTAAAATGGAAATAATAATAGTGCTTAAACCACAGAGTTGTTATGAGGATAAAATGAGGTGATTTTTTTGTATATGATATGATTTAATTTCTTCTTATATTCTTCTATATTTTCCAAATTCCTTTTCATGATGATGTATTACTTTAAAAATATAAATAAAAATATTTATTGGGTACACAGTGATGCATAATGAACAGGTCAGGATAATTAGAATATCTGTCATCTTAAATATTTATAATTTGTTTTGGGAACATTCAATATTCTTCTTCTAGCTATTTGAAACTATATAATATATAGTTGTTAACTGTAATCATCCTACAGTGGTATAGAACACTAGAATTTAGTCTAGCTGTAATTGTGTGTTCTTTAACAAATCTCTCCTTATTCTCCCCTTGTCTTACCCTTTCTAACCTGTAGTATCCTCTGTTCTACTTTTTACTTCTTTGAGATCATCATTTTTTTTAGCTTCCTCATTTGAATGAGAACATGTAATATTTAACTTTCTGTTCTTGGCTTATTTCACTTAAAATAATGATCTCCGGTTCTACCTATGTTGCTGTGAATGACAGGATTTTATTCTTTTTTATGACTGAATAGTATTCCATTGTGTGTATACACCACATTTTCTCTATCCACTTATCTGCTATTGAATACCTAGCTTGATTCCGTATCTTGGCTATTGTGAATAGTGCTGCAATAAATGTGAGGGCACAGATGTCCCTTTGATCTACTGATTTCCTTTCTTTTAGATAAATGCCTCATAGTAGGATTGCAGGATCATAAGGCAGTTCTATTTGTAGCTTTTATTTGTCTTATTTTTTTTATTTTTTAGGGATGGTGTCTCACTCTGTCACCCAAGCTGGAGTGCAGTGGTGTGATCATAGCTCACTACAGCCTGGAGCTCCTGGGCTCAAGCAATCCTTCCATCTCACCCTCCCAAGTAGTTAGGGCTACAATGCACCACCACACCCAGCTAATTTTTAAAAGCTTTTTGTAGAGAGGCAGTCTTGCTATGTTGCCCAGGCTGGTCTTAAACTCCTGTCCTTAAGCAATCCTCCTGCCTTGGCTTTCCAAAGTGCTAGGATTTCAGGCATGAGTCATTGTGCCTGGGCTTATTCTATTTGTATTTTCTTTAGGAACCTCCCTGCTGTTCTCCACAGTGGTTGTACTAATTTATATTCCCACCAACAGTATATGAGAGTTCGTTTTTCTCTGCATCCTCTCCAGCATTTATTTTTTGGCTTTTTGATAATAGCCATGCTAAGTGGAGTGAGATGATACCTCACTGTGGTTTTGACTTGTGTTTCCCTGATGGTTAGTGACGGTGAGCATTTAAACACGTATTTGGGCCAGGCACGGTGGCTCACGCCTGTAATCCCAGCACTTTGGGAGGCCGAGGCTGGCAGATAATGAAGTCGGGAGATGGAGACCATCCTGGCCAACGTGGTGAAACCCCATACCTACTAAAAATACAAAAATTAGCCTGTTATGGTGGTGCACGCTTGTAGTCCCAGCTACTTGGGAGACTGAGGCAAGAGAATCGCTTGAACCCAGGAGGCGGAGGTTGCAGTTGGCTGAGATCGTGCCATTGCACTCTAGCCTGGCGACAGGGTGAGACTCCGTCTCAAAACAAAAAAACAAAAACAAAAAACCCCACACATATTTGTTGATCATTTGTATGTCTTCTTTGGATAAATGACTGTTTGAATCATTTCCCCTTTTTAATCAAATTGTTCGTTTCTGAGATTTTTACTGTTGAGATATTTGAGCGCCTTGTATATTCTGGATATGAATCCCCTGTCAGATGAATAGTTTACAAATATTTTTTCCCATTCTATATATTGTCTTTTCACTCTGTTGATTGTTTCCTTTGCTGTGAAGAAACTTTTTAGTTTTATATAACCCCTTTTTAAAATTTTTGCTTTTGTTGCCTGTAGTTTTGAGGTCTTATTCATACAATCTTTTCTCAAACCAATGTCCAGAAGTATTTCCTCTATGTTTTTTTCTAGTATTTTTATGGTTTCAGGTCTTGCATTTGGGTCTTTGATTCATTTTGAGTTAATTTTTGTACAGGGTGGGAGGTGGGGGTCTAATTTCATTCTTTTGCATAAGGATATTCAGTCTTTCTAGCACAATTTATTGAAGAGACTGTACTTTTCCCAGTGAGTATTCTTGGAGGCTTTGTCAAAAATCAGTTAGCTATAGATATGCAGATTAATTTCTGGGTTCTTTATCCTGTTACATTGGTCTATGTGTCTTTTTTTTTTTTTTAATGACAGCACCATGCTATTTTGGTTTCTATATCTTTGTAGTATGCTTTGAAGTCTGGTAGTATGATGACTACAACTTTGCATTTTTGTCCCTTCCTCAGGATTGCTTTGGCTATTCAGGATTTTTGTGCTTCCATATAAATTTTAAGATTTTTAAAGTTTCTGTGAAGAATGTCATTGGTATTTTGGTAGGAATTACATTGAATCTGTAGATCGCTTTGGGTAGTATAGTCATTTTAACAATATTCTTCTGATTAATGAGCATGGGATGTCTTTCCATTTGTATCCTCGTCAATTTTTTTCATCAGTTTTTTTTTTTTTCCTTCCCTAAAACAGGGTCTCGCTCTGTTGCCCAGGTTGAAGTGCAGTGGTGCAATTTCAGCTCACTGCAGCCTCGACCTTCCAGGCTGGATCGATCTTCCCACCTCAACTTCCTGAGTAGCTGGGACTACAAGCATGCGCCACCACACTCAGCTAATTTTTGTATTTTTTTGGTAGAGATGGGGTTTTGCCATGTTGCCCAGGCTGGTCTTGAACACCTGGGTTCAATCGATCCTCCCATCCCTGACTCCCAAAGTGCTGTAATTATAAGTGTGAGCCACAGCTCCTGGCAGTCTTCAGCGTTTTGCAGTTTTCCTTGTAGAGGTCTTTTACCTCCTTGGCTAAATTTATTCCTAAGTTTTTTTTTCGATTGCTATTATAAATAAAATCATGTCATCTGCAAAGAGGAACAATTTGACTTCTTTCCAGTTTGGATGCCCTTTATTTTCTTCTTAAATGCTCTGGCCAGGACTTCTGACATGAGGTGATGTATATACAATCTCAGCATGCTGCTCGGCACATAGTGGCTTCCCACATCTTACTCACCACTCCTGGTCAGACTCCTTTTTCATATCCTATTTTGGGGCAGCAGTCTGCCTTAGCTCTTCCCCTTTCAGTCTATGCTCACGTGTAAATAATCTCATTTAGTCTTGTGCCTTTAAATATCACCTATATGTTGGTGATTGTAAGGCATAAGTTATCTATTCCCACTGGCATTTTTGGGTTGCTGGCTTCTTCAGCTCCAAGTTTGGGGTATACGAAGCAAAAAGAAAACTCAGGAAACTTACCATCTAGTCATTCCTTGGGTCCTCAGGTCCCTAGCCTGTCTGTCTTCTTCTACCCACCTTTCTTCTTTTGTATATATATAAATTATATATAATTATACATACTATATATAGTGATACATAATGTCTAGAGGGTTTTTTGTTTTACTTAGTGGGAAGAATAGAAAAAATATATCAACTCTATCTTGATGGCAGTGCCTACTGAGGTTTTTTTAAAATCAAAAAAAAATTTAAGTTTGTTAAAAAACACATAATATAAAGTTACCCTCTTGGCCATGAAGTGTACAGTCCAGTAGTGTTAATTATATTCATATTATTGTGTAACAGATCACTACAAATTTTTCATCTTGCAAAAACTGAAACTCTACACATACCAAACAACTTCCCATTTCTCCCTTTCCCAATTCCTGGCAACTACCATTCTACTTTCTGTTTCTGTGATTTTAACTACTCTAGATATTTCATTCAAGTGGAATCATACAGTATTTGTCCTTTTGTGACTGGCTTATTTCACTCAGTATGATATTCCCAAGGTTCATCCATTTTGTAATATGTGACAGAATTTCCATTAGGGCAAAATATTTAGTGAGTTTCTAATTTTAGTGATTATATGCTTAATCTACAAAAATTCAATTTTCTAAAATCTCACTTTTTGTTTTCTTTATGTTTTTAGTAATTTTAAATATAAATATTTTATATTTTAGTTCATATTGTCAACTACTATTTTAAGTGCTTGAGAGCTTTAGTTTTCCTTTTTAAATTTGCTTTTCCTCATAACGAATTTTTTTCTTGTGTGCTTCGGATTTTTTAATGTGTGCTCATGTTTTGCAGGTTTTTGTTTTTTCTTTTCCTGTGAGAATCCCTAGCAGTCTAGGTTTTGGACCTATCCTATCTGAGTAAGATCTAGAGGGATATCACAAATTGAGACTAAGTTTGGTGTTAATTCTTGATTTGAGGATTCCAAGGCTATGTGGGGAGCATAAATCTGAACCCTAAACCCAATAGAAGATGGTGAGCCATGGTTTTGAATTCTCAGGTTCTTAGAGGACACTTTTGTTTTTTCCACTCAGAGCTCAGGCAGTCAGACAAGCTTCTTAGTCAACTCCCAATTCAGATGGATGACTTTTCTCCCTCATCTATCAGATTGTGCAGCTATTATATTGTTCTAACTTTATCTGGGGTTTTCTGTTTCACATCAGCACCTCAAAAGGTCTCAAGGCCTCATTTCTTGTTCCTATTGAGATTCAAGACCCTGGGCTAACTTTAGCATTGTCTTTATTTTGAATTCTATGTAGTTGAAGTACTGAGTAGCTAGCTTCCAAGATGGCCTCCCTTTTTGCTGGTATTCACAGCTTTGTGTAATCCCCTTCTACACAGTATCACAGTTGCTCTGTATGACCAATAGAATACGGCAGAAGGGATGGCGTGTCACTTTCAGCATTTAGTTTAAAAGTATCAGGGGTTTTATTACTCTCTTTATGATCATTTACTTTGTGGAAAGCCAGCTGCCATGTCATGGGAACACTCAGGGAGCTTATGGAGAGGCTTGTGTTACCAGAAAATGATGTCTCTGGTCAATAGTGTATGGCGGATGCATCTGACAGCAATAACTTAAGCATACCCTGAGGATGACCTTATCGTGTAAGAAGAATGTTGATTCAAAATTCCCAGGTAGGGAATCCAGTAGTGGCCAACCTAGAAGTTTACCCTTTATTAGGTTGGTACAAACATTATTGCGGTTTTTGCCATTACTTTTAAAATGGCAAAAACCACAATTATTTTTGCACCAACCTATACAAAGGACATCTGAGCCCTTGGCCCCTTCCTTGGAATGCAGGTTGTGCAAGGAACTGAGCTGAGATTCTTTGTTTTGAACTCGGTGGAGGTTGCTAGGTGAAGGATGCTAAGTGGAAATTCCTATATAAACTGCATGCATTTTATAAACAGTAGCAATTTTTCCTGTCCAGGCCATTGCTCGTGGGCCATTCTGTGTGTAAGTCCTCAATACACTCTACGTCTGGTTTGCTGGTTCTGGGTTTCTTCTTTGGCCTCGTGGACATGGTGCTATCCCTGTTGGAATCAACAGGGGTCAGGGATGACAAATAGCCAATGAGGCCCTGATGCTTGCTAACAGTCATGTGAGTGAGCTTGGAAGTAGATCCTTCAGACTTCAGATGGCTGCAGTCCTGGCCAGTATCTTGACTACAACTTCATGAGAAATCCTGAACCAGAACCACCCAGCTAAGCCATTCCTGAATTTATGAAGCTTGGCAACTGTGAAAGCTAATAAATGTCTCTTTTTTCAAGTTGTTTAATTTTGGGATCACTTGTTACATAGAGATAGATCACTAATACAGGTACCATAATTGTTTGACTAGCTTAAGACCTTAAAGATATAAATCTAGCATTGATAATTTTGATCTAGTACCTTTATCTTCTTGGCTGATCTTTTTAAAACCATCCTTTTCTATACATACATAAACTAGACCTTGCCAGTTATCATCTAAAACTGCTCCACTCTTCTGAAATACTTGATTCTATATCCTGCCTTTGACTACAGCTTCATGTCCTTCTATCTCTTATGTCATTTCTCCACACAAATGATAAGGCTTATCAATGACCCACTCATTTATTCCCAGTTTATTTTTCTCCTTTCTGGCCTTGCTTAATTCTTCTACTATGGTCAACCTATTGCTTTTCTGTATGTTAAATACCTATGTCTTTTGGGAACTGCGTTTCTCCCACTCCATTCGGTGTTGGTGAAGCTGTTGCTCATATGACCTAACCATTCTCACCACAGCTGTGGGCGCCTTACTCAGGTTGACCAAGCAATCCCTATTGGGGATTGATATGTACACTGTGAAAGAAAGGGCTGGAGTCTACCTGTGGCGTTATGTTTTCTAAGGAATACATAAGACCAGAACTGCTGGAGGTTGTCCTGTTGTGCTTGGATATATTTTAAAGAGAATGAAGTCAAGCAAAGGTAAGCAGAGCTGAGAGATGAAGAGGGACAACATTCTTATGATGTCATTTGAACCATGGACCCTGTTGGACTCGAGGTCAGTTCGATTCCTTAGACATTCCAGCTGTATAAACCAATAAATCCTTTCTTAGCTTTTTTTCTTATGCTATTTTATAACGTTTTTGTTTTTTAACAACCAAAAGCATTATGACTAACACTCTTAGCCTGTACCTCTATTTCAGTTATGAATGCATTTGGTTGCAAATTACCAGAAAACACAAAAACCATGTCTGACATAATTAAGAGTTTATTTGCTCCACATGGTAAAGTCTAAGGTAGGGCAGTCCAGAGCTAATGCAGCAGCTCAGCAGTACCATCAGGAATCCAGAGTCTTTCTGTGTTTCTGCTCTGTCATCCTTACTATATGGACTTTGTCCTACTTGTTGCCAAGTGGCTGCCGCTTCTCTAGGCGCCACAACTGTGCTCTAGGCAGAAGGAAACAGGACCCGAAGAGACCGTATTTGCAGACTTCTGTTTATGTCTCATTGGTCAGAAGTGTGTCCCATGGCTTACCCAACTGCAGGGGAGCTAGGAAATTAAGTGTTTAGCCTCTATCATCTCTGTATTAGAAGTAGGCAAAAGAAAGAAGAGTTGGAAATGGACAAACCTAAGTTGAAAACTTGGATTTTCTCTGGATTCCAGAACTATATCTTACATTTTCACCTGCCCTACAAACAACCAGCTACCTTCTAACTTTACAAATCATTCTGTATTTGAATTCTGTGTGTTACTGGATAGAACCTACAAAATTGTAAATAATGGAACTTTTACAGATTTTACAAGTTAATGACATTAAGGCACCCAGAACTATTTGTTAGTTCTTTTTATTTTGTTTTCATTAGCCGCCTCTCCTATTCCCTTTAATTGTTATTGAAAATCTTTAACACACACTACCTTTATTAACCCCTCTTCTCATATCCTTTTTACTCTCAACGGGTTGCAGTCCCTTGCTTTGCTAAGAAAATTGAGGCTATGACATACAAAGTTTCTTAATTTCCCATAACCAACCTTTCCTCTTTTCTTTGTTTCCTTTCAATTTTTAAACTAGAACCTACAGTTGTGGTCTTAACCTCACCCACAATCATTGTGCTACAAATTACCTGATGTTTATTTCAGTCATCATTGTATACCAACACTTGTCATCATGTGGTAGTAGGCACACCATAAATATTTGTTGAATACTTATTGAAGCCTCCTTGTAGAACTTTGCTACATCAATTATTCCTTTTCTCTCCTGAATCTTTTGCTTCTCCCTCTTGTACCTCCTATCTGTTAGTCTGTAAATATATTCAAATGTTTTTTTTTTCCCTGAAAGTCAAAAAGAATCCCAAAAGAACAAAACTCTTCCTTCTAATGTGCTTATATTCACCTCCTGGCTAACAGCTAATTTTTCTCTTTCTGTACTGAACCAAACTCTCACAATAAGAATTTCCATTTTCAGTCTCTACTTCCATTTCTTCTAGTCATTTCTCAACTCATTGTTTACTGGCTTCCACTCTACCATGTGAACGGAAGGTCCCTGATGATTTCCTACTCACAAAATCATATGTTACTTAAGTTTTCTGTAGAATTTAGTTACACATTTTCTATTTCTTGTAACTCTCTTCTTCCTTAAATTTTGTGACACTAGGAATTTTTTGTTCCCCTCTCTATCAATTGTTTTTTTTCCTTCTGTTGGGATTCTCATCATCAGTAATGTTACCCAGGGCTCTGTATGTGATCATCTTTTCTTTTCATTAGACACATACTCCTTATAAGATCTTACCAATACCATGGCTTCAGCTGCCACCCAAACAAAAATTGTTCCCAAGTCTGTATCTCTAGTTCCAACCATATTCTTTTGTTAAGACCTTAAAGAGGTAAAGGAATGAATCACATGAATATTTGGAAGAACAACATTTCAGGGAATGGAAATAGCAAGTGTAAAGGCCCTGAGGTCGGAGTGTCTTCATCATGTTCAAAGAAAAGCAAGGAAGCCAGTGTGGCTGGAGCTGACAGGGTGTGGGGAAAATTACTAGAAAATGAAGTCAGAGAAGCAGTAGGAGAGTGAAGGTCAAATCATGTAAGGTCTCATATGCCATGTTAGTGATCCTAACTTCTACCGGGAGTGCGATGAAAAGCCACTGCATGATTTGAGCAAAGAAGTGATATATTCTGACTGGAGTTTTAAAAGGATAACTCTGTGTTGAATATAGATTGAAAAGAGCAAAATAGGAATCAGAGCAACCAGATTAGGAGTCTATTGCAATAATTTAGATGAGAGATGATGGTGGTGGTCTGGACCAGAGCTGTGGCAGTCAAGCAGCTGGTCATGAATACATGTTATTGGAGAACCAACAGCATGTGATGACAGATTGGATGTTGGGTTTTGAGAAAAAGGAGAACTCGAATATTTTTGGCCTGAGTAACTGGAATGATGGAGTTGCAATTTACAAAGTTGAGAAATACTGTGGGAAAAACAGACTTGGGAGAAGATTAGGAGGTCAGGTTTGGACCAATTACATATGAGCTATTGATTAGACAATCAAATGTGAAGTCCTGAGGCAGCTGGATAAAGAATGGAGTTTAGTGGTTAAGTGGGACTAGAGGTATAAATTTGAAATTCGTCATCCTATGGAAGGTATTTAAACTCATGAGGCTAGATGAGTTTATTACTGGAATGAAAATAAAAAGAAAAGAGAAATGCTTTAAGAACTGAGCCCTGGAGCAACCTGGTGTTAAAAGGCAGGGCTGATGAGAATGAATCAGCAAAGGAAATTAAGGAATGGCCACTATGTGGGATGAAAATTAGAAGAGTGTGATGTCTGGGAAGATAACTGAAGACATGTTTCTAAAAGGAAGGAATTGACCATGGCAAATGTTGCTGATAGGTCAGTTAATTTGAGGACTGAGTGTTTCAGTGGGTCAAAATAGTGGGAGGAAAGAAATTGGAATTTTTCTGGAAAGGACGGAGAAAAATGGGGCAGTAGCTAGAGAGAGAAGTGGGCTCAAGAGAATTTTGTTTATTAGATAAGAGAAATAAAAACATGTTTGCAAGTTGATGGGAAAGATTCAGTAAATAGAAAATTTTGTTAAAGCAGGGAAAGGGTAGAAATGCTGGAGTGATGTCCTTAAGTAGGTGAGAAGAGGTGGGTTTTAGTAGAGGAATTGTCCTTTGCTAGAAGCACAGTTAATTCATCCACAGTAAGAGAAGAGAAAACAGAGTAGGGCATAGATGTAGGCAGGTGGTAAATGTTATGGTGGAAGTGCATAGAAATATTCTTCAGACGGCTTCTATTTTATCAATAAGGAAATTGGGAGCAAGGATGGGGGTAGAAGTATTGGAAGGTTCATGCCCTCATTACCTCTCTGCCCTCATCTCCTAGTTGTCTTAGGGAGTGAGAGAATGAACTAAGGAAATAAAGCATAATTGTCTGTCAGCATTGAGATTATGGATCATAACTTTCAGTAAGACTAGTCAATGTGGTTGTATGGTTTTCTCTAACTACCTTTAGTTGTGCAAAATCAGTCATGATTGAGCCAAACAGTTGGATTTAAGTAGTATTAACTTTTATTATTATTATTATTATTTGGCCTGGCAGTTACAACATAAAGTTGAGGGACAACAGAGTCAACTGCTTTGTATGAAAGAAAGTGGTGAGAATGACTATTATTTAAGCTGAATAAGGAGGAAAGTGATGGCACAAGGGGTGTGAGGGATAGTAAAAAGTGGTTGGATCAATGGACTGTAGGCCAGAGGATGGAAGTTAAAGGATTGTTAGAGTTGGGGCACAAGAGGGAATGAAATGAAAGATAGAAGGTAGTGATCAGAGACAGTGGGGTGCTCGAAATTAAGATCATAGAAGGGTTATGGCTTTTGGTACTAGGGTTTAACTATGGAAGTGAAAGGCTGAAAGGCTAAAGGAATAAAAAAGGTAGAGGACAGCATCATTGGAGGAGAGGAGGTCAAGGATCTGAAAAGCTGCGCTAATGGAAAGATCATGTACATGGAAAGAATTATGAAGGAGTGGTGTTGAAGAATGTAAGAGTCAACCAGAAGCTAAACTCTTCAAGGAACAGGAGGTAGTGACCTGAGGATAACAGATGACTGCAACAGGAAGAGTAGTGGTGGTATGATTTTGTAAAATTGCTCATCTTAAGGTCATGCATGACCTCCTAGTTACCAAAAATTGATCTGAAGTTTTATACAGAATGTGTCATCATTTCCACTTTCATGAGCTTTTTTTTTTTTTTTTTTTTTTTTGAGATTTTATGACCCTGGGATCTGCTGGTTCTCCCACCTCCCTGTCAATTCCTGCCCCCACCTAACCCCCTCTTTTTTATCACCTCTTGGATTCTGCTTCTCAGTAGCAATTACCTGGAGCTCCCTCTTTTTCACAGTTCACACACTATCTGGGTGATCTCACCAATCTCACGGCTTCAGCTTCCATCCAAATGCACGTGGCTTCCAAATCTGTGTCTCCAACCCCAACTATGCTCCATTGCTTCAGTCCTGTATTTCCGACTGCCTACCAAGTTGCCCTTGGATGACCTTCAGGCAACTTAAATTCATTCAAGACTGAATTAGTTATCTTCCTCTCCAAACTTCCTTCTTCATTTTTGAATTTCAGTCTAAGACACTTTTAACTCATCATAGTCTGTCTTCCTCATCTCCTATATGCAGTCAAGTCACCAATGCCTGTGATTCTATTTCTGAAAGATGAATTCTATTTCTGAAATGCTAACACTGATTAAATCCAACTCTTTGCCTCCTTCAAATCTATGTCTGCACAACAAAAAACAGAGGAAGAAAAACAGAGGCATTTCCTAGCTTTATAAAAGTCTAGGAAATATAGTTTACTAGATGTTCTGTTTCTATAACACAAGAAGGCCATCTAAGAAAGATAGAATGGATGTTGAGTATCAATCCATTTATTGACGTCTCCTGATACTCAATTATGGGAATCCCTAAAAGAGTACGTTATAGGTTGTGAATCACTCTATTCTTGTGTACCCACACCAGGTAAGAAGTTATTGTTGCAGTTTATTATTATTTGTATATTTAAAAAGGATGAAAGCAAAACAAAAGGTCACTACCTAAGAGTAGCCTTCCTAGTCACCCTATTTATTTAGGCTTCTCCTTGCCATTCTCTAATTGTTTCTTCATTCATTTGTCAAATATTTAGAGTATTTTGTATTAGGCATTATTCTGAGTGATAGGAATACAGCAGTGATGAAAAGGGACACAATCCATGATTTCATTGAACTTAAAGTCTAGTCAGGGAGCTGTGCAAAAAACAAAAAACAAAAAACAAACAAAAAACAAAAAACAAAACTGTATAGAAATAATGTATTTTCCCCAGGTGTGGTGGCTCACACCTGTAATCCCAGCACTTTGGAAGGCCGAGGTGGGCGGATCACGAGGTCAGGAGATTGAGACCATCCTGGCTAACACAGTGAAACCCAGTCTCTACTAAAAAAAATAAAAAAATAAAAAAAAAAAATTAGCCAGGCATGGTGGCGGGCACCTGTAGTCACAGCTACTTAGGAGGTTGAGGCAGGAGAATGGCGTGAACCCAGGAGGCGGAACTTGCAGTGAGCCGAGATCGCACCACTGAATTCCAGCGTAGGTGACAGAGCGAGATTTCATCTCAATAAATAAATAAATAAATGAATAAAAGAAATAATGTATTTTCCAATCGTGATTAGTGCTTTGAGAAAATAAAGGGCAACAGAACAGAACGAATGGGGTTGGGGAGACAGGGAACAATTTTAAGTAGGAAAATTAGGGAAAGCCTCTTTGAAGAGATGAGATTATAGTGTATATATGAATGGTGAGAAGAAGTTAGCTAGACTAAGACTTGGAAGAAGAGAACTCCACAGAGAGAACAGCAAGCATTAAGACCCTTAGGTGGTACAAGCTTGGCATCTTCAAAGACATGACCGATATCTCCAAAGCCCTCCTTCGTAACACTTATCACAAGATGTAATCATATATTTATTTGTGTGTACCTACTTGGATCTGTTATATATTTGCTTACTGTCTGTTATCCTCATGATCTGTTATCCCTTTCAGGATGGAGGCCATTTTTTAAAATTATACTTTAAGTTCTGGGGTACATGTGCAGAATGTGAAGGTTTGTTACATAGGTATACATGTGCCATGGTGGTTTGCTGCACCCATCAACCAGTCATCTGCATTAGGTATTTCTCCTAATACTATCCCTCCCCAAAACCCCCACCCCTTCACAGGCCCCGATGTGTGATGTTCCCCTCTATGTGTCCGTGTGTTCTCATTGTTCAACTCCCACTTATGAGTGAGAACATGTGGTGTTTGATTTACTGTTCTTGTGTTAGTTTGCTGAGAATGATGGTTTCCTGCAAAGACATGAACTCATCCTTTTTTATGGCTGCATCGTATTCCATGGTGTATGTGTGCCACATTTTCTTTATCTAGTCTACCATTCATGGGTATTTGGGTTGGTTCCAAGTCTTTGCTACTGTGAACAGTGCCACAATAAACATATGTGTGCATGTGTCTTTATAGAAGAATGACTTTAATCCTTTGGGCATACACCCAGTAATGGGATTGTGGGGTCAAATGGTATTTCTAGTTCTATATCCTTGAAGAATTTCCACACTGTCTTCCACAATGGTTGAACTAGTTTACACTTCCACCAACAGTGTAAAAGTGTTCCTATTTCTCCACATTTTCTCCAGCATCTGTTGTTTCCTGACTTTTTACTGACTGCCATTCTAACTGGTGTGAGATGGTATCTCATTGTGGTTTTGATTTGCATTTCTCATTTATTGATTTGTGTATGTTGAACCAGCCTTGCATACCAGGGGTGAAGCCAACTTGATTGTGGTGGATAAGCTTTTTGATATGCTGCTGGATTCGGTTTGCCAGTATTTTATTGAGGATTTTTGCTTTGATGTTCATCAGGGATATTGTTCTAAAATTTTCTTTTTGTGTGTGTGTCTCTGCCAGGTTTTGGTAACAGGATGATGCTGGACTCATAAAATGAGTTAGGAAGGATTCCCTCTTTTTCTATTGTTTGGAATAGTTTCAGAAAGAATGGCACCAGCTCCTCTTTGTACCTCTGGTAGAATTCGGATGTGAATCTGTCTGGTCTTGGACATTTTTTTGTTGGTAGGCTATTAATTATTGCCTCAATTTCAGAACTTGCTATTGGTGTATTCAGAGATTCAACTTCTTCGTGGTTTAGTCTTGGGAGCGTGTATGTGTCCAGGAAGTTATCCATTTCTTCTAGATTTTCTAGTTTATTTGCATAGAAGTATTTATAGTATTCTCTGATGGTAGTTTGTATTTCTGTGGGATCGGTGGTGATAACCCCTTTATCATTTTTTTATTGCATCTATTTGATTCTTCTCTCTTTTCTTCTTTATTAGTCTGGCTAGCAGTCTATCTATTTTGTTGATCTTTTCAAAACAACAGCTCCTGGATTCATTGATTTTTTGAAGGGTTTTGTTGTGTCTCTATCTCTTTCAGTTCTGCTCTGATCTTAGTTATTTCTTGTCTTCTGCTAGCTTTTGAATTTGTTTCCTCTTGCTTCTCTAGTTCTTTTAATTGTGATGTTAGGGTGTTGATGTTAGATCTTTCCTGCTTTCTCTTGTGGGCATTTAGTGCTATAAATTTCCCTGTATACACTGCCTTACATTTGTCCCACAGATTCTGGTACCTTGTGTCTTTGTTCTCATTGGTTTCAAAGAGCATCTTTATTTCTGTCTTCATTTTGGTATTTACCCAGTAGTCATTCAGGAGCAGGTTGTTCAGTTTCCATGTAGTTGTACGGTTCTGAGTGAGTTTCTTAATCCTGAGTTCTAATTTGATTGCACTGTGATCTGAGAGATAGTTTGTTGTGATTTCTTTTCTTTTACATTTGCTGAGGAGTGTTTTACTTCCAATTATGTGGTCAATTTTAGAATAAGTATGATGTGGTGCTGAGAATATTCTTTTGATTTGGTATGGAGAGTTTTTTTTTTTTTTAATTTACACTTAGGGTGGAGAGCTCTGTAGGTCCACCTGGTCCAGAGCTGAGTTCAAGTCCTGGATATCCTTGTTAATTTTCTGTCTCATTGATCTAACATTGACATTGGGGTGTTAAAGTGTCCCACTATTATTGTGTGGGAATCTAAGTCTCTTTGTAGGTCTCTAAGAACTTGTTTTATGAATCTAGGTGCTCCTGTATTGGGTGCATATATATATTTAGGATAGTTAGCTCTACTTGTTGAATTGATCCCTTTACCATTATGTAATGCCCTTCTTTGTCTCTTTTGACCTTTGTTGGTTTAAAGTCTGTTTTGTCAGAGACTAGGATTGCAACCCCTGCTTTTTTTTTTTTGCCTTCTGTTTGCTTGGTAAATCTTCCTCCATCCCTTTATTTTGAGCCTATGTGTATCTTTGCCTGTGAGATGGGTCTCCTGAATACAGCACACCAATGGGTCTTGACTCTTTATCCAGTTTGCCAGTCTGTTTCTTTTAATTGGGGCATTTAGCCCATTTACATTTAAAGTTAATATTGTTATGTGTGAATTTGATCCTGTCATTATGATGCTAGCTGGTTTTTTTTGGCTCATTAGTTGATTCAGTTGCTTCATAGCATTGATGGTCTTTACAATTTGGCATGTTTTTGCAGTGGCTGGTACCGGTTGTTCCTTTCCATATTTAGTACTTCCTTCAGGAGCTCTCGTAAGGCAGGCCTGGTGGTGACAAAATCTCTCAGCATTTGCTTGTCTGTAATGAATTTTATTTCTCCTTCATTTATGAAACAGTTTCATAACTATGTTTGGATATGAAATTCTGGGTTGTAAATTCTTTTCTTTAAGAAAAGTTGTTGGCTGGATATGAAATTCTGGGTTGTAAATTCTTTTCTTTAAGAAAAGTTGTTGACTGGATATGAAATTCTGGGTTGTAAATTCTTTTCTTTAAGAATGTTGAATATTGGTCCCTACTCTCTTTTGGCTTGTAGGGTTTCTGCTGAGAGATCTGCTGTTAGTCTGATGGGCTTCCCTTTGGGGGTAACCTGATCTTTCTCTCTGGCTGCCCTTACCTTTTTTTCCTTCATTTCAACCTTGGTGAATCTGACTATTACGTGTCTTGGGGTTGCTGTTTTCGAGGAATATCTTTGTGGTGTTCTCTGTATTTCCTGAATTTGAATGTTGGCATGCCTTGCTAGATTGGGGATGTTGTCCTGGATAATATCCTGAGGAGTGTTTTCCAACTTGGTTCCATTCTCCCCATCACTTTCAGGTATACCAACCAAACTTAGATTTGGTCTTTTCACATAGTCCCATATTTCTTGGAGGATTTGTTCATTTCTTGTCTCCCTTTTTTCTCTAATCTTGTCTTCTCACTTTATTTCATTAAGTTGATGTTCAATCACTGATATCCTTTCTTCCACTTGATTGATTCGGCTATTGAAACTTATATATGCTTCATGAAGTTCTTGTGCTGCATTTTTCAGCTCCATCAGGTCGTTTATGTCGTTTTCTACACTGGTTATTCTAGTTAGCAATTCGTCTAACCTTTTCTCAAGGTTCTTAGCTTCCTTGCTTTGGGTTAGAACATGCTCCTTTAGCTCAGGTGAGTTTGTTATTACCCACCTTCTGAATCCTACTTCTGTCAACTCATCAAACTCATTTTCTGTCTAGTTTTGTTCCCTTGCTGGCAAAGAGTTGTGATCCTTTGGAGGAGAAGAAGTGTTCTGGTTTTTGGAATTTTCAGCCTTTCTGTGCTGATTTCTCCCAATTTTTGTGGTTTTATCTACCTTTGGTCTTTGATGTTGGTTACTTATGGATGGGGTGTGGACGTCCTTTTTGTTGATGTTGATTCTGTTCCTTTCTGTTTGTTACTTTTCCTTCTAACACTCAGGCCCCTCAGCTGCAGGTCTGTTGGAGTTTGCTGGAGGTGCACTCCAGACCTGTTTGCCTGGGTGTCACCAGCAGAGGCTGCAGAACAGCAACCATTGTTGCCTGACCCTTCCTCTGGAAGCTTTGTCCCAGAGAGGCACCCACAAGATGCCAGCCAGAGCTCTCCTGTATGAGGTTTCTGTTGGCCCCTACTTATTTTTTTAAATATTATTATTATACTTTAAGTTCTAGGGTACATGTGCATAACGTGCAGGTTTGTTACATATGTAAACTTGTGCCATGTTGGTGTGCTGCACCCATCAACTCCTCAGCACCCATCAACTCATCATTTAAATCAGGTATAACTCCCAATGCAATCCCTCCCCGCCCCCCGATGATAGGCCCTGGTGTGTGATGTTCCCCTTCCTGAGTCCAAGTGATCTCATTGTTCAGTTCCCACCTATGAGTAAGAACATGAGGTGTTTGGTTTTCTGTTCTTGCGATAGTTTGCTGAGAATGATGGTTTCTAGCTGCATCCATGTCCCTACAAAGGACACAAACTCATCCTTTTTTATGGCTGCATAGTATTCCATAGTGTATATGTGTGTTGGCCCCTATTTGGAGGTGTCTCCCAGTCAGGCTACACAGGGATCAGGGACCCACTTGAGGAGGCAGTCTGTCCATTATCAGAGCTTGAACGCTGTGCTGGGAGAACCACTGCTCTCTTCAGAACTGTCAGGCAGGGATGTTTAAGTCTGCTGAAGCTGCACCCACAGCTGCCCCTTCCCCCAGGTGCTCTGTCCCAGGGAGATGGGGGTTTTATCTGTAAGTCTCTGATGGGGGCTGCTGCCTTTTGTTCAGAGATGCCCTGCCCACCGAGGTGGAATCTAGAGAGGCAGTCAGCTTTGCTGAGCTGTGGTGGACTCTGCCCAGTTTGAATTTCCCAGTGGCTTTGTTTACACTGTGAGCATAAAACCGCCTACTCAAGCCTTGGCAATGGCAGACGCCCCTCCCCCCACCAAGCTCCAGCATCCTGGGTCAATCCCAGACTGCTTCACTAGCAGCGAGAATTTCAAGCCAATGGATCTTAGCTTGCTGGGCTCCGTGGGCATGGGACCCGCTGAGCCAGGCACTGGAGGGAATCTCCTAGACTACTGGTTGCTAAGACCATGGGAAAAGCGCAATATCTGGGCAGGAGTGTACCATTCCTCCCGGTAAAGTCTCTCACAGCTTTCCTTGGCTAGGAAAGGGAAATCCCCCAACCTCTTGCACTTCCTGGGTGAGGTCACGCCCTGCCCTGTTTCAGCTTGTCCTCCATGGGCTGCACCCACTGTCCAACCAGTCCCAATGAGACGAACCAGGTACCTCAGTTGGAAATGCAGAAATCACTCGCCTTCTGCGTGGATCTCACTGGGAGCTGCAGACTGGAGCTGTTCCTGTTCAGCCATCTTGCCTGATCCTCCCTGATTTGCATTTCTCTAATGACCAGTGATGATGAGCCTTTTTTCATACATTTGTTGGCTGCATAAATGTCTTCTTTTGAGAAGTGTCTGTTCATATCCCTCGTCCAGTTTTTGATGGAGTCATTTGATTTTTTTCTTGTAAATTTGTTTAAGTTCTTTGTAGATTCTGGATATTAGCCCTTTGCCTGATGGATAGATTGCAAAAATTTTCTCCCATTCTGTAGGTTGCCTGTTCACTCTGATGATAGTTTCTTTTGCTGTGAGAAGCTCTTTAGTTTAATTAGATCCCATTTGTCAATTTTGGCTTTTGTTGCCATTGCTTTTGGTGTTTTAGTCATGAAGTCTTTGCCCATGCCTATGTCCTGAATGATGTTGCCTAGGTTTTCTTCTAGGGTTTTTATGGTTTTAGCTCTTACATTTAAGTCTTTAATCCATCCTGAGTTAATTTTTATATAAGATGTAAGGAACGGGGCCAGTTTCAGTTTTCTGCATATAGCTAGCCAGTTTTCCCAACACCATTTATTAAATAGGGAATCCTTTCCTCATTGCCTGTTTTTGTCAGATTTTTCAAAGATCAGATGGTTGTAGATGTGTGGTGTGATTTCTGAGACCTCTGTTCTGTTCCATTGGTCTATATATCTGTTTTGGAACCAGTGCCATGCTGTTTTAGTTATTGTAGCCTTGTAGTATAGTTTGAAGTCAGGTAGCATGATGCTGGATGGAGGCCATTTTTATCTCATTCAAGGTCACATCACCAGTGTTTAGTTTAGTACCTGGCACACAGTTGGCAGTTAAGTGGTTACTAAATGAATGACTAAATAATAAGTATTTATTAAACAAAATGATGTGTAGGATTCATTGTTTAATAGGTACCTTTTGTTTTCTAAATATAATATAATATTGACTATGCCCTTTTGAACGGCACATTCTGCCCTCTATCACAGGCAGGCTCCTTTCCCACACCCTTTTTCCTTTGAAAATCT
This sequence comes from Theropithecus gelada, assembly GCF_003255815.1. Classification (NCBI taxonomy): domain Eukaryota; kingdom Metazoa; phylum Chordata; class Mammalia; order Primates; family Cercopithecidae; genus Theropithecus; species Theropithecus gelada. Next base: position 26,038,323 of record NC_037668.1, read on the forward strand.
CTGTGCTCAGAAGTTAGATATTGGAATTACTTCCCCCTGTGTCTTAAATGGCCATGAATTCACCCTGTGTTTTGGATTGTTGTTGCATCCTGAGAGGGATGTTCTACTTTCCTTGGGTCATTAGAAGTCAAAGGGAGAATGAACAACAGAATACAAGGTGATTATGAGACATCCAGGAAGATACCCAGTCAGCAGAACCTAGGGAAACAAATCTAATTATAGGACATAAATAATAAGAGAAACTAAGCGAGAGAGAGGTAAGGAGGAGCCAGAAAGAGAAAACTAGGATGATGTGACTTAATGGGCATTAAAAGGAGGGAAACCTCAAGGGTGATGGGGGGATTGTGTGATGTCAAATGCTGCAGAGAGCACCAGAATGCAGAGAAAAGATCTCTGCCTCTAGAGGTTGATATCCTCCAAGAATGCAGCTTCAGAAGAGTGGGCTAGGGGTGAGGAAGCGAAAGCTTTGGACATGGCCATTCATTCTAGAGGTCTGGTAGTAAAAGGTCAGTGATGATGTCCCCCTCCTTTCTTCCCACAGGGAGTGCTTTTAGATAGCCTCTGGGAAGGGGAAAGTCAGGGGGTCAGACTTGCTCCCCCTCCATTTGAGAAGTCACTTCTTAGCCCATTCTTTTCATCACCTTGAAACTCAGTGTGAAATGTCTATCCAGTGACCTTGGACAGGGTAGCCTTCTCTCTGTTCTGCATCCAGCTATGGCCCTGCTTCCTCATATCAATGTACACAATGAACCCTGAGGGAGGCTAAATGGTAAAAGCTTCAGGCAAGTGTCCTAAAGCTACATGGGGTTCAGGTGTTGACTTGAGGGTGGGATGGGGTGTGGACAAGTGAGATCAGACATTGTTATTTTGGGATGAATTAATGTGCTCCTTTGACCAACATGATGTGGGGCAAAGCTTTATGGTGTAGGTAAGAGGTTGGAAACTTAACTATTTTCAGTACTAGGTAGGTATCATAAGTGAGTGAAGTAGGCAGGGCAGGCCAGGAGTGAAATGTGAAGTGCAAGCCCCGTTTAGAATAGGACAGAGGCTACTCAGCACCAGCTAATTGTTGCCTCACAGGGATGTGGTCCCAGTATGCACAAGGCACAGAAGCAGGGAGAGTCTAGATTATTCTAGGAGCTGAATAAAGAATAGTGTGGCTGGAATGCTGTGAAAGGAGTAGAGATGTGAGTAGGGGTCTTGTAGGCCTTGTCAACATTTTGTGACCACACAGTGGGAATGACTGGGGGCTGGCAGAGAGGGAAGAGTATTTTTATTCCCTTTCATTACCTTTCCAGGACAGCCAATCACAGCCATCTTACCTTATTCAAAGTAGTTTAATGGGGCTACTATTTCCTCAATTCTACAATGAAAATATTAAAGAACAAGCTTACCTCCTGGGCAAAGAAAGTTTGTTTTTTGGTAGGAATTTTGTAAGCATTGCATGTTTTCTTCCCTGCTTGCAAAATGCATAATTTATCTTTTGGGAATGGGGCATCCGGGTCTTAATGTACTTAACTTCAGAACAATACATTAGGTTATTGTTGATTAAATCCATTTGTTTCCCACAAGAAAACAAAAATGATTAGTTATATGGTGAGTACTGGGTAGTTTTCAGTTTTATAAAGGAGATCTGATTGAGAGTCTCCCATAACAATACCCTTTACTGATACGAAAAAGCATAGTAGAAGAAAAGGCTTGATAAGAGAAATCAAGTTTTGATTGTTTTTATTTTTATTTTTTTAGACAGAGTCTCACTCTGTTGCCCAGGCTGGAGTGCAGTGGCATGATCTTGGCTCACCGCAACCTCTGCCTCCCGGTTTCAAACTATTCTCCTGCCTCAGCCTCCTGAGTACCTGGGATTACAGGAGCCCGCCATCACACCCGGCTAATTTTTGTATTTTTAGTAGAGACAGGGTTTTACCATGTTGGCCAGGCTGGTCTCAAACTCCTGACCTCAAGTGATCCACCTGCCTCGGCCTCCCAAAGTGCTGGGATTACAGGTGTGAGCCACTGCATCTGCCCAAGAGTTTTGATTTTTAAAAAACCTTTGACATATCTACAAGATATGCAAATGGTGATGCCAAGGAGGCAGTTAATGAGGTAAGCCAGGAGGTCAGGACTTAAGATGTGTTTGGGAACCATTAGCTTATAAATGCTATCAAGGCAATAGGAATGGCTGACATCAGATAAGAAGAGTACATAGATGGATAAGTGAAAGGGACCCACATGTGAGCCTTAGCTTCAGTCTTTACTGGTCCTGTGGAGGAGGCAGTGGATCTGCAAAGAGCCTGAGAAGCAGCTAGGAAGGAAGGAGTAAAACTGGGGGAACGTAGTGTCACAGAAGCCAAGAGAAGAGAGTGTGGTATTTATGATAAAAAGGGAGAAAGTTGAAGCAATTGAAAGAAATATAGCAATTAGGAAGTCTGTATTTTAGTAACTGGTCTATAATGACATGTGAGCTGAATTTTCTTATGAGTTCTTTTCTTATTCACCTCTTAGATATCCACAGATATGACCTTAGTTTTTGTTTTGTCTGTGATCCTCCCCAGTGCAGTCCAGACTCAGGGTAGATTCTGGTAGATTTCCTGCTCTAGATGAATTAGTAGTGCCTTCCATGACATATCCCCTAATTTTCTTGCTGATTTTAGGCACCCTAGATGTTGCAAATATTTTTCTACCTGCACTGACTTTACAGATTGTTCCTTTTCCTCCTCTGAAGAAGCTTGGAAGTCTGTTCAAAGTTTCCACAAAAAAAAAAAAAAAAAAAAAAAATTACTATTTTTTTGGGGGGCGGGGGTCTGCTTGAAAGGAAAGCACTCTCTTACCTGCGCAGTGAGATTTCCCCTGAGCTTCAGGTCACCTTGCACGAACATGGCAGTAACCCTCTTTTTTCTCTTTTCTTTGAAGTCTCCATGAACCTATTCCTTGGAAACTCTTCCTTTTTCTTGATTAAACTTCCCTATCTTGTCCTACTCCACTGACTAATGATGTAATTGATGGCTAGCGTTTGAGATTAATTAACTTTGATGAGCTTTGTTTTTTCTTTTCTATTCTTTTCAGCCATTATTTCAGTTCTTCCCCACTCCAACTCCCCAAACCCTTCCCTTTGAATCTTGTGGTGTTGAGAGCTGGTCTTTGTCACATGTCTTGTTGTGCTGAAGGTTTGTGAGATGATTCTGTGTAATTCAGTAATAATAATTAATTTGTACTATTATTAATTTGTACTAATTATATCAGTAATGATACCAACAATGCTGACTGCCATTTATTGAACTCCTTTATGTGGCTGAGAGCTATGCTAGGGATTCCAGGTGTGTTGTCTTATTTCATTTTCACAAAACCCCATTACATATTCATTTATTTACTAAAAATTTTTTTGAACACTTGCCATATACTGGATACTGTGTTAGGTGCTAGGGTTACAGTGATAAACAAAACAGTCTCTGTTCCCGAAGAGCTTAGGGTATAGTGGGAGAAATAGATGTTAACAAAGTAAAAATAACTGTTTAATGATGTGATAAATGACATAGAAGGTGTAACAGAATAATAAGATCTATTTTATTTTACTTTATTTTGTTTAGTTTTATTTATATGTTTTGAGACAGAGTCTCACTCTGTCACCCAGAGTGGAGTACATTGGCACGATTTCGGCTCACTGGAACCTCCACCTCCCGGGTTCAAGTGATTCTCCTGCCTCAGTCTCTCAAGTAGCTGGGATTTTAGGGGTGCACCATCACACCTGGCTAACTTTTTTGTATTTTTTAGTAAAGACAGGGTTTCACCAAGTTGGCCAGGCTGGTCTTGAACTCCTGACCTCAAGTGATCTCCCTACCTTGGCCTCCTAAAGTACTGGGATTACAGGCGTGAGCCACCACACCCGGCCTAGAAGATTCATTTTAGATAGAGTGGTCTGGGAAGGTTTCTCTTAGGAGGTGACATATTTAAATTAAGGCATAAAGAATAGGAGGACCCCAGCAGGCAGAGGAAAGGCCTGCAGGAAGATGTAAATAATTAACATAAAGAACTTTTCCTTTAATAGAGAAACTAAAAGAAGATCAGGGAGGTTACATAGAGAGTGTCAGAAGGGTAAAGCTAGCTGAGGCTGGAGGTGGGTCAGACCATCCGGGGCCATGGAAAATGTATTTCTTTCGAGTGCATTGGGAAGCCTTCAGGGTTTTAAGCAGGCAACTGAAGGATCCAATTTATATTAAAAACATTACTCTGGCAGTCTTGTGGAGAGGGGGTTAGAGAGGGACAAGAACAAAAGTGGGGAGAACTGTTCTGAGGTTAAGGTAGGATTCAGGTTAGAGGTGGTGATGGTGGGATACAGGATGGTGGTCAAGGAGTTGGGGGAGCAGTGGAAGGTCCAAAAAATATTTCTGAGGTAGAGTCCAAAGGGCGTGGTGACAAAGACGCTGGAGTCCAGGGATGACTTAGATTCTTGGCTCAAACAATGGAACTGATGTGATACCATCCTCTTCCTTTTTCAGTCTGGGAGACTAAGGCTCCAAGAGGTTAGGCACTATGTCCCAGGAGATGTGTCTAATAAACATTGTACAAGTTGAGCATCCCAAATCCAAAAATCCAATATCCAAAATGCTCCAAAATCTGAGATTTTGAGCCCCGCATTGACATGAATGAAACTCAAGGGAAATACTCATTGGAGCATTTTGGATTTCGGATTTTTGGATCTGGGATACTCAACCAGTAAATATAATGCAAATATTCCAAAATCTGAAAAAAATTTGAAATCTGAAACATTTCTAGTCCCAAGCATTTCAGACAAGGGATGCTCAACTTGTATCAGGATATGAGCAGGGCCCATCCAACTCCAGAGACTACACATGTAACCAACACATTGTATTATTTCTCAACAAGTCAATCCTACTGCTTTCTAAAGGGAGAGAAGTGGTTGTCTTCTGGATTATAAACTCTCTGTCAACCACAATTCCATTTGCTTAGTTATCAAAGAGAGAGTCAATGTGCTGGTGTGTTATCTTTAGCATGTTTTGGCCTGAAGTGGATTGGAAAATATTATTTGAATCACGTGCTGGAAATGATGTTATCCTTAGGTGTTTGACCCAGGTAAGCAGTTTTAAATCTGAAGGACAGGAGGTGATAATTCTATCCTAGATATTCAGATTCCTTTGCCAGGAACAATAGGAACCAAGCTTCCTGCTCTTCGTTCTCTCTCATGGGATCAGAAGATGTGTCATTCCTGAATTCCTTTGAGGCCTTTCAGCAACTTACACCACGTTGTCAAGGGCAGTTGCCCTGGAAAAAGTGGGTTTACTCTGTGGGAAAAAGAAGAAGATGAAGTAAGTTAATTGGAACTGGAACCTCAGCCCACCCCTCATAACTACAGAGGAGGATTGGAGACTACTGACAGGCATATAGTAGAGATATTGACAGCACAGGGCAGGATTAAATTAAAAAACATGTAATTTGAAAACTCAGTTATGCATGGTGACCCTAACACAAAATAACTTGTTGGATATGTTTTGGTGATGTCCCAAGACTTTCCGTATGCTGCTGGTGTTTGTGCATCTGTAAGATGACCCTTTTATTTTTACTTTATTTGCAAAATCATAGGTCTGTGGAGAGAGGCAAGAATATAAAGATGTGGAGCAATCATGGGTTTACCTCTTTGGAATGATTAACTGTGGAGTAAATTGTGACAGTAGCATTTTTTATAGGTGTCGAGATTTCCGTTTCCTGTAAAAAGAATTATACCAGTTTGACTTATACAGAGACAAAGAGATTAATGCATAGACATATTCTTAGGAAAGACTGTATGACAAAAAAGAGAATATGTCAAAGTTCTTCCAGAGGAAGGCCGGGGAATGTTTAGTGGAAGACCAAGCATCACTAGCTAACAAACCTGTGAGGGTTTAGTGGCATTTCCTGAGCCCCAAACAGAAGAGCAACACGGCAGCAAACCAGTGGGCTCAAGAGCCAGAGAAAGACAGCCTTGCTGTATGAAGGGAAGGAAGTATTCTTGTCCTTTGTCCACCTCTACTTTCCTTCCTCCATTTTTAAAGAAAGAACTTATATACCAGATAGTTATATTATACGTTTTGTCTCAAATTTTTACTAGCTATGACTGAAACTGCCCATTTTGCCTGCTCCATCTTTTGCTATAATTCTAACTGCCTGGTCATCCTGTCATTGGGGTCTCCTCAAGCATGGGGAATGGGTAGAATAGGAACACTTGGCCTTAAGGATGGCTCTGTGTGGAATGCACGTTACAGAAATAATAGCAGAAGTCCCTACGCCCCTCAAAGAACCTACTCAAAGATTTTGACACTTTAAATTAAAGAAGTATTTAGAGAATTATCAAGACCTCGACTGGGCACAATGGTTCATGCCTGTAATCCCAACACTTCGGGAGGATGAGGCAGGCAGATTACTTGAGTGCAGAAGTTTGAGACTAGCCTGGGCAACGTGGCGAAACCCTGTCTCTACAAAAAGTAGAAAATTTGTCCTGATGTGATGGTGCGCACCTGTAGTCTCAGCTACTTAGGAGGCCGAGGAAAAAGGATCACCTGAGCCTGAGGAGGTTAAGGATGCAGTGAACTGTGATTGTGCCACTGCACTCTCCAAAGCACATTTATTTTTTCTTTTTGCTAAACAGAAAGCTAACACATTTGTGGGAAATTAGTGTTTTGATTTGTCAGAGTGTGAGTTAACTTGTCTTCAAGAGGAATTTGCAAAGGCAATAGAAATGCCTGAGCAAGTGAGAGTACCCCTTCTTGCTCCCTGTCATCAAGGAGCATACTTTGCAAATATAGGTGAAGGGAATCCAAGATTTCTAGATAGATCATTGCTTACATCATTTGGAAAATACTAAGCTTTCCTGGCTTATTTTTCAGAAGACATGAAAACTGGCCTCTCAAAATGTATAGTATTATTTAGAGACGTGCCACCTGCAGGTCCTTTATTTAGGGGTGGTGGGGAGCTGCGGATGCATGACAGATGAGTTGCTGATGCTTGACCAAGGCCATCCTGTTATGTTGTAGATGAGAGGGGAGGAGTGAAACATTGCTCATGGTTTAGTGGCCTCTACTGTGCCCCCTTCCCCTCTTGAGAGACTATTTCTGAGCTCCCCTAAGACCCCTTCATCCACAGTGAGAAGTCAGTCCCCTGCTATGGAACTATGTCCATAGGAAACTTTCAAACTTAGTGGAACTCTGACCCATTCAGCAAGTATTTACTGATCATTAGGCTAGGATACAGGGCAAGAGAGAGGAAGACGTAATTTGTACTTTCAGTCAGCTTGTAATTAAGCTGAAGGGACAAGACTTACTGATGTATCAAGCAGTTGGAGAACGGTGTAAAGCAGGGTGTGAATAAACATGTCCTTAAGGGTGAGAACGGCAGACACCAGAGTGGTCTAGCACATAACTTTGCTGCCCCTGTTGCTGTGGCTGTCTTCTCCTCCCCTCAAAGGTCATTTGATCAGTCAGATGGTTATGGTGACAAGTTTGTGAACAATGGCTGTAAAACTGACAACACAATGGCGTATAAAGCTGAAAGGACTCACCCTGTTTGAATGAGTGACTGAAGCATACACAGTGTTGTTCACTGGAGAGACTGAAATATACTCTATGTTCCCCGCAGACTCTGCTGTTAACATAGGAAGGCACAGTGAATGGCAGAAGGACTCTGGAACTGCTCTCCCAGGACCTCGCCCTCCCCAGTGCACACTGTGTCCCCAGATAGGCAGGTGTTTGAAGCATCTGCTTTCCTGAGGGATCACTCATTCTTGACAGTCTTTGGAGTTCTGGGTGAACCTTCTCAGTCATGTGGTCTATTTCTGACCACATCTCTTGGGATAGGAGGTGGTGTTGAGGTCCCCTAAAGCTTCAGAGTCTCCCTCAGGCTTCACATGTGGGTCAGGAAGCTCCTGGGACCAAATAGCACTGCCTATGGAAGGGCTAAAGGCACCTTGTTGGGAAACATAAGGAGCCAGTTATTTCACAGACAGGATATTATTAAGCTTTTCAGAGGTCCCTATAGTGGATTTGATTATTTTGGAGATGAGGAACTGGAGGCTCAGAAAGCTTAACTGACTTGTGCAAAGCCATACAGGCAGTGATGAAACTGGAACTCAAATTCATGTCTTCCGACTTCAGACCTTATGCCGTTTCCTCTACAAGCGATGTCATGCATCACTCATGCGTGAAATGAGACCCAAAGCCAATCTTGAGTCCAGAGCCTGTGTTTGTGTTTCTATATCATGTTTTCTCTTTCCACTGTGTCTATCCATTGCCAAAACCCTGGCTCAACAGTAATGATGCAGTCAGACAGTTTGGTTTTGTGTCTTGAATACTTTAATCCTGCCTGTGCCCTGGACTTGCTGGGTGACGAGGGATGATCCCTTTCACTGGGACTTAGTGTCTCCATCAGCAGGGTGGTGAATGAACCTGATATCACCAAGAGAAACTGTCTGAGTGACTGGTTCACATGCCTGTGCCTGTGAACCATGTAGGACCCATGATTACAGGTCATCTCCCCTCACACCATGTGGTCTGAGTAATGACATTCTGACTCCTTCCTCTGTCATTATCCAGCCCTCTGCCATCCCCCTTTCTCTTCCATTTGGCTCTTCCCATCTGCTTTATGATGGAGAGTTAAGAGTCTGAATGCTCACCAGGGCCCTGTGTTCGCTGAGTAGACAAAGGTAGAGAATCTGAAAAATAAAACCAGAAAATTGAAATGTGTGACAGCAGTGGGAGAGGCATTTCACCCCCAACCCCATGAGTGTTGGGATGTGGTGGGAGGGGACCCAAAAGGAAGGGCAAGCAGCCCTGAGACAGGGTCCTACTTTTCCCTGTAGGATATTTCTCTGAGGATATTAGCAGGTGCAAGATCACACCCCAGGATCATCTCAGTGGACTAGCTGAGCTGGGGTTTGCAGCCTCCCTCCCTCCTCCTGTCCTCCACAAGAGATCCTTGGGAATCAGAGGCCCCAAACTCTCAATCCCTGGAACCCTGGAGAGGAGACAAGTAGGAAGAAAGGAAACCTGCCTCTTCTTTTCCTCAAAACAAGTAACAGCATTATGATGAAACCGGTGACTATGCATATCCCAAAAACCACAAACAGAATCATTTTGGTATCTGTATATTGAATTTTAACATCTGAAAAGAGAAAAAAGAAATGACATTTGAGACACATCAAGTGAGGCCCACTGTTCTTGGAGCCTTCATGGAGCCTCTTCTAGGCCATATTTGGGGGCTAGGTAGGTTTATTTATACCCAGAGGCTGTGGGGTGAGAGTCCTATGTGGCAGGCAGGGGAGGGTGGGGCCCAGTGGAGTTGTAGGGAGAAAGCAATCGTACCTTCCCAGGCCTTTGCTTTTGGGTTCTGAGTGGGTTGGAGGAGGGGTTGGGGAATGGAGAGGAAGGAAGGAGAGTCCTCTGGGAGTACTGGGAGATGCAGAGCTCCAGAGGGCATCTGTCCCCTCCCAGCAGCATTTTCTGCCTCCCACTGGGCCACAGTTTTGGAAATTATGTAGGATGTGAGGACGCGTTACACCCCACAGCTGCTCAAGGCTCTCAGACCTGAGGCAAGCTGTTACCTCCGCAGAGCTTCTGGGCAGAGACAGAGAAGGATAAATTGCTGACAGCATTCTCTGCTATGCAGGTGTAGTCCTGTTCACCGGAAATCCTGGGGTCCCAGGAGGTAGTGATGTTTGGCTCACTTGAAAGTGTGCTTCCCAAGGCCTCCCATCTGAATGAGACATTGTCATCTGCATCCTCCACAGAGCAGGTCAGATGGATCTCACAGGTCCTATTCTGAAAGAGCTGACTGTAATTGTTAACTTGTATGGTCCTCAGTTGTCCTGTTTGCAGAAAAATAAGATCCAGATTAAGGACAAATGTCTTGGCTCAGCCCCTTGTGAAAAATATCCTTCACCTCAATGTTTTGTATTTCACCTTTGCTGTATATATTATGGTCTGTAGACTCTGTAAAGGACTCTGCTTTTATTGCCCAATTGATGGTAGCAAGGTCTGGGATGACCAAATGATGCAGGACATCAGTATGGGACAGGATAGCCAGCAGAAGAAGTGGGAAGGCAGAGACTGAGGTTTCCATCAACTAGTTGGATAGTTTTGGGGTGGTCATTTTATATTTCTGGGCTCCAGTTTATCCCTGGGGTCCCTTATAGTACTTGCACTCTGCCCCTGTGTAAAGACAATTTGGAGACCAAGCTGAGAATTCTGAGGGCACCTCAGTGAGGTCAGAAGCCAAAAGACCAGGTGCAAGAGTCCTGTTTCCTCTGCTATCAGAATTACCTAACTGGGGTGGAAGATGGAAACATCACTTCCTTGGGAAATTTGAATCTATGGGGATCCTGGTTCTCACTGTATCTAAAGCTGGCTCCAATAGTGAGAAAGAGACTCAGATGTAGAAGGTCAGCAAGACAGAAAGGAAAATGCTGAGAACCAAAGAACTGGGGAAGGAAGAAGTGAAGAAGCTGAGAAAGCAAGCAGGCAATTCTGGGGAGCAAAGAAGTGCGGCATATCTAGGCATGTAAGATGACATGTGATGCAGATATTTCTGAGAGCAAAGACCGGGAAATACTGCCTAGTAAGATGTAACTGTGAACCAATGGGAACATGGGAGCAAAACAGAAAAGGCTACTAACTTAGCCTTGGCCTGAGGTTTGAAGTAAAGATGACCCAACCAGGAAGAGAATGACTCCAATTCTCTGATTAGAAGAGACCGAGTAGTGCTTTAAGCTTAGTTGAGTAGGGGTTGTGGAGTATCTGTACTGAAATCTTACCAGAACAGAGTTTTCATGTATGGGAAAAGTGTTGGATTTGGAGTCAGGAAGACCTGAATTAAGATCATGGCTTTGTAATTTACTGGCTACATGACCATGGACAAATTACTGCTATATCCAAGCCTCAGTTTCCTTATCTGTAAGACTAGGTAATAATACTCACTTCTCAGGTAATTTTGAGGAATAAATGAGACAGTGCCTGGTACAGGGATAGCAAATATTTGTCATGAAAGTCACATCTTCCTCATCCAATGTTGATGGCTGAACTAAAAAAAAAATCCATCTTGCTACCTTTTTCCACTTAATGAATATGTAAGGACATTTCCACATGTATGTAAGTGTGTAAGTATATCTCAAACTTGGTATAGTCTAAAGGACTCCTGTTTTTCTCTCCCAAACCTTCTCAACCTACAGTTTTCCCCACCTGACTTGTTGACAACTGCATCCTTCCTATCACTGAGGCCAAAACCCCTGGAGTTATTGCTGACTCATATCTTCATCTCATACTCCCACATCAGGAAATCCTGGTGGCTTTATCTTCAAAATATGTCCAAAATGCAACCACTGCTCACCATCTCCACTGCTACCACCCTGATCCAAGCTAGCATCAACTCTTGTATGGACTATTGCAATGGTCTCCTAATTGGGCCATTGGCTTCTACCCCTCTCCCTTGAACTCTATTCTCAACAGAGCAGCCAAAGAAATCCTTTAGACAAGTAAGTCAAATCATATTACTTGTTTGCAAAACCTTCTGATGGCTCTCAGTGTCACTGAGAGTAGAAGCCAAAGTCTTTGTGATGGCTCTCAGTCCTTATGCGATGTGGTCCCTGTTTCCTTTCTGGCCTCATTTCCTATTACCTACCCCTTAGTCTGCTCCTGGATGTTTGGCCTCCTTGGTGTTTCTTGAGTAGGCTAGGCACAGGGGATCTTGCTATCTATGCCAGATGGCGTGGTTTCCGGTTGTCTGCATGGCACACTTCCTCACTTCCAATTGGTCTTGGCTCAAATGTCATCTTTTCAATGAAGCTTGTTCTGATCACTCCTTTTAAAATTGTCCCCTGCTCCCTGGCACTCTTGATGCTTCTTATGCTGTTTTAATCTCTCCTTTGTTCATACCAATCAGGGCTTTGTTACATGCTATATCACTTGTTTATATGTTATGTGAATTGTTTGTTACCTGCCTCTACTTCCCTTCCAGAATGTCAGCTCCATGAGGACAGTGGTCTGTTTTGCTCACTGATGTATTCCAGGTGCTACAACAGTGCCTTAGACATTATCCATGTCTAACAAATATTGTTGACTCAATTAATAAACTTATCATGGCTTCAACATTTTCTTAACATTAAACTCTAGGCAGTTGTATTAGTTTGTTTTCACACTACTATAAAGATACTACCTGAGACTGGGTACTTTATAAACAAAAGGGGTTTAATTGACTCACAGTTCTACATGGATGGGGAGACCTCAGCAAAACTTACAATCATGACGGAAGGGCAAGGGGAAGCAAGTCGTGTCTTGCATGGCAGCAGGAGAGAGAGAGAAAGGGCAAGGAAGTGCCACACTTAAAACCATCAGCTTTCATGAGAGCTCACTATCATGAGAACAGCATGGGGGAAACCTCCCACATGATCAAATCAGCAACCATCAGGTCCCTCCCTTGACATGTAGGGTTTACAATTCGAGATGAGATTTCGGTGGGGACACAGAGCCAAATTATGTTAGCAGTCAGTCCTAATTAATTGATATTGGCCCATAAAATCAAATCTTTGCCATTCATATCCTGGCACATATCAAGAGATTGAGCAATGCTAAAAATCAAATCTATATAACTTATACCTTGAAATTCCTGACAGGGCACGGTGACTCAAGCCTGTAATCCTAGCACTTTGGGAGGCCGAGACGGGTGAATCACGAGGTCAGGAGATCGAGACCATCCTGGCTAACACGGTGAAACCCCGTCTCTACTAAAAAAATACAAAAAATTAGCCGGGCGTGGTGGGGGCACCTGTAGTCCCTGCTACTCGGGAGGCTGAGGCAGGAGAATGGCGTAAACCCGAGAGGTGGAGCTTGCAGTGAGCTGAGATCCGGCCACTGCACTCCAGCCTGGGCGACAGAGCGAGACTCCGTCTCAAAAAAAAAAAAAAAAAAAAAAAAAAGAAATTCCTTTGCACTGTCATAACACTACCTGGTATAGCTCACACAGTTCTTTGTGTATGTGCCTTTGAAGGAGATGGCACTCTAAAAATCCCTGAAAGAGATCAGTATTGAGCCTCAAGAGGGTGGTTGTTGCAAGATAAGTCATACTTGGTCTTCTCAACAATGTTAGAGGAACATTATCTCAGCAAACGTGATGAAGCCTGGTACCCATTTCAGGCTTTCCATTGGATGAGTCTCTCTTCTCTCCAGTATCCTACACTGCCTTGATAATTACTGGTCACCCAGGGTGATTCTGCCTGTAGTGGGTTGAATAATGACCTCACAAAAGATCTGTCTGTGTCCTAATTCCCAGAATCTGAATATTACCTTATTGGACAAAAGGGTCTTTGCAGATGGAATTAAGTTATATGAGATTATTCAGTATAATCTGGATAGTGCCCAAACCCAATGACAAGTGTTCTCATAAGAGAAAAGCAAGGGGATGTTTGAGACAGACAGAAGAGAAGGAGGCAACCTGACTATGGAGGTAGAGATTGGTGTGATGCAGCCACAAGCCAAAGAAAACCAAGGAGTGTTGACAGCAACCAGAAGATGGGACAGGCAAAGAGTAGGTTGCCCCCTACGGCCTCCAGAGGGAACACAGCCATGCCCACACTGTGATTTTGGACTTCTGGCCTCCAGAACTGTGAGAGAATATGAATTTGTTCCGCCACCTACTTTATGGTATTTCTATTTCAGCAGCCTCAGGAAAGTAATACATTGCCCCAGGGTGATTTTTCCCTTTTAGTTAGAATCGCTTGTGTAGAAGTTTTCCAGACATCACCTCTTTCCCATTACGTTTACCTGTTTGGTGTTCTATTCTTCAAGGACATACCATTGACTAATCTAACATGATAAACCTGCCAAATATTCAGGGGATACTAAAAGTTAACTTGTAATCTGTCTGTGGAGACATTTTATTTTAACAGTGCTTTTTTGAGTACCATGTCTTAACCCAAAGAACTCTGAGTGAATTTTAGACACTACAGGCCCTCAAGTGGATAAGAATTACAGAATTTCAGTGGTCTTTCATGTTTTCTGGCCTGATTGCCAATTTAATGCTTGAATCTCCTGCTAAGTCGTTATTCTAAAGCCATTAATGGCATCTCTGAATATCACTGGTTGCTAGAGAGGTATTTTTCTGATATTGACTCATAAGCAACCTCATTATAGTTTCCATAATTTTATGTTGATAACGTTTTCATTCTTTTTAATCTTGGGAAGGCAGATTGTTGACTGGTGATTAATATGAGCCATTGGGGGAAAATATTGTTAAAAATTAAATAAACTTGACAGAAAGGATGCTTCTCATTATCGGCCTATCTTTGCAGAGAACTTTCTAGGTAGACCACTGTTCTATACACAGATCACTCTACTGGGTCAGACTAGCCTTTGTGAAAAGGGAGGTGTTGTGGCAGGTAGTTATGTGGGAAGTGCTGCCATTACTATCTCTGTGACTTGTACGCAAATCACTGTGACTGAGGCTGTGCCTCAAGGGTATAAGATCTGTACCTACCTCATGGAGGCTTTGTGAGAATTACATGGCAAATACATGTAATGCACAAGGCAACACTATAATAAATATTTGATTTCCATTACTTCTGCTACATTTCCGGTTGAAGAAGACCATTTTACTGGAGTGAAGTAATTCTGAGCTGGGACACAAGACAGGCTCTGTCCTCAGCTCTGTCATTAACTGGCTTTGCAATGTCATTGTGTTGACACTGACTCAATGACTCTAAATGCCATATTCTTTACCATTAGGTGACAGTGCACATTTGAAGTCACAGGATTGAAATACATGTATATTTTTCAGTCCATATGGAATTAAACCCCATATTTTGACTCACTGAATATCCTCAGAGTGTAACTGGACAGCTTTGCAGAGGTCTCTGTGGTTATCTGGGCACTGTAAGAGCCTGTGTCTTCCATCTCCAGGTTGCTGAGTTTCAGGGAGTAGGACTGGGTGAAGTTCAGTCGCTTTCGCTGTTTAGGATGAGTCACGTGGATTTTTGGACTTTTGGTTTCAGAGGGTTCTATGAAGGCAAGAGATGTTCCATTGCAAAGCCAAGTGATGGACTCAATCATCTCTCCAGCAGGAAACTCCAGGGGAAGAATTACTGACTCCCCCAGAACCCCATTCACCATCAGTGGGGTTGAGCTGCTTTGTGAAACTAGATTCCCTGTAAACACAGAAGGAAAAGGTTTTACAAATGTTCCTGACAATCTCCCTGCCAAGTCCTGCACCCTTTCACCTAACTCTGCCAGTCTGTTAGAGCTCTCTGATACCAAAACTCAGAGATATGACAGAGTAAGAAAGCATAAGGAGATGGTTCTAAACGAATAATCACAGTCCCAGAGCTTCACCTCTAGCAAAATGTCAGCCACTCTTGGTTAGTAGGCAGCTAGTCTAGATGAAACTGGCTCAGTCCATGCTGGGTTCTACACTGGCTGGTCACTCCTAGGTCATAACTATACTTTGTGACCCCAGCCTCTGAATTCCTCTGACATTAGGTTGAGGGGGACAGGAAACTATAGACTCCAAAAACTGCAAGTCTTTGCTAATAAAGTATAATTAAAGCCTGATATTTACTGATTGCCTACTGTGTGTCCATCTTAGTAGGCCTGTGCAATTTAGAAGGCTGGTAACAGGGACTAATATCAGGGATTTATAGGATAGTCAGTTCTTCTTATACATTATTTCATTGATGCTGACTACAATCTGTGAGGCAGGCAGGATGGATATTATTACTTCCATTTATAGATAAAGGAACTGAGCCACAGAAAGGTTAACTAATTTTCACAGGGTTGCACAGCTAAAGAATAGCAGAGTCAGGATTCAAACCCAGGTCTTCTGACTCCAGTGACTTTGTATTCTTTTCATTATACCAGAAGATTTTTCTTTATTCTCTCAGAAAGATTAGGAGGAGACAAAATTGATACACATAGAAATAATACATATAATTTCATAGTAACACATGATGGCCACATTCTTGTGAGCTTATTCAGAACTATCAATGTTTAAGCAAAAAAGGTGAAATAGTCACAATGATTCTTAAAGAAGATGCTTCCTTAGCATCCTTTCCCAAATTCTTAGCAATTATCACATTATTTTGTAATCTTGTTCACCTGTTTGTCTAACTGACCATGCCTTAATCATCCTTGCATGTCAGTACTCAGCACCATGTCTGACACGTAGTAGAGTCTGTGGAAATGTTCTAGAGGGTCAATGAATAAATAACCATAATCATTACCTAACCTTCTCAGGATCTCTTCCTTCTTTTTCTTAAAAATTTCAACTTTTATTTTAGATATGAGGGTACATGTGTAGGTTTGTTACATGGGTATATCGCACCCAGATAGTGGGCATATTAACTAATAGGTAGTTATTCAACCCATATCCATTCCCTTCCTTCCACCTCTAGTAGTCCACAGTGTCTATTAATCCCATATTTATGTCCATATGTGCTCAGTGTTTGGTTCCCACTTATAAGTGAGAGCATGTCGTATTTGGTTTTCTGTTCCTATGTTAGTTTTCTAGGATTATGGTCTCCAGCTCCACCCATGTTGCTGCAAAAGACATGATTTTATTCATTTTTATGGCTGGTTAGTATTTCATGGTGTATACGTACCACATTTTCTTTATCCAATCCATCATTGATGGGAACCTAAGTTGATCCTTGTCTTTGCTTTTATGAATAGCATAGTGATGAACATACAGGTGCATATGTCTTTTTGGTATAATCATCTATTTTTCTTTGGCATAATCATCTATTTTCCTTTGGCTATATACCCAGTAATGGGGTTGCTGGGTTGAATGGTAGCTCTGTTTTAAGTTCTTTGAGAAATCTCCAAACTGCTTTCCACAGTGAAAATTTACATTTCCCGCTAACTGTATAACTGTTTGCTTTTCTCTGCAACCTCACCGTGGGACCTAGCACCTATTTTTTAAAATTTTTTGACTTTTAATAATAGCCATTCTGACAGAATAGTAAGGGTCCAGTTTCAATCTTCTGTATATGGCTATACAAAAATATTTAAAAAGTATATTAGTGTATTCTGAGTTTTCTATTCTCTTCCAGCTGTCATTCTGACAGAATGGCTATTATTAAAAAGTCAAAAAAGTGTATTCGTCCATTTTCACACTGCTGATAAAGACATACCCAAGACTAGTAATTTATAAAGGAAAGATGTTTAATTGACTCACAGTTCCACATGGCTGGGGAGGCCATGGCACTCACAATCATGGTGAAAGGTGAAGGAGGCACAAAGTCACATTTTTTTTTTTTTTTTTTTTTTTTTGAGATAGAGTCTCGCTCTGTCACCCAGGCTGGAATGCAGTGGTGCAATCTCAGTTCACTGCAAGCTCCGCCTCCTGGGTTCATGTCGTTCTCCTGCCTCAGCCTCCCGAGTAGCTGGGACTACAGGTGCCCGCCACCACACCCGCCTAATTTTTTGTATTTTTAGTAGAGATGGGGTTTCACTGTGGTCTCGATCTCCTGACCTTATGATCCACCTGTCTCAGTCTCCCAAAGTGCTGGGATTACAGATGTAAGCCACTGTGCCCAGCCAAAGTCACATCTTACATGGCGGCAGGCAAAGAGAATGTGTGCAGGGGAACTCCCCTTTATAAAACCACCAGATCTCATGAGACTTATTCACTATCATGAGAATAACACAGGAAAGACCTACCCCCATGATTCGATTACCTCCTATTGGGTCCCTCCCATGACATGTGGGAATTATGGGAGCTCTACAGTTTAAGATGAGATTTGGGTGGGGACACAATCAAACCATATCATAAACCAAACCAGCATCTATTTTTTTTTTTTTTGACTTTTATTAATAGCCATTCTGACTGGTGTGAGATGGTATTTCATTGTGGTTTTGATTTGGATTTCTCTGATGATTACTGATGCTGAGCATTTTTTCATGTTTGTTGACTACTTGTATGTCTTCTTTTAGGAAGTGTCTGTTCATGTCCTTTGCCCATTTTTTAATGGGGTTTTTGCTTATTGGTTTAAGCTCCTTATAGATTCTGGATATTAAATCTTTGTTGGATACATAGTTTGCAAATATTTTCTCTCATTCCGTAAGATGTCTGTTTACTATAATGATAGTTTCTTTTGCTGTGCAGAAGCTCTGTAGTTTACTTAGGTTCCACTTGTCAATTTTTGTTTTTGTTGCAATTGCTTTTGGGGACTTAGCCAAAAATTCTTTGCCAAGGCCAATGTCAAGAAGGATATTTCCTATTTTTTTCTAGGATTTTTATAGCTCGAGGTTTTATATTTAAATATTTGATCCATCTTGAGTTAATTTTTGTATATGGTTAAAGGTAAGGGTCCAGTGTCAATCTTCTGCATATGGCTAGCCAGTTATCCCAGCACCATTTATTGAATAGGGACTCCTCTCCCCATTGCTTGTTTTTGTAGGCCTTGTCAAAAATCAGATGGTTGTAAGTGTGTGGCTTTATTTCTGAGTTTTCTGTTCTCTTCCAGTTGTCTATGTGTCTGTTTGTGTACAGGTACCATGCTGTTTTGGTTACTATAGTCTTATGGTATGGTTCAAAGTCAGATAGTGTGATGTCTCTGGCTTTGTTGTTTTTGCTTAGAATTGCTTTGACTATTTGGGCTCTTTTTTTGGTTCCATAAGAATTTTTTTTTTTTTTTTTTTTTTGAGACAGAGTCTCGCTCTGCCGCCCAGGCTGGAGTGCAGTGGCCAGATCTCAGCTCACTGCAAGCTCCGCCTCCCGGGTTTACGCCATTCTCCTGCCTCAGCCTCCCGAGTAGCTGGGACTACAGGTGCCCGCCACCTCGCCCAGCTAGTTTTTTGTATTTTTTAGTAGAGACGGGGTTTCACCGTGTTAGCCAGGATGGTCTCGATCTCCTGACCTCGTGATCCACCCGTCTCGGCCTCCCAAAGTGCTGGGATTACAGGCTTGAGCCACCGCGCCCGGCCAGGTTCCATAAGAATTTTAGAATAGTTTTTCTAATTCAGTGAAGAATGACATTGGTAGTTTGATAGGAATAGCATTGAATCTAGAAATTGCTTTGGCCATTTTAACGATGTTGATTCTTCCAGTCCATGAGCATGGAATGTTGTCATTTCTGCGGGTTTCTTACTTCTTACGAGAGGAGCTGAATAGGGGAGGAAATGTCTCTTGGCATCCTAGTGCTCAGCTCCTGGGTAAGCTTGCACTTCATCTCTCTTTCATGAATTGTCATATGGGTTCCAGGCACATGATCATTGCTGTCATCAACATCTTTCCTATGAGCATTTTAATACAATGTTATTTGTCATCGTGACTCCTTTTTCCTCTGAATCACATGGGTAAATACCACAAGAAAAATTTTGAGCAAAATGTCCAGATACCAGAGAATACAATGATATGATTCTATTTATTTAAAGTTGATAAAGAGACAAATCTATGCTGCCAGAAGTCAAGAGAGTGGTTACCTTTGAGGAGGGAGAGGTGGTTAATAGGAGGGAGTATAAAAGAAGGATCCTGGAATGCTGATAATGTCCTATCTCTAGATCTGTATTTGGCTACACAGATTTGTTCATTTTATGATAATTCATTGAGCTGACATTTAAGATTCGTATAGTTTTTTTCTTTGTATTTCAGTATAAAAAGTTAAAACAGTAACAAAACACAACAAAACAAAATCATGTCAATGGTCTATACGGACCAAAATGATCTGGCCATCTCTCTCTCTTCGACCTAATTCCTATATTCTCTCCCTTGTTCACTTTGCTCCAGCCCCTTTGGCTATTCCTTGAACAGGCCAGGACTTTTGCATTTGCAATCCTTTCTGTCTGGAATGTACTTCCTCCAAGTATCCATGCAGCTTACTCTTTTGCCTCTATAAAGTCATTAATGCAAACATTCCTGCTCAGAGAGTTTAAGGAAGTGTGACCACTCTTTTCACACCATCAGCCCCTATCCACCCTTGCACATCCAGCTGCCTTTGGATTTACCATCTAGGACTTACCATCTAGTATACTTTAAAATTTGCATATTTGTTTTTGTTTATTTTGTCACCTCTCCACTAGAATGTAAGCTCTATGGAGACAAAGATTTTTGTCTGTTTTGTTTACTATTGTGAACATTCTTGAACATTGCCTGGCACATAGTAAGCATCCCCTGAATATTTATTGAGTGAATGGACATATCTCCATTCCATCTCTTGGAGGTTTTCTGTCTATAATGTTAAAGCTCAACTCCTTTTGGTAGGGGATCTGGGCTTACTCAGTGGCCCAAGGACTCACCAGGAGCTGTTCTTCCCTTGCCTAGAACACTCCTTTAAGTTCCATTGATTTTATAGATTGAAATAATTAGTTTATGTAACAAGTCATTCATTCTATTTGCTAACTTCTATGCTAATTCAATTAGTAAAACCTCAGGAACCATGGCATTCAGACCACATTTATTAGGTCTGTTTTCCGTACCAGTTCCTGGACTGGAAACTGGGAATATAAATACTGTCAGTCCTCTGGGTCCATCATCTGATAGAGGAGCCTGACAGGTAAATGAGTAGTTAGTTCTGATGTGGTGGGCTGGGCATTGAGCTAGTGTAGGGCTTTGCATCTGCATTGCCCTCGTATCACTATTGCACTTACACATGCAATTGCAAGCAGTTCTTTCTCTTTGTTATAAGATTATTTTCCTTTCTTTTCCATAATCTTGAGGTCAGGGATTCTGATTATTATTTCTATATTCCTAGAACTTAGCACACATTTTCTAGCTCAATAAATGTTGAATTGTTAGAGATATGTGCTCCACGGAAGCACAAATTGATAGAATCCTGAACTGGGGACAGTTGGGAGTTGTCAGGGAACAGTTCACAGGAGATGACATTGTAGCAAACTCTTGAATAAAACTTATGAGCTCTCCATTACTTAATTATTTGTAATTCTTCCAAGAATGCCTTGCTTTCTTTAGTTTTTCACTGCTTTTCCCTCTGTTTAAAATGCCCTTCTTCACCTTTCTTTCCTCATGGTAAGCTCCTATTTATCCTTCAAGGATGAGCTAAAATATCTGTTTGCCTCTGCTTATATTTATGTGGGTTTGGCATTGGTACAGGGCGAAGGGGAGAAAGTAGTTTGTGGTGAAGGAAAGGGAGAAGGAGCACAGGATGGATGAGATGGTAGGAATAGTTCCCCATAGACCCAAAACCAAACCAAAGCAAAACTAGATTTGAGAAAATATGCTTAGGGACAGTGAAGGTCAGATGCTACTGAAAATGTTTAAAAGACCCTACGTGACACTTTGGACAGGAGCAGAGCTGCTTCAGGGCCAAGGAGTTGTGGTGTGGCCCAGAGGGCACACGGAGGTCCTTTTCTCTGCTCTGCCGGGAATCAACACTGATGATTTGGGAGCATCCGGGACCAGCACCCTTGGCATGAATATTGATGTTCTTGGAATAGGCAGGGCATCTAAATGGCTCTGCTGGCATCCTGTGTAGAGGACTAGAAGCAGAAAAGGAATTTAAGAATGGGAAAGATGCCTCATGTTAGCAACTGGTAGGCTGCTTTGGGGACTCATGGGAAGCTTTCCTTTGAGACTCTCATAAGTCACTGGGGAACCCCTTGCAACATGAAGGTGGTGCTAAAGTCTTGCCCATCCTCTGGTGAGGATGTCAAGACAGCAGACATTTGGGGTACATTTGTTTACAAGTTTCATCTACTGTATGATGTGTTTTGGGGAACTCAAATAATGTCTTAGGCAGCATTGTATTTCCCCATAACCTGGTCCAGGGAACTCAGTGAATGTTAAGTAGATTGAGATTAGAATAGAGAAGTTTTTAAGGGTTACCTGATTAGTGGAGGATTAGTTTGGAAGATATTAAAAAACATGAAGTATTTTTGAAAACGAGGAAAGTATAAAGAGAGCAGTGTCTTAGGAAAGAGAGGAGAGAGGTAGAACTAAGCAGATTCTGAAAAAGAGAGAAAAGTCAAGAAACTTTGGGGTTTCTAACCTGAGGGACTAGCTTAGGCCCATCGATATAGTAAAGAGGGATATAGCAAGCTGTGTTAGCTCCACAGGAGGCAACTGCAGTATGAAAGAGAGTAGGGGCTGATTTCTCAAGAGAATTAAAAGGAAAGGGAGGAGAAACATAGTCAGGATGTTGAGAAGAACGTAGGACAAATGGAAATTACTCTTTAGGGTAGCAGAGTCCTGAGCAAATTTGGAGCAAAGGGAAGCAGCTGGGAGAGAAAGAAAAAACTTAAGATATGGTGAAAGGGAGTATTCAAAACAGTGTCATTTCTGAGGAGGAAGCCAGGGTGGGCTTAGGAGCATACGTGAAGAGGTTAGTCTTGGGTAGAGGTGGTTCTCCTTTTCTTTTGAGACTGAAAATAATGAGGTTAAAGATCTCAAAAGATTTAGAGGTTAAAGGGGAAGAAGTTGGAATATTTCACTTATGTCGTTCTCAAAGTTGTTCTAAGAGAAGTAGATCTCACAGAATCTAGAGGAAGCTGGAGGAGACATGTAAAAGCTGCTGTGAGGAATTTGTTAGGAAACTGACAAGTGATCAATAAATGAGTGTGGAAGCAGTGAGGAGGAATTGGCCAAGATTGGTTGACCGGCAACATTCATAGAGTCCGTCCAGTTTTGCATTGGCTGGTGTGAAAGTGATTGCAGATTTTGCCATTACCTTCAATGGGAAAACCCGCAATCACTTTTGCACCACACTAATAACTTTCTCCAATGATTATAGCACATGTAGCCGAGGAACAGGGAAAGAAGGTGCTGGGGATCACCTAATATAACAACAGGCATAGTATAGGCAGGTGTGGCATCAAAGGGGAGAGGGATTTCAGGGGAATGGTAACTACTTTGTTGAAATTGCTGGCTTAAAGTCTGAAGGTCAGTGACATTAGTGAAAATGGCACAGTAAATAGCTGCAAGGGTCCATCCTTCCACAAAAAAACATGAACACTCATGCAAACACACACAGAATGAGCAAACATTGTCAGAATCAACTTTGTCAGAACTGTAGAAACTAGTCAAAGGACTATAGCAACCAAGCAAATGATGAGTCAAAAAAGAGGCAACTTAAAAATGCTAGGAGTTCTAGTCTGGTCAACATGGTGAAACCCTGTCTCTACTAAAAATACAAAAAAATCAGCCAGGCATGGTGGAACATGCCTGTAGTCCCAGCTCAGGAGGCTGAGGTGGGAAAATCATTTAAACCTGGGAGGCAGAGGTTGCAGTGAGCCATGATCACACCAAAAAAAAAAAAGAAGAAAAAAAAAAGGAGTTAAAAAAAAAGTCAAATACCTAGAAACAAAGTATAAAGCAGTGCTTATCAGAGGTGGAGAAAGGGAACAGGGAGGAAATGGGGAGATGTAGGTCACAGGGTACAAAGTTGCAGATACATGTGGTAAATAAGTCTTGGAATCTAATATACAACATGAAGGCTATACTTATACAATTGTATTGTATACTGAACACTTGCTAAGAGTAGATTTTAGATACTCTTACCATACTTGCAAGAAAACGGTAACTGTGCAAGATAATGACTATGTTAATTTACATGACTATTAACATGTAAATTAGACTATAAGAGTAACCATTTCACTGCATATATCAAAATGTCATGTTGTACAGCTTACATGTATACAATTTAAAAAACGATTGGGGAGCTTTACAGAACGTTTGATCGCCCTTTCCCCAATCTCTTTTCTCCATCTTGGTAGCAGTCTTGAAGATGGCCATCTACATTTTCAGTAGGAGACCATGGCCACTGGTTCCAGCGGGCATAGAGCAGACCTGGTTCTGAAAGAATTGTATTTGTCTTTTTTTGAACTATCTGGATGCTCCCTAAAGAACTGAGGAAAAGCATTTGTCTTTGTTTCAACTACCTCTTTCAGGTAGAAAATTAGCCATGCAGAGGACATTTCTCATAAACACTGAAAGGCCATCAATACCTGGGGTAAAACATTATAGTGGAGGCAAAAAATAGATACGCTGAATGCCTGGGAGGAAAAGCTGGGGAGAAAGATTCTTAGAAGAATTCAGGCATTAAAAAATGTCTGCTTATACCAGGGAATTTGGAAAGCCACATACATGCCTAGGGCAGGCTGCATACTTAGAAAAGTTCTGAGAAGACCCTAAGATTTTTATCTATGGCTGATATTTATGCTGGGTACAAGAAAAAAGTCAAGGCTCAAGCAGAGTGGTAAATAGCCTGTCTAGGCATTAAAGGAGTGCCCCAAAACAGAGATTATGTGCATAAGCCACCATGCCCGGCCTCAACTATCTTAAATACACTCAAAAAGCTAAAGGAAACGATGGACAAAGAACTAAAGAAAATCAAGAAAAGGATATATAAAGAAAAGTAAATATTTTTAAAAGATAGAAATAATAACAAGGTGCTAAGTAGAAATTCTGGACCTGAAAAAATACAATAATTGAAATAAAAAATTCACTAGAGGCTTTCAACAGAAGTTTTGTGTAGGCAGAAGTAAGAAATAGCTAATTTGAAGCTAGGCCAATTGAAATTATCCAGTTTGAGGATCAGAAAAGAGTGAAGAAAAATGTACGGTGCCCAAGACATTTGTGGGGCACCATCAAACATACCAAAAAGTACACATAATAGGAGTCTAAGGAGGAGAGGAGAGAGAGAAAAGGGCATAAATAATATTTGGAAAAAATAATCCCCAAACTTCCCAAACTTTATAGAAGACATGAATTTTTACATCCAAGAAAGTCAATGAACTCCAAGAAGAATGATCACAAAGAGATCCATAACAAGACATATTATAATCAAACCAGAAAAACAAAAACAAGGAGAGAATCTCAAATGCATCAGAAGAAAGCAATTAGTCATGTACAAGTGATCCTCAATAAAATCAGCAGCCAATTTCTCAGAAGAATCCATTGTTGCCAGGAGGCAGTGGGATGACATATTTAAGGTGTTGAAAGAAAAAAACCACCCATCAACCAAGAGTTCGACATCTGAAAAAATTATCCTTCAAAAATGAAGGAGAAATTAAGACATTTGCAGATAAACAAAAGCAGATAGAGTTTATTGCTAGTAGACTTGTACTATAAGAAATACTAAAGCGAATCTTTCAGGCTGAAATAAAATCACACTAGAAAGTAACTGAAATCCCTACCAAGAAACAATGAACAAAGGTAAATATGACTGCATAGATTAATACAAAAGCCAGTATTCTTGCATTTTTGCTTTGCAACTTCTCTTTTTTCCCACATGATTTAAAAGACAAATGAGTAAAACAATAATTATAAATCTGTTAATAAGCACACACGTACAAAGATGTAGTTTGTTACAACAACATAAAGGCAGCAGAATGAAACAACATAGGAGCACAGTGTTTGTATATTATTGAAGCTAGGTGGTGTGAATTCAAAATAGCTTGTTATAAGTTGAAGAGGTTAAATGTAATACTGAGGATAACAATAAAATAACTAAAAATACAGGAAAGGAAATGAGAAAGGAATCTAAACTAAAAAATATGAACTATACACGAAAGAATAGAATAGTGGAGGGATTGAGGGGAAAAAATTTAAGACATATAGAAAAGAAATAGCAAAATGCAAGAAGTAGGTCCTTACATATCAGTCATTACTTTAAATGTAAATGAATTGAACTCTTCAATTAAAATACAGAGATAGGCAGAATGAATTGGAAAAATAGGATTCAACTATTTTCTACATACAGAGATTCACTTTAGATTCAAAGGCACAAATACATTTAGAGTAAGAAGATAGAAAATGATATTCCATGCAAGTAGTAACCAAAAGAGACTTACAGTAGCTATACTAATATTGGCAAATAGACTTTAAGTCAAAAATTATTAGTAGAGACAATAAAAGACATTATATATTAATAAAAGGGTCAACCCAGCAAAAAGTTATAACAATTATAAACACATATGCACCAAACAACAGCCCCAAAATACATAAAGCAAACATTAACAAAATTCAAGGGAGAAATAGATAGTTCTACAGTAATAGTTGAAGACTTCAATACCTCACTTGCAATAATGGTCAAAACAACTAGAGAAAAGATCAATAAGGAAATAGAGGACTTGGAAAACATTATAAACCAACAGTACCTGACATATATACAAAGAACACCATATCCAAACACAGCAAAATATACATTTCCTCAAATGCACATAAGTCGTTCTCATAGGACAGATCATATATTAGGCCACAAAAACAAGTCTCAATAAACTATAAAAGACATAAATTATATGATGTCTCCTGTGACCATAATGGAATAAAACAGGAAATCAAGAACAGAAGGAGAATTGGAAAAATCACAAATATGTCAAAATTAAACAACATAGTGTAAAATAATCAATGGATCAAAGAAGAAATACCAAGAGGAATTAGGATATAACTTGACACAAGTGAAAACAAAACAAAAAAAAGCTTACCAAAACTTATGGAAAGGAGTGAAAGTAGTGCTGAGGGATATTTCTATCCCTCTAAAAGGAAGAAGGAGGACTAGGAATCCAACTTACAAAGGATGTGAAGGACCTCTTTAAGGAGAACTACAAACCACTGCTCAATGAAATAAAATAGGACACAAACAAATGGAAGACTATTCCATGCTCATGAATAGAAATAATCAATATTGTGAAAATGGCCATACGGCCCAAGGTAATTTGTAGATTCAATGCCATTCCCATCAAACTACCAATGGCTTTCTTCACAGAATTGGAAAAATCTACTTCAAAGTTCATATGGAACCAAAAAAGAGCCCACATTGCCAAGACAATCTTAAGCATAAAGAACAAAGCTGGAGGCATCACACTACCTGACTTCAAACTATACTACAAGTCTGCAGTAACCAAAACAGCATGGTACTGGTACCAAAACAGAGATATAGAGCAATGGAACAGAACAGAGGCCTCAGAAATAACACCACACATCTACAACCATCTGATCTTTGACAAACCTGACAAAACAAGAAATGGGGAAAGGATTCCCTATTTAATAAATGGTGTTGGGAAAACTGGCTAGCCATATGTAGAAAGCTGAAACTGGATCCTTTCCTTACACCTTATACAAAAACTAATTCAAGATGGATTAGAGACTTAAATGTTAGACCTAAAACCATAAAAATCCTAGAAGAAAACCTAGGCAATACAATTCAGGACATAGGTATGTGCAAGGACTTTACGTGTAAAACACCAAAAGCAATGGCAACAAAAGCCAAAATAGACAAATGGGATCCAATTAAACTAAAGAGCTTCTGCACAGCAAAAGAAACTGCCATCAGAGTGAACAGACAACCTACAGAATGGGAGAAAACTTTTGCAATCTACCCATCTGAGAAAGCACTAATATCCAGAATCTACAAAGAACTTAAACAAATTTACAGGAAAAAAACAAACAACCCCATCAAAAAGTGGGCAAAGGATATGAACAGACATTTCTCAAAAGAAGACATTTATGCAACTAACAGACATATGAAAAAATGTTCATCATCACTGGTCATCAGAGAAATGCAAATCAAAACCACAATGAGATACCATCTCACACCAGTTAGAATGGTGATCATTAAAAAGTCAGGAAACAACAGATGCTGGAGACGATGTGGAGAAACAGGAACGCTTTTACACTGTTGGTGGGAGTGTAAATTAGTTCAACCATTGTGGAAGACAGTGTGGCGATTCCTCAAGGATCTAGAACTAGAAATACCATTTGACTCAATGATCCCATTACTGGATATATACTCAAAGTATTATAAATCACGCTACTGTAAAGACACATGCACACGTATGTTTATTGTGGCACTGTTCACAATAGCAAAGACTTGGAACCAACCCAGATGTCCAGCAATGATAGACTGGATTAAGAAAATGTGGCACATATATACCATAGAATACTATGTAGTCATAAAAAAGGATGAGTTCATGTCCTTTGCAGGGAAATGGATGAAGCTGGAAACCATCATTCTCAGCAAGCTATCACAAGGACAGAAAACCGAACACCACATGTTTTCACTCATAGGTGGGAATTGAACAATGACAACACTGGGGAACATCACACTCTGGGGCCTCTCAGGGAGTGGGGAGCTGGGGGAGGGATAGCATTAAGAGAAATATCTAATGTAAATGATGAGTTGATGGGTGCAGCAAACCAACATGGCACATGTAGCAAATGTGCCATGGCACATGTTTGCTATGTAGCAAACCTGCACAAAGTGCACGTGTACCCTAGGACTTAAAGTATAATAAAAACATAAAGAAGGAGGAAATTTACGCCTTAAAAAACTAGATAAAGAAGAGCAAACTAAACCCAAAGCTATTAGAATGAAGAAAATCATAAAAATTAGAGCAGAGATAAATAACATAGAGAATAGAAAAACAAGAGAGATAATCAATGAAACCAAAAGTTGGTTCTTTGAAAAGATCAACAAAATTGACAAACCTTTAGCTAGATTGACAAAGAAAAAAAGAGAAAAGACTCAAATTACTAAAATTAGAATTGGAAGTGGAGACATTACTACAGATCTTACGGAAATAATAATTAAAAGGATTAAAAGAACACTTTAAATAACTATATGCCAACAAATTGAACAACCTAGATGAAACAGATTTCTGGAAACACATAAAATACCAAGCCTGACTTAAGAAGAAATAAAAAATTAAAGAGGACCTATAACAAGAAAAGAGATTGAATCAGTACTCAAAAACCTCCTGATAAAGAAAAGCCAGATGGCTTCACTGGTGAATTCTACTAATTATTCAAGGAATAATTAGCATCAATTATTCTCAAGCTCTTCCCAGAAACAGAAGAGGAAAAAACACTTCCTCACTCATTTTATTAGGTTAGCATTACCCTGATACCAAAGCCAAAGATATCAGAAAAAAGAAAACTACAGATCGATATCCCTTATGAATATTGATGCAAAAACTCTCAACAGAATACTAACAAACTGAATCCAGCTCATATTACAGGGATTATACACCATGACCAAGTGAAATTTATCTCAGAAATGCAAAACTGGTTCAATACATGAAAATCAATCAATGCAGTATATGATATTAACAGAATGAAGAAAATAGAAAAATGACCATCTTAGTTGATGCAGAAAAAACATTTGAAAAAATCCAGCACTCTTTTAATAAAAACACTTGAGAATCTAGAAATAGAAGGGAACTTCCTCAGTCTGATAAAAGGCGTTTATGAAAACCACAGCTAACATTTTACTCAAGGATAAAAGACTAAAAGCCTTTCAACTAACATCATGAAAAGGCAACAGTGCCCAGTCTCACCACTTCTATTTAATATTGAACTGGAAGTTCTAGCCAGAGCAATTAGGCAAGAAAAATAAATAAAATGCATCTCCATTGAAAAATAAGGAGTAAAACTATTCCTATTCACAGATAACATGACCTTGAAAATAGAAAATCCTAAAGAATCCACAAAAATGATCAGAGCTAATAAATAAATTCAGCAAAGTTGTAAGATACAAGATCGATATATAAAAATCAGTTCTGTTCCTACACACTAGCAATGAACAATCTGAAAAAGAAGTTAAGAAAAGCAGTTCCATGCACAGTAGCATTCAAAAGAACAAAATACCTGGCAATAACTTAACCAGAGAGGTTCAAGATAATACACTGAAAACTAAATAACATTTCTGAAAGAAAGGAAATGTAAATAAATGGAAATACATCCTATGTTCATGAATTGGAAGATAATATTAATATGCCAATACCACCCAAAGCAATTTATAGAGTCAGTGCAATCCTTATCAAAATTTTGATTTTTTCATAAATGGAAAAGCTAATTCTCAAATTTATATGTGATTTCAAGATGTCCCAATAGCCAAAACAATATTGTAAAAGAAAAGCAAAATTTGTGGACTCACACTTTCCAATTTCAAAACTGATACAGATATGGTCATCAAAACAGTGTGGTACTGGCATAAAGATAGACATATTGATAGATGTCTATATGAAATTAAATTGAGAGTCCATAAATAAACCCAAACATTTATGGCCAGGTGATTTTTGACAAGAGTGCTAAGATCATTCAATAGGGAGAGATTGTTCTCTTTAACAGATGGTGCTGGGACAACTGGATATCCACATACAACAGAATGAAGTTGGACCCCTTCCTTTCATTATATGCAAAAATTAACTCAAAATGTATCGATCACCTAAATATAAGAGCTAAAACTCTTAGAAGAAAACATAATGATAAATATTCATGATTTTGGATTTGGAAATGGATTCTGATATATGACACTGAAAGCATGAATAAGAAAAGATAAAATGCGGGGAGGGGCCAAGATGACTGACTAGAAGCAGCTATGGTTGGAGGATCCCACTGAGAAGAACAAAAACAGTGAGTGAATCCTGCACCAGCAGCTAAGGTATCCAGGTTCACTCACTGGGACTAACTAGGTGGTTGGCATGACCCACAGGGAGTGAAGAAAAGCAGGGTGGAACGATAGCCCACCAGGAAGCTGCATGGGACAAGGGGTGCTCCCACTTCCAGCCAAGGGAGGTGGTGAGTGATTGTGCTACCCCACCCAGGAAACCATGCTTTTTCCATGGATCTGTGCAATCCATGGACCAGGAGATCCCCTCACGATCCAACACCACAAGGGCCTTGAATCCCAAGCACAGAGCTGTGCAGATTCTCAGGCACCACTTGGCTGCAGACTGCCTGAGACTACTGAGTTCCTGGGGGAAGGGGCAGCAGCCATCACTGCAGCTTCTATCTGCTGTTTTCCCCTGCCAGTGCCAGAGGGACTGAGTAGTTCGGACCCAGAAGGAATTCCCCAGGGTGCAGCACAGCAGCTGTGGCAGACTGTGGCCAGGCTGCCTCTTTAGGCTGGACCCAGACTCATCCCTTCTCACTGAGTGGGGCCTCCCTGTGGGAATTTCAGCAATTCCAGCCAAGCGTTTATGGATAGAACTCTGATCTCCCTGGGATTGAACCCCTGTTGGTAGTGGGGCTGCGGACTCTGTGGATCAGCAGACTTAGTCTTTTCCCCTGCTGGCTCTGGGGAATCTGGGCAGTCTGGATAAGTAGGATCCCCCCCATCCCAGCACACCCTTTCTGCCAAGGGACACAAGGAATGCTTCATTAAGTGGGTCCCCTATCCAATGTGACTCCTGACTGGGTGAGACTCCCCAACAGGGGTTACCAGACACTTTATACAGGAGCACTCCCACTGTCATCAGTTTGGTGCCCCTCTTGGACGAAGCTCCCAGAGGAAGAAGCAGGCAGCCATCTTTGCTGTTCTGCAGCCTCCACTGATGACACCTCCAGGGTGGGGAGGGACCCAGGTGAATAGGGTCTGGAGTGGACCCCCAGCAAACTGCAGCAGCCTTGCAGAAGAGGGTCCTGACTGCTAAAAGAAAAACAAGCAGAAAGCAACAACAACAGCATCAACAAAAATGTCCCCACAAAAACCCCATCCAAAGGTCAGCAGACTCAAAGATCAAAGCTAGATAAACTCAGAAAGATGAGAAAGAATCAATTAAAAAATGCTGAAAACTCAAAAAGCCAGAGTGCCTCTTCTCCTCCAAATGGCTGTAACACCTCTCCAGCAGGGCACAGAACTGGGCTCAGGTTGAGATGGATGAACTGACAGAAGTAGGCTTCAGACGGTGGATAATAATGAACTTTGCTGAGCTAAAGGAGTGTGTTCTAACTCAATGCAAAGAACCTAAGAATCGTGATAAAACATTACAGGACCTATTAACCAGAAAAAACAGTTTAGAGAGGAACATAAATGACTTGAAGGAACTGAAAAACACAACATGAAAACATCACAATGCAATCATAAGTGTCGGTAGCCAAATAGACCAAGTGGAGGAAAGAATTTCAGAGATTGAAGACTATCTTGCTGAAATAAAATAGGCAGACAAGATTAGAGAAAAAAGAATGAAAAGGAACAAACGAAACAAAACCTCTGAGAATTATGGGATTATGTAAAGAAACCAAACCTACAACTGATTATTGTACCTGAAAGAGACAGGGTGAATGAAACAAAGTTGGAAAACATACTTCAGGATATCATGCAAGAGACTTCCCCAACCTAGCAAGACAGGCAAACATTCAAACTCAAGAAATACAAAGAACCCTAGTAAGATACTCCGTGAGAGGATCCATGAGAGGATCAACCACAATCTCTAAGGTCAAAATGAAGGAAAAATGTTAAGGGCAGCCAGAGAGAAAGGCCAAGTCACCTACAAAGGGAAGCCCATTAGAATAACATCAGGCCTCTCAGCAGAAACTCTACAAGCCAGAAGAGATTGGGGGCCAATATTCAACATTCTTAAAGAAAAGAATTTTCAACCCAGAATCTCATATTTGGCCAAATGAAGCTTCATAAGCAAAGGAGAAATAAAATATTTTTCAGACAGTCAAATGCTGAGGGAATTCATCCACCATCAGGCTTGACTTGCAAGAGCTGCTGAAGGAAGCACTAAATATGGAAAGGAAAAGCCATTGTCAGCCACTACAAAACATACTGAAGCACACACTGAAGACCAATGAAACTGTGAAGCAACTACATCAACAAGTCTTCAAAATAGCTAGCATCATGATGGCAGGATCAAATTCACACATAACAATACTAACTTTAAATGTAAATGTGCTAAGTGCCCCAATTAAAAGATACAGAATGGTAAGCTGGGTAAATTGTGAAGACCCATTGGTGTGCTGCATTTAAGAGACTCATATGCAAAGACACGCATAAGTTCAAAATAAAGGGATAGAGGAAAATCTACCAGGCAAATGGAGAGCAGAAAAAAGCAGGGATTGCAATCCTAGTTTCTGACAAAGTAGACTTTAAAGCAATAAAGACCAAAAAAGACAAAGAAAGGCATAGCAAAGGGTTAAATTCAACACGAAGAACTATCCTAAATATGTATGCACCCAATACAAGAGCAGATTGATAAAATAAGCTCTTAGAAACGTACAAAGAGACGTAGACTCCCACACAATAATAGTGGGAGACTTTAACACCCCGTTGTCAATATTAGACAGATCATTGAGACAGAAAATTAACAAAGATATTCAGTACTTGAACTCAGCTCTAGATCAAGTGGACCTGATAGACCTCTACAGAACTCTCCACCCTACAACAACAGAATACACATTGTATGCATTGCCACATGGAACTTACTCTAAAATCGATCACATAATTAGAAGTAAAACACTCCTCACCAAATGCAAAAGAACTGAAATCATAACAGTCTCTCAGATCACAGCATAATTAAATTAGAACTCAAGACAAAGAAACTCACTCAAAACCACACAGCTACATAGAAATTGAACAACCTGTTCCTGCATGACTCCTGGTTAAATAATGAAATTAAGGCAGAAAGCAAGAAGTTCTTTGAAACCAATGAGAACAAAGAGACAATGTATCAGAATCTCTGGACGCAGTTAAAGCAGCTGTTAAGAGGGAAATTTAGAGCACTAAATGCCCATATCAAAAACCTAGAAAGCTCTCAAATTGAAGTGTTAACATTAAAACTAAAAGAACTGGAGAACCAAGAGCAAACAAACTCCAAAGCTGGCAAAAGACAAGAAACAACCAAGATCAGAGCAGAACTGAAGGAGATAGAGACAAGAAGAATGCTTCAAAAAATCAAGGAGTCCAGAATCTGGTTTTTTTTTTTGTTGCAAAAACTAGTAATATAGATAGACTGCAGGTTAGCTAGACTAATAAAGAAGAAAAGAGAAAAGAATCAAATAGACACAATAAAAACTGTTAAAGAGGATATCACCACTGACCCCATAGAAATAAAAACAATCATCAGAGAATGCTATAAATACCTCTATGCACATAACCTAGAAAATCTAGAAGAAGTGGATAAATTCCTGGACACATACACTCTCCCAAGACTGAACCAGGAAGAAGCTGAATCCCTGAATAGACCAATAACAAATTCTGAAATTGAGGCAGTAATAAATAGTCTAAAAAAAAAGTTTTATTTTGAAACTATTCCAAACAATTGAAAAGGAGGGACTCCTCTCTAATTCATTTTATGAGGCCAGTATCATCCTGATACCAAAACCTGGCAGAGATACAACAAAAAAGAAAGCTTCAGGCCAATATCCCTGATGGACATTGATGCAAAAATTCTCAGTAAAATACTGGCAAACCAAATACAGCAGCGCATCATAAAGCTTATCCACCCTAATCGAGCTGGCTGTATTCCTGGGATGCAAGCCTGGTTCAACATATGCAAATCAATGAATGTAATTCATCACATAAACAGATCTAAAGACAAAAACCACAGATTATCTTAATAGACACAGAAAAGGCCTTTTATAAAATTCAACGTCCCTTCATGTTAAGCACTCTCAATAAACTAGGTATTGATGGAACATATCTTAAAAAACAATAAGAGGCATTTATGACAAACTGACAACCAATATTATACTGAATGGGCAAAAGCTGGAAGCAGTTCTTCTGAAAACCAGCACAAGACAAGGATGCCCTCTCTCACCACTCCTATTCAGCATAGTATTAGAAGTTCTGACCAGGGCAATCAGGCAAGAGAAAGAAATAAAGCGTATTCAAATAGGAAGAGAGGAAGTCAAATTGTCCCTGTTTGCAGATGACATGATTGTATATTTAGAAAACCCCATTGTCTCAGCCCAAAATCTCCTTAAGCTGATAAGAACATATGCATGCATGTGGACGGTTGGTAAAAAGTAGATAACACTGCTCAGGGGGCCATCAGGTCACAGTCTCTTCACAGAAGAGCATTGCACATTTTGACTCAACCTCAGAATCAGCCCACATGTGTTTGTTTTACTTACATTTCCAACCACTGCTCTCTCCTGGACATCAGAATACCTATGTCTGCTTCCTGCAAACACACTCAAAGTTAGTTCCTATTTCTTCCTCCCTACAATCCCAGTGTGACTGAAGTCCAGTGGAATTTAGAACCTTGCTGCTCAGTGTGGTCCATGGTTAGGCAGCATTGGTGTCACCTGTGAGCCTGTTAGAAATGCAGAATCTCATTCCCTATTCCAGAATCAGCATTTTAGTAAGATTCTCCCAAGTAATTTATATGCACATTTAAGTTTGACAATTTTCCATCTATAAAAATTGAAATGAAGAAACGAATGAGATTTATTTTCTCTAGGATGTCATGATGCTTGATTTTAGTTATAATTATTGTTTTGTTCTGTTAGTTTTGCCACCCAGGGCTTGAGTTAAAGGAAATGGGATTATTTCTCAATATGGTTTGTCTCTTCAGCTAAATTTTCTAAAAGGAGTCAGGATACTGCCCAACCCACTTGAAAAAAATGTAGGCTGGTGTGAGTCATTGTTTTTCATGGTTGTTTCCAACATTGATTTCATTTGCCCCACGCTTTTGCAACAGTGGTCTTCTTTCCCTTCCTAAATCACTCCAGGCTCTTTCCTGCATCAGAGCTTTTGTACACTTGATTCCCCCTGCCTTAAAAGCTTCTTCATTTGACTTTTCCTGTTTAACTTTTCACACTCTTTAACTATCAGATGAGATGTTACTTTTCCAGAAAGTCCTTTCTTCATCACTCCGTCCAAAGCAGGTCCCCGTGTTTTTCTCTATCAAGATCCCCTGCTTATTTATTTATTTATTTTTTGCTAGCCTCACATTTTCTAATTATGTATGCATTTGTGTGAATATATGACTGCGTGTAAGCTAAGTAGTGCAGTGAAGTTGTTATAAGCACAGACTCCAGAACTAGGCTTCCTGATTTCCAATTCTAGCAGCCACTTCTCTCCTTCTGGGTCTCAGAACACCTGCATCTGCCTCCTGAAAACTCATTCAAATGTGTTTCTCTTTCTATACCCATTTCCCCTAGAAGTGTGGGGCAGTGAGCAAGTTACTTAAGTGTTCTGTGCCTTCTTTCCCCATCTGTGAAGTGGAGATTGGAGCACTGTGTATTTCATAGGGTCATTATAAGAAGTATTCATGGAAATAGGGAGAAGAAGAGGAGTTTTAACATGAGGACATTCAGAATATTTTATTCTAGAGGTGGAATTAATTTTGCAGGGAGGTAAAAATGAAGCAAAAACTCAAGATTCTGCTCCCAGGTCAGGAAGTGGCTCTTGAATGAAAGAAAGAATTCTCTCTCTGCATTTTATATGTATTTCCCAAAGTTCTGTACTCATTCCAGTTTTCTCCTCAATGTAACATATCTCTATGCCATTGATTTTTTAAGTCTCTAGCCTCAGCCCTACCCCTAGTCCTAAGTTTCCAGGAACTTTCACGTAACTTCCTCATGGATAGAACACTGACATCCTAAAATCAGTAGGTCCAAAATTGAACTCGCCTTCCTCCTGTGGCTGCGGTCCACCTTCCAATTTTGTCACTTTCTTTGCTTATCCTGTTTGAAATTTCACTGCCCTCTTTACCATATTTGATCTTTTCCTTTCCTACTTGATTTATTTATGCTTTATCACTACCGAATACACTATTTTACTTGTTTATCTTTTTTTACGGTTTGTCTCCTGCTAAAATGTTAACTCTATGAGAGCAAGAATTTTTGCTTGCTTCGTTCATGATGTATTCATGCAAATTAGAACAGTGCCAAGCATTCAGTAGGCGCTTGATGAATATTTATACCTTTCCCCTCATTCCAATTGCCAATTAATCTACTTAACTCCATATTGATGGGATCTCTTGCTTCGGTCCCTTCTTTCTTTTATGCTGCTGCCACACTCATTCAACTGTCATTGTTTCTCAGAACTATTACAAGAGCTTGCCGCATGCTGGCTAATGAAATTTGGGCAAATTATTTAAGTGAACTTCATCTCAGTTCTTTATTTTAAAATGGAGATAATAATAGTATAAATTCATAGAATTCTCATGAGACTCATAATGTGTGTACAGCACCTGGAACAATACTTGAAATACAATAAGCACTCAGTGAATGCTTCCTACTTTCATCCACTACCCTGGGCTAGCTCTGGGCTAGGTTTCCGTTGTCTCCTGGCCTATCTCTGCCTGAATGCTACACTTTGTCTCCCTTGGACCATTTGTAGTTCCCCAAATATGATACGAATCTTCATCTTCTCCATATAATGGACAGGAGGGAACAAGAAGCCAGTTGGATCAGTTCATTCTTTTCTCACTGCCATATTGCTGTGAGAAAAGCAATGTCATATTACTGTGCTTTTCTCAATGCCATGCATTGCTGGACTAGCTAGTCCTTATTTGCACTAAAGGAGGGGAGAGATGGAAACCTTTTTTTTTTTTTTTTTTTCCGCAACGAGCAAAAGGTGAGAGGATTATTTTTAGTGTGTTCGATTGGGCCCAGAAAATTTGGCTCAGCTGAATAATAGGTTTTTAATATTTTAGCTGAGGATAGTGAGGTTCAGGAAGGATAAGTAACCTCCCTGAGGTTCACAGTATGATAGTAGCTAAATTGGTATGAGGGCTCATTTTCTTGGTCTTGGTACTCTTTATAACACAAGATGCTGATCATAAACCACAAACAGTCTTGTCTTGCAAAAACTTATTTCCTCTGCCCCAGCAAATAACTTTCTTACATGCAGACACAGTTGAAATTGTTCACCGACAACCATCTCAGGCTTATCGCATCCAAAGTTGAGAGGAGGTAGTAGTATATCAGGTAACACTGTGAGCGTCCCCTTTCCCACCCCAATCCCTTGGCAGAGAACCAGACAGACAATTGTATACAGACGATTTAGGTTGAGCAAGCGCCACAAAACCAGGAAGTCACTCAGTGACTACACCAGTCTGGATTGACATTTACCTGGGCCAAAGCAGAAGACAAACAGGAGCGATTGGAACAGCCACAGCATGCTTTCCATGGTGAAGACTGGTGCTTGAGACCTTGAGGCAGTCAACGTTTTGCTTTTCTGTCATAAACTGAAAATACTTTTTACTGAGACTTCCCCTTCCTCTCAGAGGCGTGGTGAGAACTTTTTCTCCTGAACTGAAAATCCTAATTTCTAACTGTGTTAATTTTTTGTTTACTTTTTTCTGAACTAAGTGCACAAATCTTTTTTTTCGGGGGGGGGGAAGAAGATAAAGTCCTTTACTGCATCTTTCATAAACTTATATGTAAAAGTCTGTAAGGAATTTCCTAAAATCTACTAGAACAAATAAGTGAGGTCAGCAAGGTGAAAAGATACAAAACCAACATATAAAATTCAATTGCAATTGTGTATACTCACTGAGTAATCTGAAAATAAAACTAGAAAAACAATTCCACTCTAATTATATCAGAAAAATACTTAAATATAAAGCTAACAAAAAGCCAGAAGAAAACTAAATTTTTAAAAGTCTAATTTTTCTTTTCTTCTTCTGTTTTATGTTTTTTCTTTCCTTCTTTCTTTCTTTTTTTACATTTATCAATTTTATTTTATTTTTTATCTTATTTCTTTTTTATTATTATTATTATACTTTGAGTTCTAGGGTACATGTGCATAATGTGCAGGTTTGTTACATATGTATACTTGTGCCATGTTGGTGTGCTGCAACCATCAACTCGTCAGCACCCATCAACTCGTCATTTATATCAGGTATAACTCCCAATGCAATCCCTCCCCCCTCCCCTCTCCCCATGATAGGCCCCGGTGTGTGATGTTCCCCTTCCCGAGTCCAAGTGATCTCATTGTTCAGTTCCCACCTATGAGTGAGAACATGCGGTGTTTGGTTTTGTGTTCTTGTGATAGTTTGCTAAGAATGATGGTTTCCAGCTGCATCCATGTCCCTACAAAGGACACAAACTCATCCTTTTTTGTGGCTGCATAGTATTCCATGGTGTATATGTGCCACATTTTCTTAATCCAGTCTGTCACTGATGGACATTTGGGTTGATTCCAAGTCTTTGCTATTGTGAATAGTGCTACAATAAACATACGTGTGCATGTGTCTTTATAGCAGCATGATTTATGATCCTTTGGGTATATACCCAGTAATGGGATGGCTGGGTCATCTGGTACCTCTAGTTCTAGATCCTTGAGGAATTGCCATACTGTTTTCCATAATGGTTGAACTAGTTTACAATCCCACCAACAGTGTAAAAGTGTTCCTATTTCTCCACATCCTCTCCAGCACCTGTTGTTTCCTGACTTTTTAATGATCGCCATTCTAACTGATGTGAGATGGTATCTCATTGTGGTTTTGATTTGCATTTCTCTGATGGCCAGTGATGATGATCATTTTTTCATGTGTCTGTTGGCTGTATGTATGTCATCTTTTGAGAAATGTCTGTTCATATCCTTTGCCCACTTTTTGATGGGGTTGTTTGTTTTTTTCTTGTAAATTTGTTTGAGTTCTTTGTAGGTTCTGGATATTAGCCCTTTGTCAGATGAGTAGATTGCAAAAATTTTCTCCCATTCTGTAGGTTGCCTGTTCACTCTGATGGTAGTTTCTTTTGCTGTGCAGAAGCTCTTTAGTTTAATTAGATCCCATTTGTCAGTTTTGGCTTTTGTTGCCATTGCTTTTGGTGTTTTAGACATGAAGTCCTTGCCCATACCTATGTCCTGAATGGTATTACCTAGGTTTTCTTCTAGGGTTTTTGCGGTATTAGGTCTAACATTTAAGTCTCTAATCCATCTTGAATTAATTTTCATATAAGGAGTAAGGAAAGGACCCAGTTTCAGCTTTCTACTTATGGCTAGCCAATTTTCCCAGCACCATTTATTAAATAGGGAATCCTTTCCCCGTTTCTTGTTTCTCTCAGGTTTGTCAAAGATCAGATGGCTGTAGATGTGTGGTATTATTTCTGAGGACTCTGTTCTGTTCCATTGGTCTATATCTCTGTTTTGGTACCAGTACCATGCTGTTTTGGTTACTGTAGCCTTATAGTATAGTTTGAAGTCAGGTAGCGTGATGCCTCCAACTTTGTTCTTTTGACTTAGGATTGTCTTGGAGATGCGGGCTCTTTTTTGGTCCCATATGAACTTTAAAGCAGTTTTTTCCAATTTTGTGAAGAAACTCATTGGTAGCTTGATGGGGATGGCATTGAATCTATAAATAACCTTGGGCAGTATGGCCATTTTCACGATATTGATTCTTCCTATCCATGAGCATGGTATGTTCTTCCATTTGTTTGTGTCCTCTTTTATTTCACTGAGCAGTGGTTTGTAGTTCTCCTTGAAGAGGTCCTTTACATCCCTTGTCAGTTGGATTCCTAGGTATTTTATTCTCTTTGAAGCAATTGTGAATGGAAATTCATTCATGATTTGGCTCTCTGTTTGTCTGTTACTGGTGTATAAGAATGCTCGTGATTTTTTCACATTAATTTTGTATCCTGAGACTTTGCTGAAGTTGCTTATCAGCTTAAGGAGATTTTGGGCTGAGACAATGGGGTTTTCTAAATATACAATCATGTCATCTGCAAAGAGGGACAATTTGACTTCTTCTTTTCCTAACTGAATACCCTTGATTTCTTTCTCTTGCCTGATTGCCCTAGCCAGAACTTTCAACACTATGTTGAATAGGAGTGGTGAGAGAGGGCATCCCTGTCTTGTGCCAGTTTTCAAAGGAAATGTTTCCAGTTTTTGCCCATTCAGTATGATATTGGCTGTGGGTTTGTCATAAATAGCTCTTATTATTTTGAGGTACGTTCCATCAATACCAAATTTATTGAGCATTTTTAGCATGAAGGGCTGTTGAAATTTGTCAAAAGCCTTTTCTGCATCTATGAGATAATCATGTGGTTCTTGTCTTTGGTTCTGTTTATATGCTGGATTATGTTTATATATTTGCAAAGGTTGAACCAGCCTTGCATCCCAGGGATGAAGCCCACTTGATCATGGTGGATAAGCTTTTTGATGTGTTGCTGAATCCGGTTTGCCAGTATTTTATTGAGGATTTTTGCATCGATGTTCATCAGGGATATTGGTCTAAAATTCTCTTTTTTTGTTGTGTCTCTGCCAGGCTTTGGTATCAGGATGATGTTGGCCTCATAAAATGAGTTAGGGAGGATTCTCTCTTTTTCTATTG
The DNA here is from genome assembly GCF_003255815.1 of Theropithecus gelada. NCBI lineage: Eukaryota > Metazoa > Chordata > Mammalia > Primates > Cercopithecidae > Theropithecus > Theropithecus gelada. The sequence goes on from NC_037668.1 coordinate 26,079,251, forward strand.
ATTGGAATAGTTTCAGAAGGAATGTTACCAGCTCCTCCTTGTACCTCTGGTAGAATTCAGCTGTGAATCCATCTGGTCCTGGACGTTTTTTGGTGGTAGGCTATTAATTATTGCCTCAATTTCAGAGCCTGCTATTGGTCTATTCAGGGATTCAACTTCTTCCTGGTTTAGTCTTGGAAGAGTGTAAGTGTCCAGGAAATTATCCATTTCTTCTAGATTTTCTAGTTTATTTGCGTAGAGGTGTTTATAGTATTCTCTGATGGTAGTTTGTATTTCTGTGGGGTGAGTGGTGATATCCCCTTTATCATTTTTTATTGTGTCTATTTGATTCTTCTCTCTTTTCTTCTTTATTAGTCTTGCTAGCGGTCTGTCAATTTTGTTGATCATTTCAAAAAACCAACTCCTGGATTCATTGATTTTTTGGAGGGTTTTTTGTGTCTCTATCTCCTTCAGTTCTGCTCTGATCTTAGTTATTTCTTGCCTTCTGCTAGCTTTTGAATGTGTTTGCTCTTGCTTCTCTAGTTCTTTTAATTGCAATGTTAGAGTGTCAATTTTAGATCTTTCCTGCTTTCTCTTGTGGGCATTTAGTGCTATAAATTTCCCTCTACACACTGCTTTAAATGTGTCCCAGAGATTCTGGTATGTTGTATCTTTGTTCTCATTGGTTTCAAATAACTTTTTTATTTCTGCCTTCATTTCGTTATGTACCCAGTAGTCATTCAGGAGCAGGTTGTTCAGTTTCCATGTAGTTGAGTGGTTTTGATTGAGTTTCTTAGTCCTGAGTTCTAGTGTGATTGCACTGTGGTCTGAGAGACAGTTTGTTATAATTTCTGTTCTTGTACATTTGCTGAGGAGTGCTTTACTTCCAATTATGTGGTCAATTTTGGAGTAAGTGCGATGTGGTGCTGAGAAGAATGTATATTCTGTTGATTTGGGGTGGAGAGTTCTGCAGATGTCTATTAGGTCTGCTTGCTGCAGAGATGAGTTCAATTCCTGGATATCCTTGTTCACTTTCTGTCTCGTTGATCTGTCTAATGTTGACAGTGGAGTGTTGAAGTCTCCCATTATTATTGTATGGGAGTCTAAGTCTCTTTGTAAGTCTTAAGGACTTGTTTTGTGAATCTGGGTGCTCCTGTATTGGGTGCATATATCTTTAGGATAGTTAGCTCTTCCTGTTGAATTGATCCCTTTACCATTATGTAATGGCCTTCTTTGTCTCTTTTGATCTTTGATGGTTTAAAGTCTGTTTTATCAGAGACTAGTATTGCAACCCCTGCTTTTTTTTGTTCTCCATTTGCTTGGTAGATCTTCCTCCATCCCTTTATTTTGAGCGTATGTATGTCTCTGCATGTGAGATGGGTCTCCTGAATACAGGAGACTGATGGGTCTTGACTCTTTATCCAGTTTGCCAGTCTGTGTCTTTTAATTGGAGCATTTAGTCCATTTACATTTAAGGTTAATATTGTTATGTGTGAACTTGATCCTGCCATTATGATATTAACTGGTTATTTTGCTCGTTAGTTGATGCAGTTTCTTCCTAGCCTCGATGGTCTTTACATTTTGGCATGTTTTTGCAATGTCTGGTACCAGTTGTTCCTTTCCATGTTTAGTGCTTCCTTCAGGGTCTCTTGTAAGGCAGGCCTAGTGGTGACAAAACCTCTCAGCATTTGCTTATCTGTAAAGGATTTTATTTCTCCTTCACTTATGAAACTTAGTTTGGCTGGATATGAAATTCTGGGTTTAAAATTCTTTTCTTTAAGAATGTTGAATATTGGCCCCCAATCTCTTCTGGCTTGTAGAGTTTCTGCCGAGAGATCTGCTGTTAGTCTGATGGGCTTCCCTTTGTGGGTAAGCCGACCTTTCTCTCTGGCTGTCCTTAAGATTTTTTCCTTCATTTCAACTTTGGTGAATCTGGCAATTATGGGTCTTGGAGTTGCTCTTCTTGAGGAGTATCTTTGTGGCGTTCTCTGTATTTCCTGAATTTGAATGTTGGCCTGCCCTACTAGGTTGGGGAAGTTCTCCTGGATGATATCCTGAAGAGTGTTTTCCAACTTGGTTCCATTTTCCCCCTCACTTTCAGGCACCCCAATCAGATGTAGATTTGGTCTTTTTACATAATCCCATACTTCTTGCAGGCTTTGTTCATTTCTTTTTCTTCTTTTTTCTTTAGATTTCTCTTCTTGCTTCATTTCATTCATTTGATCCTCAATCGCTGATACTCTTTCTTCCAGTTGATCGAGTTGGTTACTGAAGCTTGTGCATTTGTCACTTATTTCTCGTGTCATGGTTTTCATCTCTTTCATTTCGTTGATGACCTTCTCTGCATTAATTACTCTAGCCGTCAATTCTTCCACTTTTTTTTCAAGATTTTTAGTTTCTTTGCGCTGGGTATGTAATTCCTCCTTTAGCTCTGAGAAGTGTGATGAACTGAAGCCTTCTTCTCTCATCTCGTCAAAGTCATTCTCCATCCAGCTTTGATCCGTTGCTGGCGATGAGCTGCATTCCTTTGCAGGGGGAGATGCGCTCTTATTTTTTGAATTTCCAGCTTTTCTGCCCTGCTTTTTCCCCATCTTTGTGGTTTTATCTGCCTCTGGTCTTTGATGATGGTGACGTACTGATGGGGTTTTGGTGTGGGTGTCCTTCCTGTTTGTTAGTTTTCCTTCTAACAGTCAGGACCCTCAGCTGTAGGTCTGTTGGAGATTGTTTGAGGTCCACCCCAGACCCTGTTTGCCTGGGTATCAGCAGCAGAGGCTGCAGAAGATAGAATATTGCTGAACAGCGAATGTACCTGTCTGATTCTTGCTTTGGAAGCTTCCTCTCAGGGAGGTACTCCACCCTGTGAGGTGTGGGGTGTCAGACTGCCCCTAGTGGGGGATGTCTCCCAGTTAGGCTACTCAGGAGTCAGGGACCCACTTGAGCAGGCAGTCTGTCCCTTCTCAGCTCTCAGCCTCCGTGTTGGGAGATCCACTGCTCTCTTCAAAGCTGTCAGACAGAGTCGTTTGCGTCTGCAGAGGTTTCTGCTGCTTTTGTTATTGTTTACTGTGCCCTGTCCCCAGAGGTGGAGTCTACAGAGACAGGTAGGTTTCCTTGAGCTGCTGTGAGCTCCACCCAGTTCGAGCTTCCCAGCGGCTTTGTTTACCTACTTAAGCCTCAGCAATGGCGGGCGCCCCTCCCCCAGCCTCACTGCTGCCTTGCCAGTAGATCACAGACTGCTGTGGTAGCAATGAGGGAGGCTCCGTGGGCCTAGGACCCTCCCGGCCAGGTGTGGGATATAATCTCCTGGTGTGCCCGTTAGCTTAAAGCACAGTATTGGGGTGGGAGTTACCCGATTTTCCAGGTGTTGTGTGTCTCAGTTCCCCTGGCTAGGAAAAGGGATTCCTTTCCCCCTTGCGCTTCCCAGGTGAGGCGATGCCTCGCCCTGCTTCTGCTCTCACTGGTTGGGCTGCAGCAGCTGAACAGCACCGATTGTCCTGCACTCCCTAGTGAGATGAACCCAGTACCTCAGTTGAAAATGCAGAAATCACTGGTCTTCTGTGTCGCTCGCGCTGGGAGTTGGAGACTGGAGCTGTTCCTATTCGGCCATCTTGCTCCGCCCCTTCTTTCTTTCTCTCTCTCTCTTTTTTTTTTTTTTTTGCTGTTTGGGGATGCTTTTAGTTATTTATTTATTTTTTATTACTATACTTTAAGTTCTGAGATACATGTGCAGAATGTGCAGGTTTATTACATAGGTATACATGTGCTGTGATGGCTTGCCTTACCCATTAACCCATCATTTACATTAGATATTTCTCCTGATGTTATCTCTCCCCTTGCCCCCCACCCCCTGACATACTCCAGTGTGTGATGTTTCCCTACCTGTGTCCATGTGTTCTCATTGTTCAACTCTCACTTATCAGTGAGAACATGTGGTGTTTGGTTTTCTGTATTTGTGTTAGTTTGCTGAGAATGGTGGTTTCCAGCTTCATCCATGTCCCTACAAAGGACATGAACTCATCCTTTTTTTATGGCTGCATAGTATTCCATGGTGTTTATGTGCCACATTTTCTTTATCCAGTTTATCATTGATGAGCATTTTGTTTGGTTCCAAGTCTTTGCTATTGTGAACAGTGCTGCAATAAACATACGTGTGCATGTCTCTTTATAGCAGCATAATTTATAATCCTTTGGGTATATTCCCAGTAATGGGATTGCTGGGTCAAATGGTGTTTCTGTTTCTACATCCTTGAGGAATCACCATACTATCTTCCACAATGGTTGAACTAATTTATACTCCCACCAACAGTGTAAAAATGTTCCTATTTCTCCACATTCTCTCCAGCATCTGTTGTTTCCTGATTTTTAAATGATTGCCATTCTAACTGGTGTGAGATGGTATCTCATAGTAGTTTTGATTTGCATTTCTCTAAAGACCAGTGATGATGAGCTTTTTCATATGTTTCTTGGCCCCATAAATGTCTTATTTTGAGAAGTGTCTTAATATCCTTTGCCCACTTTTTGATGGGGTTGTTTTTCTCTTGTAAATTTGTTTAAGTTCTTTTTGGATCCTGGATATTAGCCCTTTGCCAAATGGATAGATTGCAAAAATTTTCTCCTTTTCTGTAGGTTCCCTGTTCACTCTGATGGTAGTTTCTTTTGCTGTGCAGAAGCTCTTTAGTTTAATTAGATCCCATTTGTCAATTTTGGCTTTTGTTGCCATTGCTTCTGGTGTTTTGATGTTGAAGTCTTTGCCCATAACTATGTCCTGAATGGTATTGCCTAGGTTTTCTTCTAGGGTTTTTGTAGTTTTAGGTCTTCTGTTAAAGTCTTTAATCCATCTTGAGTTAATTTTAGTATAAGGTATAAGAAAGGGATCCAGTTTCAATTTTCTGCTTATTGCTAGTCAGGTTTTCCAACACCATTTATTAAATAGGGAATCCTTTCCCCATTGCTTGTTTCTGCTAGGTTTGTCAAAGATCAGATGGTTGTAAATGTGTGGTGTTATTTCTGAGGCCTCTGTTCTGTTCCATTGGTCTATATATCTGTTTTGGTACCAGTACCATTCTGTTTTGGTTACTGTAGCCTTGTAGTATAGTTTGAAGTCAGGTAATGTGCTGCCTCCAGCTTTGTTCTTTTTGCTTACAATTGTCTTGGCTACATGGGCTCATTTTGGTTCTATATGAAATTTAAAGTAATTTTTTTCTAATTCTGTGAAGAAAGTCCAAATGGTTTGATGGGAATAGCATTGAATCTATAAATTACTTTGGGCAGTATGACCATGTTCATGATGTTGATTCTTCCTATCTACAAGCATGGAATTTTTTTCCATTTGTTTGTGTCCTCTCTTGTTTCCTTGAGCGGTGGTTTGTACTTCTTGAAGAGGTCCTTCACATTCCTTGTAAGTTGTATTTCTAGGTATTATGTTCTCTTTGTAGCAATTGTGAATGGGAGTTCACTTATGATTTAGCTCTCTGTCTGTCTATTTTTGGTGTATAGGAATGCTTGTCATTTTTGCACATTGATTTTGTATACTGAGACTTTGCTGAAGTTGCTTATCAGCTTAAGGAGATTTTGGGCTGAGATGACGGGGTTTTCTCAATACACAATCATGTCATCTGCAAACACAGACAATTTGACTTCCTCTCTTCTTATTTGAATATGCTTTATTTCTTTCTCTTGCCTGATTGCCCTGGTCAGAACTTCCAATACTATGTTGAATAGGAGTGGTGAGAGAGGGCATCCTTGTTTTGTGCCGGTTTTCAAAGGGAGTGCTTCCAGCTTTTGCCCATTCTGTATGATAATGGCTGTGGGTTTGTCATAAAGAGCTCTTATTATTTTGAGATACGTTCCATCAATACCTAGTTTATTGAGAGTGTTTAACATGAAGGGATGTTGGATTTTGTCAAAGGCCTTTTCTGCATCTGTTGAAATAATTATGTGTTTTTTGGTGCTGTTTATGTGATGGATTACATTTATTGATTTGTGTATGTTGAACCAGCCTTGCATACCAGGGATGAAGCCAACTTGATTGTGGTGGATAAGATTTTTGATATGCTGCTGGATTCAGTTTACCAGTATTTTATTGAGGATTTTTGCATCAATGTTCATCAGGGAAATTGTCCTAAAGTTTTCTTTTTTGTTGTGTCTCTGCCAGGTTTTGGTATCAGGATGATGCTGGCCTCATAAAATGAGTGGAGAGGAGTCCCTCTTTTTCTATTATTTGGAGTAGTTTCAGAAGGAATGCCACCAGCTCCTCTTTGTACCTCTGGTAGAATTTGGCTGTGAATCCACCTGGTCCTGGGCTTTTTTTTTTTTTTTTTTTGGTTGGTAGGCTATTAATTACTGCCTCAAATTCAGAGCTTGTTATTAGTCTGTTCAGGGATTTGACTTCTTCCTGATTTAATCTTGGGAGGGTGTATGTGTCCAGGAATTTATCCATTTCTTCTAGATTTTCTAGTATTTGTGTAGAGGTGTTTGTAGTATTCTCTGATGATAGTTTGTATTTCTGTGGGATCAGTGGTGATGTCCCCTTTATCATTTTTTATTGTGTCTATTTGATTCTTCTCTTTTCTTCATTAGTCTGGCTAGCTATCTATTTTGATCTTTGAGAACAAACAAACAAACAAAAAACAAACAAAAAAAACGGCTCCTGGATTCGTTGATTTTTTGAAGAGTACTTCATGTCTCTACCTCCTTCAGTTCTGCTCTGATTTTAGTTATTGCTTGTCTTCTGCTGGCTTTTGAATTTGTTTGCTCTTGCTTCTCTAGTTCTTTTAATTGTGATGTTAAGTTTCGATTTTAGATTTTTCTTGCTTTCTCTTGTGAGCATTTAGTGCTATAAGTTTCCCTGTACATACTGCTTTGGCTATGTACCAGAGATTCTGGTACATTGTGTCTTTGTTCTCATTGGTCTCAAATAACTTATTTATTTCTGCCTTAATTTTTTTATTTACCCAGCAGTCATTCAGGAGCGGGTTGTTCAGTTTCCATATAGTTGTGTTGTTTTGAGTGAGTTTCTTCATGAGTTCTAATTTGATTGCACTGTGGTCTGAGAGACAGTTTGTTATGATTTCCATTCTTTTACATTTGCTGAGGAGTGTTTTACTTCTAATTATGTAGTCAATTTTAGACTAAGTGCAATGTGGTGCTGAGAAGAATGCATGTGCTGTCGATTTGGGGTGGAGAGTTCTGTAGATGTCTATTAGTTCCACTTGGTCCAGAGCTGAGTTCAAGTCCTGGATATCCTTGTTAATTTTCTGTCTTGTTGATCCGTCTAATATTGACAGTGGGGTGTTAAAGTCTCCCATTATTATTGTGTGGGAGTCTAAGTCTCTTTGTTGGTCTCTAAGAACTTGCTTTATAAATCTGGGTGCATCTGTATTGGGTGCATATCTATTTAGGATAGTTAGCTCTTCTTGTTGCATTGATCCCTTTACCATTATGTAATGCTGTTCTTTGTCTTTTTTTTCTTTGTTGTTTTAAAGTCTGTTTTATCAGACAGTAGGATTGCAACCCCTGCTTTTTTTTTTTTTTTTGCTTTCCATTTGCTTGGTAAATATTCCTCCATCCCTTTATTTTGAGCCTATGTGTCTCTTTGCCTGTGAGATGGGTCTCCTGGATACAGCACACTGATGGGTCTTGACTCTTTATCCAATTTGCTAGCCTGCATCTTCTGATTGGGGCATTTAGCCCGTTTATGTTTAAGGTTAATATTGTTATGTGTGAATTTTATCCTGTCATTATGATGCTAGCTGGTTATTTTGCCTGTTAGTTAATGCGGTTTCTTCATAGTGTTGATGGTCTTTACAATTTGGTATGTTTTTGCAGTGGGTGGTACTAGTTGTTTCTTTCCATGTTTAGTGGTTCCTACAGGAACTCTTGTAAGACAGGCCTGATGGTGACAAAATATCAGCATTTGCTTGTCTGTAAAGGATTTTATTTCTCCTTCGCTTATGAAGCTTAGTTTGGCTGGATATGAAATTCTGGGTTGTACATTCTTTTCTTTAAGAATGTTGAATATTGGCCCCCACTCTTCTGGTTTGTAAGGTTTCTGCCAAGAGATCTGCCCTTAGTCTGATGGGCTTCCCTTTTTGGGTAACCTGACCTTTCTCTTTGGCTGCCTTTAACATTTTTTCCTTCATTTCAACCATGGTGAATCTGAAGATTATGTGTCTTGGGGTTGCTCTTCTCCAGGAGTATTGATAGGTGACAAAGTGCTAGCAGCCCTCACTCTCAGCACCTCCTCAGCCTCAGCGTCCACTCTGGTGGCGCTTGAGGTGGCCTTCAGCCTGCTGTGGCACCGGCACTGTGGGAGCCCCTCTCTGGGCTGGCTGAGGCGGGAGCCCCCTCCCTCTGCTTGCCCGGAGGTGTGGAGGGAGAGGCCGGGGTGGGAACCGGGGCTGCCCACTGCACTCGCAGGCTGGTGTGAGTTCCAGGGGGGTGCGGGCACAGGCTCCATGGGCCCCGCACAGGGAGCTGACGGCTGGCACCGCCAGGCAGGGCAGTGAGGGGCTTAGCACCCGGGCCAGCAGCTGTGGCAGTTGTGCTGGGTTTCCCAGCAGTGCCAGCCTGCCAGCACTGCACTCAAATTCTCCCCGGGTTTGGCTGCCTCCAGGTGGGGCAGGGCTCGGGACCTGCAGCTCCAGACCTGCAGCCTGCATGTCTGAGCTACTTCCCCTGCAGTGGGCTCCGGTGTGGCCTGAGCCTCCCCGACAGGTGCCACCCCCTGCTCTGTGGTGCCCAGTCCCATCAACAGCCCGAGGACTGAAGAGTGCAGGTGCCGCTGGGGACTGGCAGGCAGGATCCACTGGGTGAAGCCAGCTGGGCTCCTCAACTGGATGGGGACTTGGAGAACTTTTATATCTAGCTGGAGGATCGTATGCGCACCAATCAGCACTCTGTGTCTAGCTCAGGGTTTGTGAATACACCAATTGGTACTCTGTATCTAGCTAACCTATTGGAGACTTGGAAGACTAGCACTCTGTGACTCTGTGTCTAGCTCAAGGATTGTAAATGCACCAATCAGCACTCTGTGTCTAGCTCAGGGTTTGTGAATACACCAATTGGTACTCTGTATCTAGCTAACCTAGTGGAGACTTGGAGAACTAGCACTCTGACTGTGTCTAGCTCAAGGATTGTAAATGCACCCATCAGTACTCTGTGTCTAGCTCAAGGTTTGTAAACACACCAATTGGTACTCTGTATCTAGCTAACTCGCACTTTGTGACTCTGTGTCTAGTTCAAGGATTGTAAACATACCAATCAGCACTCTGTCAAAAACAGACCAATCAGTTCTCTGTAAAGTGGACCAATCAGATCTCTGTAAAATGGACCAATCAGCAGGATTTGGGTGGGGCCAGATAAGGGAATAAAAGCAGCCTGCCCCAGCCAGCCAGCGGCAACCCACTGGGGTCCCCTTCCACACTGTGGAAGCTTTATTCTTTCACTCTTTGCAATAAAGCTTGCTGCTGCTCACTCTTTGGGTCCATACTGCCTTTATGAGCTGTAACACTCACCGTAAAGGTCTGCAGCTTCACTCCTAAAGCCAGTGAGACCACGAACCCACTGAGAAGAACAAGTAACTCCAGATGCGCTGCCATTAAGAGCTGTAACACCCACCATGAAGGTCTGCGGCTTCACTCCTGACAGTGAGACCACGAACCCACCAGAAGGAAAAAGCTCTAGACACATCTGAACATCTAAAGGAACAAACTCCAGACACTCCATCTTTAAGAACTGCAACACTCACTGTGAGGCTCCGCAGCTTCATTCTTGAAGTCAGTGAGACCAAGAACCCACCAATTCCGGACATAGTATCTTTGTGGAGTTCTCTGTATTTCCTGAATTTGAATGTTGGCCTATCTTGCTAGATTGGGAAGTTGTCTTGGATAATATCCTAAAGTGTGTTTCCAACTTGGTTTCATTCTCCTTGTCACTTTCATGTACACCAATAAACGTAGGTTTGGTCTTTTCTGTCTCATATTTCTTGGAGGCTTTGTTCATTTCTTTTCATTCTTTCTTCTCTAATCTTGTCTTCATGCTTTATTTCATTAAGTTGATCTTCAATCAGTGATATCCTTTCTTCTGCTTGATGAATTCAGCTATCGATACTTGTGTATGTTTCACGAAGTTCTTGTGCTGTGTTTTTCAGCTCCATCAAGTCATTTATGTTCTTCTCTAAACTAGTTATTCTAGTTAGCAATTCCTCTAACCTTTTTTCAAGCTTCTTAGCTTCCTTGTGTTGGGTTAGAATATGCTCCTTTTGTTAGGCAGGGATCTAGACCCAACATGGCGATGTCACCCGGCATAGCAGGCCCTTTGTTCAAGACTTCCCTTCCTCTTTGAACACACCCGCAGACTTGCATACATCAGAGGTTCCGGCTGGGCAACCACACTCCCCCATGACCTGCAGCTCACCTACATTCCACGAGTTTGTAAACAGCAGTTTCGGTTAACAGTTTCCAAAGACCCCTTCCTCATGACCCTTACTCGACTCCTGCTCTAGTAGTTTCAAGACCCCCCAGGCCCTGTTTGTACAATCAGCTTCCCTACCTCTTGGGCTATAAAAAAGCCCCTACCCTCCTCCCTCAGCACAACTTCCTCGGCCCGCACCTTTGGACCAAGGAACCTCACCTGTGAGTCCTAATAAAGGCTATTCTCATTGCCATTTGCCTTGTGTCTTTGTTCCTGGTTTGGCTCCAGCCTCAGTTTACCTTTACATTTGGTGCCAAAACCCGGGAGGAGACCCCTCCCCTGGACCCCTGCTGGGTCAGGCAGGCTCTCCTCTCCCTGAGCCAGGAGCTCCTTTCTGAGCCGGGAGCTGCTTCACCAAATCCAAGACTCAATTCGATCACTGCTGGGTAAGTTTTCCCCCGTCCTGTAGGCCCCCCAGGAAGTCCCTGTCTGAAACGTGTAGCCATGTCAGGAGCTCCCTCCGGTCAACTGTGACCTTGGTACTGGGGACTAGGAGACGTCCAACCTCCCCGGAAGCCACCATACCCTGTACTCCATGTGTCAGTAGGAGGACGCTCCCATTGCCTCTGGACTGCCCGTCTTAGGACCATGGGAACTACCCAGTCCAAACCAGACCGAAAATTCCCTCTGGGGTGCCTCCTGGTGAATCTCCAGACTTTAAGTCTCAGCCAAGACTTAAAACAAAAGTGGCTAATTTTCTTCTGCACAGTAGCATGGCCGCAGTATAAATTGGATAATCAGTCTCAGTGGCCTGCAGGAGGCACTCTAGACTTTAACATCCTTACGGATCTGACCAACTTCTGCAAGAGACAAGGCAAATGGCACGAGATACCCTATGTTCAAGCCTTTTGGGACTTGCATTCTCACCCAGATCTCTGCGCCCAATGCTCGTTAGCTCAGGTCCTACTCACAAAGTCTCTTCCCTTGAGCAAGGAGAGGGATGATTCCTCCTCTTTCTCTGAGCCTCCTGACACCCTATCCTGGCCACCCCTCCAGTCTCCCCCCCAACCTCCTCCTTACCCTGACCCGCCATTATCCCCGTCCTCGTCAATGCTTCCCCTCCCTTCCACCCCTCATTTGCCCTTACCAAACCCAACAGATTCTGTCTCCCCTCCCTCCACCTCCTTCCCTTCCTCACCTGTCTCAGCCCATACTCGGTCCAGGACTGACCTCTTGTGTCCCTTGCGAGAGGTGGCAGGCGCTGAAGGAGTAGTCCGGGTCCATGTGCCGTTTTCATTGGCAGATTTGTCTAAGTTTGAGGAGAGTGCAGGCTCCTTTTTGGCCAATCCTACTTGTTATATCAAAAAGTTCAGGTATCTGTGCCAGGCATATGATCTCACCTGGCATGACCTCCATGTCATTACAACCTCAACCCTGTCTCCTGAGGAGCAGGAGCATATCCTAGCGGCAGCCAGGCAGCACGCTAACCAGGTTCATTTAACTGATCCCGCCACGCCAGTCGGCACTGAGGCAGTGCCCTCGGCTGAGCCCGACTGGGACTACCAGGTAGGGCAGGCAGGTCGCTGCCGCTGAGACATGATGGTTCAGTGCCTTCTTGCTGGCATGCAGGCAGCCTCTAACAAATCAGTCAACTTCAACAAACTAAAAGAGGTAGTCCAAGGCGCAGATGAAAATCCGGCCGTTTTTCTTAACCGGCGGACTGAGGCACTTATTCAGTACACCCGCCTTGACCCTGCCTCCCCTGCAGGAGGAACCGTCTTGGCCTCATATTTCATTTCTCAGTCGGCCCCTGATATCCAAAAAAAAAAAATTTAAAAAGGCAGAGGAAGGCCCTCAAACTCCCATCCAGGATTTAGTCAAACTGGCCTTCAAGGTCTACAACTCCAGGGAGGAAGCAGCTGAGGCCCAATGACAGGCCAGACTAAAACAGAAGGTACAACTCCAAACCCAGGCCTTGGTAGCAGCCCTGAGGCTGGTCGGCTCCAGGAGCTCCCAGAAAAGAGGTACTACCCTAGAACCACCTGGTGCCTGCTTCAAGTGTAGCAATGACAGCCACTGGGCCAGGCAGTGCCCTAACCCAAAGGAGCCAACTCGCCCCTGTCCGAACTGTCAGCAGATAGGCCACTGGAAGTCAGACTGCCCCGACCTAAGGATGGTCGCTGCGCCTCCACGTGACGACCCTCCTCCAGGTATTGGAGGCGCCTTCCAGCTCCTCAACACCAACACAGATTGAAGAGGCCCAGACTCGGGGACCCCTCTCACTCTCGCTGAGCCCAGGGTCATGCTCCAGGTAGCGGGTAAGTCCATATCTTTCCTTATGGACACGGGGGCTACCTACTCTGTTTTGCCTTCCTTCAGTGGCCCCAGCCACCCCTCCACTGTCACAGTCATGGGAATTGATGGCACTCCCTCCACCTACCGCCAGACTCCTCCTCTGTCTTGCCGCCTGTTTGGCTCCCTCTCCTCGCACTCATTTCTTATCATTCCTTCGTGCCCAGTCTCCTTGTTAGGACAAGATCTCTCCAAGCTAGAGGCCTCAGTTCATTTCTGACCCAATCCCTCCGCACACCTCGTGTTCCTCTTCCCCCTTCTCTCACCTGACAAACCCCTCCAGGCTGACCCCCCACTCCCGTTTCCAGTCCCCATTAACCCTAAGGTGTGGGACACCTCCACCCCGATCATTGCCCAGCACCACACTCCGGTCCGCATCTGGCTAAAAGATCCTTCTAAGTTCCCCTCTAGACCCCAGTTCCCTATCTCCCTTGAACACTGACAAGGACTAAAACCCATCATTACATGCCTGCTCTGGCAGCACATTCTAGTTCCCGCCAACTCACCATGTAATACTCATATCCTGCCTGTAAGGAAAAGCTCTGGGGCCTATCACCTTGTACAGGACCTATGCCTCATCAATGAGGCAGTAGTCCCTACCTTTCCAGTTGTTCCTAATCCATATACACTCCTCTCATGCATTCCCCCTGACACTACTCATTTCACTGTCCTTGACCTGAAGGATGCCTTCTTTACCATCCCTCTACACCCAGACTGCCACTTTCTGTTTGCCTTCACATGGGAGGACCCAGACACTCATGTATCTTCCCAGCTGACCTGGATTGTCTTGCCTCAAGGGTTCCAAGATAGCCCCCATTTTTTCGGACAGGCACTGGCATGGGACATCCTCCTCTGCCCCCTAACCCATAGCACCCTTCTACAATACGTAGATGATCTATTACTATGTAGTCCTTCCTGGGAGTGCTCCCTTGCAGACACTGCTACACTTTTAAATTTTCTAGGCAACCGAAGTTATCAGGTTACCCCAGCTAAGGCTCAACTTTGCACCCCTACTGTCACCTACCTCGGTATACTCTTCACACCCACTACGAAAAGCCTCACAGCAGATAGAATGAGCCTCATCAAAACTCTCCAGCCTCCTCAGGATGTGGAAGACATCTTGTCCTTCCTAGGACTGGTAGGGTATTTCAGGCATTGTATTCCCAACTTCGGGGTCTTAGCCAAGCCTCTCTACCAGGCTGCCAAGGAAATACCCACCAGACCTCTGTCTGACCCCTCCTTGGTTGCCAACTCTTTCAAGAAGCTTCAGGACTGTCTCCTTTCTGCCTCTGCTCTCTCTCTCCCCAACCCCCTTCCGCCCTTTCATCTATTCACTGAGGAGCGCCAGAAGATAGCTACTGGCCTCCTAGCCCAGCCGGTTGGATCCACATACCAGGCTGTGGCCTATCTCTCCAAGCAGTTAGATCCCACTGTCCAGGGCTGGCAACCTTGTCTGCGAGCCCTGGTGGCTGCCACAGAACTTACCCAAGAGGCCCTCAAGCTTACCCTAGGGCATCCTCTCACAGTCTACTCTTCTCACCGACTGTCAGATCTCATCACACACAAGTGTCTCAGCCATCTCACCCCGTCCCGGCTTCAACAGTTCCACCTGCTATTCATTGAAAACCCTCATATCACTCTCATCACCTCACCCCCTCTAAACCCTGCTACCCTCTTGCCCACTCTAGGATATGATTCTGCCCCTGCACATTCCTGCCCAGAAGTTCTCACCACCCTGCCACCTGCCCACCTTGGTCTTTCCAAATAGCCATTAGAATACCCAGACCGTACCCTGTTCGTAGATGGGAGCTCTGTCTTAACCCCCAATGGACGCCGACAGGCAGCATACACTGTCGTAACAGCAATCCAAATGGTTGAAACCAGGCCCTTGCCTCTAGGCACCACCTCCCAGAAGGCTGAACTTACTGACCTTACTCATGCCTCACTTCTCTCTGAAGGGCAGAGGGTTAATATCTATATAGACTCTAAATATGCTTACCTTATTGCACATACTCTGGCAAGAGAGCGGGTTTCTTACCACCAAAGGGATGCCAGTAGTCAATGGACCACATATAAAGAGGTTGCTTGATGCTGTCCAGGCCCCCAAAGAGGTAGCCATCATCCACCGCGAAAGCCACCAGCATTCTAAGGACCCTGTGTCACAAGGTAACAGCCTAGCTGACTCCACCACGTGGGCCACTACCCTCACTTCCTCCCCTCCCCGAGCACCTTTACTCTTTCTTTCCCCCACATATTCCCCTGACTACTCTTCCCAGGAACATCAAACCCTGATGGCCCACCCCAGTGTTACCCAAAAGAAGGATGGGTAGGTGTTCATTGACAGCCGAATAGCGCTCCCTCAGACTCAGGCAGTACATATACTGACCGACATACACCACTCTCTCCACATAGGACCCAAGGCTATATACAACTTCCTAGAACCCATCTTTCACCTTCCCTCACTGCAGGCCCAAATTTAAAAAGTACATCAACAATGTGCCACCTCTTCGGCCACTAACCCCCAAGGTAGGCTCAGACATCCAGGGCCTACTCATCAGCTAAGAAGCCACCAGCCAGGAGAAGATTGGCAACTTGATTTTACCCACATGCCCTGACAAAAAATTTCGTTACCTGCTGACCTTAGTTGACACCTTCTCAGGATGGACTGAGGCTTTCCCCACCACTCGAGAGACTGCAGAAGTCGAAGCAACTATTCTCCTAGAGCACATCGTCCCCAGGTTCGGTCTCCCCCGAACCATCCAATCAGACAATGGTCCGGCTTTCATTTCCAAACTCACCCAGCAGGTGGCAGCCGCACTCCAGATTACCTGGAAGCTCCACATTCCCTACGATCCACAGTCATCTGGTAAGGTAGAATGTGCAAATGTCCTCCTTAAACTGCATCTAACCAACCTCCTCACTCTAGAAAAAGTCCAAGAAGGACTCCACAAAAAAACCTCAGGATTAGAGTCCCCACTCGGGTGATGGCAGTCGTCCATGGCCGGCTGGGTCCTACCCTTCCTAAGCCCCTTACTAATCATTGGCTTCTTACTACTCATAGCTCCCTGTATCCTCCCCTTCATCCAGGACTGCATGAAAGAAGTCTCCCGGGTCACTTTCAATCAGATGCTGCTCCACCCCTATACCCAAGTTCCGACCTCCGATGAACCCCACGATGACCCATACCAGCAGGAAGCAGCCAGATGAACACATCACCCCTTTTTTCTTATTAGAAAGAGGTCGGAATGTTAGGCAGGGATCTAGACCTGACATGGCGGTGCCACCCGGCATAGCAGGCCCTTTGTTCGAGACTTCCCTTCCTCTTTGAACACACCTGCAGACTTGCATATGTCAGAGGTTCCAGCTGGGCAACCACACTCCCCCATGACCTGCAGCTCACCTACATTCCACGAGTTTGTAAACAGCAGTTTCGGTTAACAGTTTCCAAAGACTCCTTCCTCATGACCCTTACTCGACTCCTGCCCTAGTAGTTTCAAGACCCCCCAGGCTCTGTGTGTACAACCAGCTTCCCTACCTCTCAGGCTATAAGAAAGCCCCTACCCTCCTCCCTCAGCATGACTTCCTCGGCCTGCACCTTTGGACCAAGGAACCTCGCCTGCGAGTCCTAATAAAGGCTATTCTCACTGCCATTTGCCTTGTGTCTTCGTTCTCAGTTCGGCTCCAGTCTCAGTTCACCTTTACACCTTTAGCTCAGAGGAGCTTGTTATTACCCATCTTCTGAAGCCTATTTCTGTCAATTCATCATACTCCTTCTCCTTCCAGTTTTGTTCCCTTGCTGATGAGGAGTTGTGTTCCTTTGGAGGAGAGGAAGCATTCTGGTTTTTGAAATTTTCAGCCTTTTTGCACTGTTTTTTCCCCATCTTCATGGATTTATCTACCTTGGTCCTTGAGGTTAGTGAGCTTCAGATGGAGTTTCTGTGTTGACATCCTTTTGGTTAATGTTGATGCTATTCTTTTCTGTTTGTTAGTTTTCCTTGTAACAGTCAGGCCCCTCTGCTGCAGGTCTGCTGGAGTTTGCTGGAGGTCCATTCCAGACCTGTTTGCCTGTATCATTAGTCGAGGCTGCAGAACAGCAAAGATTTCTGTCTGTTCCTTCCTCTGGAAGCTTCATCCCAGAGGGGCACCTGCCAAATACCAGCTGGAGCTGTCCTGTATGAGGTGTCTGTCAACCCCTGCTGGGAGGTGTCTCCCAGTCAGGAGGCATAGGAGTCAGGAACCCACTCGAGGAGGCAGCCTGTCCCTTAGCAGTGCTTGAGTGCTGTGCTGGGAGAACCACTGCGCCCTTCAAAGCCAGCAGACAGGAACGTTTAAGTCTAATGAAGCTAAGCCCACAGCTGCCCCTTCCCCCAGGTGCTCTGTCCCAGGGGGATGGGAGTTTGCTCTATAAACCCCTGACTGAGGCTGCTGCCTTTCCTTTAGAGATGCTCTTCCCAAAGAGGAGGAATTTAGAGAGGCAATCTGGCCCACAGCGGCTTTGCCGAGCTACCCTGGGGTCTGCCCAGTTCAAACTTCCTGGCAGCTTTGTTTACACTGTAAACAAAGGGAAAATCGCCTATTCAAGCCTCACTAATAGTGGATGCCCCTGCCCCCACCAAGCTCGAGCTTTCCAGGTCAGTTTCAGACTGCTGTGCTGGCAGCGAGAATTTCAAGGCAGTGGATCTTAGCTTGCTGAGCTCCGTGGGGGTGAGATCTGCTGAGCTAGACCGCTTGGCTTCCTGGCTTCAGCCCCCTTTTCAGGGGAATGAATGGTTCTGTCCCACTGGTGTTCCAGGTGCCACTGGGGTATGAGAAAAAAACAAAACAAAACGAAAACCTCCTGCAGACAGCTTGGTGTCTGCCCAAATGGCTGCCCAGTTTTGTGCTTGGAACCCAGGGCCCTGGTTGTGTAGGCACCTGAGGGAGTCTCCTGGTCTGCAGATTGTGAAGACCGTGGGAAAAGTGTAGTGTCTGGGCTGGAGTACACCATTCTTCATGGGACAGTCCCTTCCGGCTTCCCTTGGCTAGGGGAGAGATCCTCAAGCCCTTGCTTCCCAGGTGAGCTGGGTGCCTCAGTTGGAAATGCAGAAATCACCCAATTTCTGAGTTGATCTCATTGGGAGCTGCAGGCTGGAGCTCTTCCTATTTGGTCATCTTGCCCAGAAGTCAACTGCACAAATCTTAATTGTGCAATGTGAATTGGAAATTTCACTTTCCATCCATATACTTTTTCCATTTGGAGGGAATTATTTTATTGAGGTAAAATAACCTAAATTATATATTGTGATAATGTAACCTAAAATTTATCATTTTAACCATTTTAAGTGTACAATTTAGTGGCATTAATGCACAATGTTGTGCAATCATCAACACGATTTCCAAAGCCTTTTCATTACCCCAAACAGAAACAGTGACCATTAAGCAATGGCTCCCCATTCCCTTTCCCTTCAGTCCCGAGTAACCTATAATCTACTTATTGTTTCTATTAATTTGCAAGTACCTTATATAAGTGGAATCATATGATATTTGTCCTTTTGTGTCTGGCTCATTTCACTTAGCATAATGTATTCAAGGTTTATCCATGTTATAGCATGTATCAGAATTGTACCCTTTTTTATGACTAAATAATATTCCATTGTATGTATGTACCACATTTGTTTATCTATTCATCTATTGATAGATACTTGGGTTGTTTCTATCTTTTGTCTATTGTGAATAATGCTGCTATGAACATTGGTGTACACGTATCTGTTTGAATCCTGCTGTCTGTTTCTTTGGATTCACCTAGGAGTGAAATTGTTGGATCATATGGTAATTCTATGTTTACCGTTTGAGGAACTGCCAAACTGTTTCTCATAATGGCTTCATCATTTTACATTCTCACGTGGAATTGGAAAAAGGGTTCTAATTTTTCCATATTCTTGCCAATATTTTTTATTTTTCATTTTTTTGATAATGATTATCCCAATGAATGTGAAGTGGTATCTCATTATGGTTTTGACTTGTATTTCCTTAATTACTAATAATGTTGAATATTTTTTCATGTGCTTATTGACCTTGTTGGCCATTTGTATATCTTCTTTGGAATAATGTCTACGTAAGTCCCTTGCCCAATTTTAAATTGGATTATGTTTTTTTTTTTTTTTGAGTTGTAGTGTTCTTTATGTATTCTAGATATTAATTCCTCATCAGATATTTGATTTGTTAATATTCTCTCCAATTCTGTGTGTTGTCATTTTACTCTCTTCACAGTCTTGATATAGTATAATTTTTTATTTTGGTGAAGTCTAATTTTTTTTTTTTTTAAGATAGAGTTTTGCTTTTGTTACCCAGGCTGGAGTGCAATGGTGTGATCTTGGCTTACGGCAACCTCCGCCTCCTGGATTCAAGCAATTCCCCTGCCTCAGCCTCCCAAGTAGCTGAGATTACAGGCATGCGCCATCATGCCCGGCTAATTTTGTATTTTTAGTAGAGACGAGGTTTCTCATGTTGGTAAGGCTGGTCTTGAACTCTTGACTTCAGGTGATCTGCCTGCCTTGGCCTCCCAAAGTGCTTGCATTACAGGTGTGAGCTATATATATTACAGATATAGAAAGAAATATCTAGATTTCTTTTGGTGCCTGTGCCTTTCATGTCATATTTAAGAAATCATTGCCAAATGCAATGTCATTAAGATTTTCTATATGTTTTCTTCTAAGGTTTTTATAGTTTTAGCTCTTACAGCTAAGTTTATTATTATTATTATTAAACTTTAAGTTCTAGGGTACATGTGCATAACGTGCAGGTTTGTTACATATGTATACTTGTGCCATGTTGGTGTGCTGCCCCCATCAACTCATCAGCACCCATCAACTCGTCATTTACATCAGGTATAACTCCCAATGCAATCCCTCCCCTCTGCCCCCTCCCTATAATAGGCCCCGGTGTGTGATGTTCCCCTTCCTGAGTCCAAGTGATCTTGTTCAGTTCCTACCTATGAGTGAGAACATGCGGTGTTTGGTTTTCTGTTCTTGTGATAGTTTGCTGAGAATGATGGTTTCCAGCTGCATCCATGTCCCTACAAAGGACACAAACTCATCCTTTTTTGTGGCTGCATAGTATTCCATAGTATATATGTGCCACATTTTCTTAATCCAGCCTGTCACTGATGGACATTTGGGTTGATTCCAAGTCTTTGCTATAGTGAGTAGTGCCACAATAAACATATGTGTGCATGTGTCTTTATAGCAGCATGATTTATAATCCTTTGGGTATATTCCCAGTAATGGGATGGCTGGGTCATATGGTACTTCTAGTTCTAGACCCTTGAGGATTCGCCATACTGCTTTCCATAATGGTTGAACTAGTTTACAATCCCACCAACAGTGTAAAAGTGTTCCTATTTCTCCACATCCTCTCCAGCACCTGTTGTTTCCTGACTTTTTAATGATCGCCATTCTAACTGATGTGAGATGGTATCTCATTGTGGTTTTGATTTGCATTTCTCTGATGGCCAGTGATGATGATCATTTTTTCATGTGTCTGTTGGCTGTATGTATGTCATCTTTTGAGAAATGTCTGTTCATATCCTTTGCCCACTTTTTGATGGGGTTGTTTGTTTTTTTCTTGTAAATTTGTTTGAGTTCTTTGTAGGTTCTGGATATTAGCCCTTTGTCAGATGAGTAGATTGCAAAAATTTTCTCCCATTCTGTAGGTTGCCTGTTCACTCTGATGGTAGTTTCTTTTGCTGTGCAGAAGCTCTTTAGTTTAATTAGATCCCATTTGTCAGTTTTGGCTTTTGTTGCCATTGCTTTTGGTGTTTTAGACATGAAGTCCTTGCCCATACCTATGTCCTGAATGGTATTACCTAGGTTTTCTTCTAGGGTTTTTGCGGTATTAGGTCTAACATTTAAGTCTCTAATCCATCTTGAATTAATTTTCATATAAGGAGTAAGGAAAGGACCCAGTTTCAGCTTTCTACTTATGGCTAGCCAATTTTCCCAGCACCATTTATTAAATAGGGAATCCTTTCCCCATTTCTTGTTTCTCTCAGGTTTGTCAAAGATCAGATGGCTGTAGATGTGTGGTATTATTTCTGAGGACTCTGTTCTGCTCCATTGGCCTATATCTCTGTTTTGGTACCAGTACCATGCTGTTTTGGTTACTGTAGCCTTGTAGTATAGTTTGAAGTCAGGTAGCGTGATGCCTCTAGCTTTGTTCTTTTGACTTAGGATTGTCTTGGAGATGCGGGCTCTTTTTTGGTTCCATATGAACTTTAAAGCAGTTTTTTCCTGTGAAGAGACTCATTGGTAGCTTGATGGGGTTGCCATTGAATCTATAAATTACCTTGGGCAGTATGGCTATTTTCACGATATTGATTCTTCCTATCCATGAGCATGGTATGTTCTTCCATTTGTTTGTGTCCTCTTTTATTTCACTCAGCAGTGGTTTGTAGCTCTCCTTGAAGACGTCCTTTACATCCCTTGCAAGTTGGATTCCTAGGTATTTTATTCTCTTTGAAGCAATTGTGAATGGAAGTTCATTCATGATTTGGCTCTCTGTTTGTCTGTTACTGGTGTATAAGAATGCTTGTGATTTTTGCACATTAATTTTGTATCCTGAGACTTTGCTGAAGTTGCTTATCAGCTTAAGGAGATTTTGGGCTGAGACAATGGGATTTTCTCAATAGACAATCATGTCATCTGCAAACAGAGACAATTTGACTTCTTCTCTTCTTATTTGAATACACTTTATTTCTTTCTCTTGCCTGATTGCCCTAGCCAGAACTTCCAACACTATGTTGAATAGGAGTGGTGAGAGAGGGCATCCCTGTCTTGTGCCAGTTTTCAAAGAGAATTTTTCCAGTTTTTGCCCATTCAGTATGATATTGGCTGTGGGTTTGTCATAAATAGCTCTTATTATTTTGAGATACGTTCTATCAATACCGAATTTATTGAGAGTTTTTAGCATGAAGGGCTGTTGAATTTTATCAAAGGCCTTTTCTGCATCTATTGAGATAATCATGTGGTTTTTGCCTTTGGTTCTGTTTATATACTGGATTACGTTTATTGATTTGCATATGTTGAACCAGCCTTGTATCCCAGGGATGAAGCCCACTTGATCATGGTGGATAAGCTTTTTGATGTGCTGCTGGATCTGGTTTGCCAGTATTTTATTGAGGATTTTTGCATCGATGTTCATCAGGGATATTGGTCTAAAATTCTCTTTTATTGTTGTGTCTCTGCCAGGCTTTGGTATCAGGATAATGTTGGCCTCATAAAATGAGTTAGGGAGGATTCTCTCTTTTTCTATTGATTGGAATAGTTTCAGAAGGAATGGTACCACCTCCTCCTTATACCTCTGATAGAATTCAGCTGTGAATCCATCTGGTCCTGGACTTTTTCTGGTTGGTAGGCTATTAATTATTGCCTCAATTTCAGAACCTGCTATTGGTTTATTCAGGGATTTAGCTTCTTCCTGGTTTAGTCTTGGGAGAGTGTAAGTGTCCAGGAAATTATCCATTTCTTCTAGATTTTCTAGTTTATTTGCATAGGGGGGTTTATAGTATTCTCTGATGGTAGTTTATATTTCTGTGGGGTCAGTGGTGATATCCCCTTTATCATTTTTTATTGCGTCTATTTGATTCTTCTCTCTTTTCTTCTTTATTAGTCTTGCTAGTGGTCTATCAATTTTGTTGATCTTTTCAAAAAACCAACTCCTGGATTCATTGATTTTTTGGAGGGTTTTGTGTGTCTCTCTCTCCTTCAGTTCTGCTCTTAAACTCGTTATTTCTTGCCTTCTGCTAGCTTTTGAATGTGTTTGCTCTTGCTTCTCTAATTCTTTTAATTGTGATGTTAGAGTGTCAATTTTAGATCTTTCCAGCTTTCCCTTGTGGGCATTTAGTGCTATAAATTTCCCTCTACACACTGCTTTAAATGTGTCCCAGAGATTCTGGTATGTTGTATCTTTGTTCTCATTGGTTTCAAAGAACTTCTTTATTTCTGCCTTCATTTCGTTATGTACCCAGTAGTCATTCAGGAGCAGGTTATTCAGTTTCCATGTAGTTGAGCGGTTTTGATTGAGTTTCTTAGTCCTGAGTTCTAGTGTGATTGCACTGTGGTCTGAGAGACAGTTTGTTATAATTTCTGTTCTTGTACATTTGCTGAGGAGTGCTTTACTTCCAATTATGTGGTCAATTTTGGAATAAGTGTGATGTGGTGCTGAGAAGAATGTATATTCTGTTGATTTGGGGTGGAGAGTTCTATAGATGTCTATTAGGTCTGCTTGCTGCAGAGATGAGTTCAATTCCTGGATATCCTTGTTCACTTTCTGTCTCGTTGATCTGTCTAATGTTGACAGTGGAGTGTTGAAGTCTCCCATTATTATTGTATGGGGGTCTAAGTCTCTTTGTAAGTCTCTAAGGACTTGCTTTATGAATCTGGGTGCTCCTGTATTGGGTGCATATATATTTAGGATAATTAGCTCTTCCTGTTGAATTGATCCCTTTACCATTATGTAATGGCCTTCTTTGTCTCTTTTGATCTTTGATGGTTTAAAGTCTGTTTCATCAGAGACTAGTATTGCAACCCCTGCTTTTTTTTGTTCTCCATTTGCTTGGTAGATCTTCCTCCATCCCTTTATTTTGAGCCTATGTATGTCTCTGCATGCGAGATGGGTCTTCTGAATACAACAAACTGATGGGTCTTGACTCTTTATCCAGTTTGCCAGTCTGTGTTTTTTAATTGGAGCATTTAGTCTATTTACATTTAAGGTTAATATTATTGTTATGTGTGAACTTGATCCTGCCATTATGATATTAACTGGTTATTTTGCTCGTTAGTTGATGCAGTTTCTTCCTATCCTCAATGGTCTTTACATTTTGGCATGTTTTTGCAATGTCTGGTACCGGTTGTTCCTTTCCATGTTTAGTGCTTCCTTCAGGGTCTCTTGTAAGGCAGGCCTGGTGGTGAGAAAATCTCTCAGCATTTGCTTTTCTGTAAAGGATTTTATTTCTCCTTCAGTTATGAAACTTAGTTTGGCTGGATATGAAATTCTGGGTTGAAAATTCTTTTCTTTAAGAATGTTGAATATTGGCCCCACTCTCTTCTAGCTTGTAGAGTTTCTGCCAAGAGATCTACTGTTAGTCTGATGAGCTTCCCTTTGTGTGTAACCCGACCTTTCTCTCTGGCTGTCCTTAAGATTTTTTCCTTCATTTCAACTTTGGTGAATCTGGCAATTATGTATCTTAGAGTTGCTCTTCTCGAGGAGTATCTTTGTGGCGTTCTCTGTATTTCCTGAATTTGAATGTTGGCCTGCCCTACTAGGTTGGGAAAGTTCTCCTGGATGATATCCTGAAGAGTGTTTTCCAACTTGGTTCCATTTTCCCCCTCACTTTCAGGCACCCCAATCAGACGTAGATTTGGTCTTTTTACATAATCCCATACTTCTTGCAGGCTTTGTTCATTTCTTTTTCTTCTTTTTTCTTTAGATTTCTCTTCTCAATTCATTTCATTCATTTGATCCTCAATCACTGATACTCCTTCTTCCAGTTGATCGAGTCGGTTACTGAAGCTTGTGCATTTGTCACTTATTTCTCGTGTCATGGTTTTCATCTCTGTCAGTTCGTTTATGGCCTTCTCTGCATTAATTATTCTAGTTATCAATTCTTCCGCTCCTTTTTCAAGATTTTTAGTTTCTTTGCGCTGAGTACGTAATTCCTCCTTTAGCTCTGAGAAGTTTGATGGACTGAAGCCTTCTTCTCTCATCTCGTCAAAGTCATTCTCCGTCCAGCTTTGATCCTTTGCTGGCGATGAGCTGCGTTCCTTTGCAGGGGGAGATACGCTCTTATTTTTTGAATTTCCAGCTTTTCTGCCCTGCTTTTTCCCCATCTTTGTGGTTTTATCTGCCTCTTGTCTTTGATGATGGTGATGTACTGATGGGGTTTTGGTGTGGGTGTCCTTCCTGTTTGTTAGTTTTCCTTCTACCAGTCAGGACCCTCAGCTGTAGGTCTGTTGGAGATTGTTTGAGATCCACCCCAGATCCTGTTTGCCTGGGTATCAGCAGCAGAGGCTGCAGAAGATAGAATATTGCTGAACGGTGAGTGTACCTGTCTGATTCTTGCTTTGGAAGCTTCCTCTCAGGGGTGTACTCCACCGTGTGAGGTGTGGGGTGTCAGTCTGCCCCTAGTGGGGGATGTCTCCCAGTTAGGCTACTCAGGAGTCAGGGACCCACTTGAGCAGGCAGTCTGTCCATTCTCAGATCTCAACCTCCATGTTGGGAGGTCCACTGTTCTCTTCAAAACTGTCAGACAGAGTTGTTTGCATCTGCAGAGGTTTCTGCTGCTTTTTTGTTGTTGTTGTTGTTGTTGTTTACTATGCCCTGTCCCCAGAGGTGGAGTCTACAGAGACAGGCAGGCCTTGAGCTACTGTGAGCTCCACCCAGTTTGAGCTTCCCAGGGGCTTTGTTTACCTACTTAAGCCTCAGCAATGGCAGGCGCCCCTCCCCCAGCCTCACTGCTGCCTTGCCGTTAGATCCCAGACTGCTGTGCTAGCAATGAGGGAGGCTCCATGGGCATGGGACCCTCCCGGCCAGGTGTGGGATATAATCTCCTGGTGTGCCCGTTTGCTAAGACCCTTGGTAAAGTGCAGTATTGAGGTGGGAGTTACCCGATTTTCCAGGTGTTGTGTGTCTCAGATCCCCTGGCTAGGAAAAGGGATTCCCTTCCCCCTTGCTTCCCAGGTGAGGCAGTGCCTCGCCCTGCTTCAGCTCTCGCTGGTCAGGCTGCAGCAGCTGACCAGCACAGATTGTCCAGCACTCCCTAGTGAGATGAACCCAGTACTTCAGTTGAAAATGCAGAAATCACCCATCTTCTGTGTCGCTCGCACTGGGAGCTGGAGACTGGAGCTGTTCCTATTTGGCCATCTTGCTCCGCCCCCTTCACAGCTAAGTCTTTGTTACATTTTCAGTTAATTTTTATGTATAGCATGTGGTAGGGGTCCAACTTCATTCTTTTGTGTGTAGATGTCCAGTTGTCCCAGAACCAATTGTTGTGATGACTGGCCTTTCCCTCATTGAGTGCTTTTAGAATCCTTGCCAAAGATCATTTGACTACATATTAAAGGGTTTACTTCTGGGCTCTTGAGTCTATTTCATTGGTCTGTATTTGATTACTGTACCTTTGTAGTAAATTTTGAAATCAGGAAGTATGAAGTCTCTAACTTTCTTCTTTTTCGAGACTATTTTGGCTATTTGGTGTCCCTTCAGATTCAATATGAATTTTAGTATGAGTTTTCCTATTTCTGCAAAAAAATCTTCGGGATGTGATAGGGATTGCATTGAATCTGTAGATTGTATTGCCATCTTAATAATACTAAATCCATGAACACAGGATGTCTTTCCATTTATGTTTGTCTTCTATAATTTCTTTCAGCAATGCCTTACAGCTTTCAGTGTACAAGTATTCCCCTCCTTGGTTAAGTTTCTTCCTAAGTATTTTATTCTTTTTGATGTTATTGTAAATTAAATTGTTTTTCTTATTTTTTGGATTGTTTATTATGAGTTTATAGAATTGGAACTGATTTTTACATGTTGATTTTGTATCCTGCAATTTTGCTGAACTTTTTTTTTTTTTTTTTTTTTGAGATGGAGTCTGGCTCTGTCGCCCAGGCTGGAGTGCAGTGGCCCGATCTCAGCTCACTGCAAGCTCCGCCTCCCGGGTTTATGCCATTCTCCTGCCTCAGCCTCCCGAGTAGCTGGGACTACAGGCGCCCGCCACCTCGCCCGGCTAGTTTTTTTTTTTTGTATTTGTTAGTAGAGACGGGGTTTCACCATGCTCGCCAGGATGGTCTCGATCTCCTGACCTCGTGATCCGCCCGTCTCGGCCTCCCAAAGTGCTGGGATTACAGGCTTGAGCCACTGCGCCCAGCCAATTTTGCTGAACTTTTAATTAGCCCTAAGAGTTTGTGTGTGTGTGCTTGTGGTGTGGATTTTATACATATGAGATTATATTATCTTTAGGATTTTATACATATAAGATTATATTATCGGTGAACAGAGATCATTTTGCTTCTTCCTTTCTAATTAAGATGTCTTTTATTTCTTGTTCTTGTCTAATTTTTCTAGCTAGAGCTTCTAATGCTACATTGAACACAGTGGTAAAAGTGAGCATCTTGTCTTGTTCCTAATCTTAGGAGAAAAACTTACAGCCTTTCACCATTGTATATGATGTTAACTGTGGATTTTTAATATATGGCCTTTATTATGTTAAGAAAGTTCTCTTGTATTTCTAGTTTGTTGGATAGTTTTTATCATGAAAAGATGTTGAACTTTGTCAAATGGCTTTTCTGTGTCAATTAAAATGACCAGTTTTTTTCTTTCATTCTGTTAATGCAGTATATTACATTGATTGATTTTTGTATGTTGAACTATCCTTGCATTCCAGGAATACATTTCAGTAAGTCATGTTGTATAATCCTTTTAATATACTGTTGAATTTTGTTTGCTACTTATTTTGTAAGAATTTTTATGTAAATATTTATAAGCAATATTGGTTTGTAGTTTTGTTTTCTTTTAGTGTCTTTGTCTGGCTTTGGTATCAGGGTAGCGCTGGCTTCACAGAGTGAATTAGGAAGTGGTCTTTTCTTGTTAAGGACTGAGTGTTGATGCCTCTACAAAACGTATGTATTGAAGCTCTAACCCCCAATGTGATGATATTTGGAGATGGGGACTTTGAGAGATAATTAGGCTTGGATGAGGTCATGTGAGTCGGACCCTCATGATGAGATTAGCATACTTATAAGAAAGGAGAGACTAAAGTTCTTGCTTTCTCTCTGCCACATGAGGGCATATAGAGAAGTTGGCCACCTACAAGCCAGGGAGAGTTTTAGCAGCAATTGAATCAGCTGGCATCTTGATCTTGGACATCGAAGCCTTCAGAAATGTGAGAAATAAATTTCATTTATTTAAGCTACCAAGTCTGTGGTATTTTGTCATGGAAGACAGAGTGAATTAATATATTTATCTTCAATGTTTGGAAGAGTTTGAGAAGGATTAGTGTAAAATCTTTTAAAACTCTGGTGACCAGTGAAACCTTCTGATCCAGGACTTCTCCTTGTTGGGAAGTTGTTTTAAAATTATTTACTTAATATTCTTAGTAGTTATAGTTCTAACCAGATTTTCTATTTCTTCATGATTCAGTCTTTGTAAAAATTGTGTCTACTTTATCTATGTTATCCAATTTGTTTGTGTACAATTGTTTGTAGTAGTCTCTTCTATTCTTTTCATTTCTGTAAAATTGGTTGTAGTGTCCTCATTTTCATTTCCAATTTTAGTAATTTGAGCACTCTGTTTTTTTTCCATAACCACTCTAGCTAAATTTGTCAATTTTGTTGATCTTTTAAAGTAACCAACTTTTGGGTTCATCAATTTTCTCTATTTTATCTCTGGTGTAATCTTTATTATTTTCTTTATTCTGATAGTTTTGGGTTCATAGTAGTGGCACTTTCCCACTTGAGATCTGAATTAGGTGAAATAGAGACCAGTTCTTCATGAAATCCCAAGACAGGTTAGAATATTGCAAATAAGGTCTGTTATGTTCCCTCTCATTCAAGGGAGGGAACTGAGAAGTGAACTCCTGCCTCCTGTAAACAAGCTTTCTGCTGGGATGAGGAGGGGGTGGGGCAAGGGCAGGAAAAATGCCATGGAACTTTTCCTACCATTTCGAAAGTGGCTTTTTCTTCATTGGGCATTTGATTGGTTGTTATAAAACTCTGACTGTTTTCCAGAGTTCCTATAAGGTTAATTCAACCATTTGGGGTTTTTTTGTTTGGCTGCTTTTTTTTTTTTTTAATTACTCTAAGTTGGGGAAAAGAGAGAGTTTGGAATTTCCTAGTCCACCACTTTGCTGACATCACTCTCTCCATCTCTATACTTTTATATTGATTTTAAAAAAAAATATAGAAATGTGTTAACATATTTCTTAAGTAACTAAAAATTAGTGACATTACCCAAGATCTTGGTGGATAAATAATACTTTCTGTAAGGAATCAATGCCCCTTAGAAAAATGACTGATTCTAGATGTGGGATAGCCTCTTATATGTTTTTCTTGACTCACTTTACTAACAAGGATCTTCAGTACAATACAGTTGAAGAGTAGCAGTGATCTTGTATTCACTGAATATGAGAATGGTTACTTGTATTCATTACTTTATTAAGAATCCCTCTAATGTTTCCAATAAATGTTTAGTACATATGCTGTATCAAGTTGTAAAAGTTTAACCTGAGCCAGTCATTTGCTTATTTGCTCTCAGCTCTATTCCAACCCTTCTGTGCTCTTTATTTTTCAGAAGGTTAGAAGTCTGCAAGCTACATTTATCTTTTCCTTTGTCAGATGGCTTCTGATTAGATTTCGTCACTGGGTAGTATTGGTTAAAGTTGGATGGAAGGAATAAATTATATTTTTTCCATAATCTTAGTTTCTGGTAATGTCTTCAGTAATGGCAGTGATAGCAGAAGACGAGTACCACTTCAGGGTTCCTGGTATAGCAGTGCAGTTCCAGCAAGCATGTCAGAAGTCTTGCTAGTGTGGTACTTGCAGGATCAGGCTTTGATGGTAGCATCTGCAGTGGTGAGTGATTTTTGTCTCCCAGAGTCTCATAGTTTTGATGGGACTGTGAACTCTTAGAATCTTGAAAGCTGGCAGCACTGATTCCCAAGACAAATTTCCATAGGGACAAAGTTCCATAGCAACTTCCTGGAATTACTAATTGCTGGTAACCTCAGCTTCCCTGTTTTACTCTTCCATCACTTTTGGAATCAATTTCCTATATTCAACTTGCTGAGTTTTCGGTATTTAACATGGTTTCAGTTTTTTAAAAATTGGACATTGACTAAAATACATTCTATTTTTAGCTTTCTTGAAAACTTTTTAAATCAGTCATGGGTATTCAGTTTTATCAAATATATATTGTAGACTATGTCAAGATTATTATTTTTTTTCCTCTCCTTTAATCTGTTTGAACAGCAGATTACAATAGATGGTTTCTTAGAGATAAATCATCCTGGCACTCTAAGGATAAAATCCTACTTGGTTGCATTTTTTTTCTTTTAATGCATTGCTTTAAAATTGACTGAAGTTTAAGTTAAGATTTTTTAACATTTATATTTATAAGTGAGATCGGACTATATCAGGATGTGGCAGACTTTTTCTGTAAAGGTCCTGATAGTAAATATTGGACTTTGTGGACTATACAGTCTCCTTTGCAACTACTCAACTCTGCTGCTGTACTGTGGAAGCAGCCATAATAAACACATAAAATAATACATGTTGGCAGTGTTTTAATAAAACTTTATTTATAGATGCTGAAATTTGAATTTCACATAATTTTAACATGTCCCAAAATATTATCATTCTTTGAATTCTTTTCAACCATTTAAAAAATGTAAACTATTCTTAGTTTGTGGGTCAAATAAAAACAGATGGCAGACTGGATGTGGCCACAGGCCATAGTTTTCTAACTCCTGGTCTATGTATCTCTTTTTGGGGGATCATCCTTATCTGGCTTTGGAATCAATGTTATATTATAGTATTTAATGAATTTGGAAGCTTCCCACTGTTTTCTATGCCTTGGGACAGTCAAGATGACTGGGAATTATCCTTTCACTATAGGTGATAGGACTAGTCCATAAGACTGTCTAGTCTGGTACACTTTTGGCAATTAGACCACTGAATATCTTTCCATTTTTCTCAGGTTAAAGAAGTTCTTCTAATTATAAACTAACTAACTTACTTACTTACTTTCTTTCTTTCTTTCTTTCTTTCTCTTCTTTTCTTTTTTTCTTTCTTTTGAGAAAGAGTCTTGCTCTGTTGCCCAGGCTGGAGTGCAGTGACACCATCTCAGCTCACTGCAACCTCCACCTCCTGGGTTCAAGCAATTCTTGTGCCTCAGCCTTCCGAGTAGCTGGGACTACAGGTGTGTGCCACCACACCCAACTAATTTTTTTTTTTTTTTTTTTTTTTTTTGTATTTTTAGTAGAGACGGGGTTTCATCATGTTGACTAGGCTGGTCTTGAACTCCTGGCCTCAAGTAATCCACCCGCCTCAGCCTCCCAAAAGTATTGGGATTACAGGTGTGAGCCACTGTGCCAGGGCTTAATTATAAATTTTCAACTTATAAATTATCACATATACAAAGCCTTATACCACAGCAATCCATTGGTCCTTTCTGCCACCAGATGACATTAGCATGGACAATAGAACCATTATTTGTGTTTTGGAAAGATCACTCTGGTTGTGGTGTAGAGAATGGATTGGACTGGGAGCAGGCATGACTGCAAGAGGTCAAGTGCTATTGTTTGGGTAAGAGATGATGGCAACCCGGACTATTGTAGTTAGTGATGAAAGAGAGGTAGATAGACTGTAGTGACATTCAGGAGTTGTGTTGGGGTTTTCAAGACCACCCCCAGATTCAGTCATTCACTAGGGGGACTCACAAGACTCAGCATATAGCCATAGTTATGGCCGATTTATTACAGTGAATCAACACAAAGAAAATCAGCAAAGGCAAAAGGGTAAAGTCCAGAGGAAACCAGGTGCAAGCTTCTAGAGTCCTCCCACAGTGGAGTCAAACAGGAGGTATGTAATTCCTTCAACAACATGTTGTGACATGTTTGAAATGTAATCTACCAAGGAAGCTTGATGGAGCCTAGGCATTTAGGGTTTTTCTCTGCAGTCAGTAATGTAGGCACCCTCTACCTAGCATGCACCAAAATTCCAGAATCCAAGAAGGAAAGCAGATATTCAGCAAAAACCAAATCGTTGTACCAACAGTTCAGGCACAGTGTAAGTCATCCTTATCAGGGAATGGTAGGAACCATCCCAAAGTCCAAGTTCCCAGACACCAGCCAAGCGCCAACCTTATAAGCATGCCCTTCAAAGGACAGCAGTTTTAGGCCTGCTGTGTTAACTCTTCTGTGTTTCCTGCAAAGCAGGTAAAATCATTATTTTCCAGTGCATTTCCAACCAGCGGTTTTATAGAATCTATGAAGGTAATATACCTTAGAAATAAACAGAATATCTGGCTTTGTCATTGATACATATGCCAAAGGATTGTAACATCCCAGCTAAGGCAATTAAAGGCTGATAAACTATTGCATCTTCAATAATTAAAGTATTACAAATTGAGGACTACTTGCACTGGGTCAGGCACTGTGGATACAAATGGTGACAAAACCACGCATGATCTGTGTCCTGATGGAACTCACAGTCCAGTGACGGAAGAGAGGAATTAATCAAATAATCACAGGGAGAAATATTTAAAGACAAAATTGAAAACTGCTGTAAAGGCGAGGGGTGTTGTACTATGAGCGCAAAATGTGGGCATCAGATGTGGCCTGGAGGAACAGGGAAAACTTTCCCCAGGAAGGGACACTTGAGTTTATCCCAGAGGAATGAATGAATGGGCATTGTGTAAATCAGTGATATTGTGTATTGGAGGTAGTGAGGGTAAGAAGGTGGAGGTAATCTCAAGTTGAAAGTCCTATGGCTAACGTGTAGATGAAATGAAATGAAATGTGCTAAACCTCAGAGAGCACTGGAGAAACACTAGCAAAATTTGTTTATCTTCTCAAATTGTTGCTGTATCTGCCTACACAGTTTCTACACAGGGACTCTGAAATTCTTCATGGGTAGCAGTCAGTTTCAACCCCACAAGAGGATGTAGCTGGGGAGCTGGAAGACCAGGCTCATCTGCAAAGTCTGGCTCAGAACAGAGCAGCTGCGGCCTCTTTGATAGGCAGGGAATAGAGGAAGTGGTTTTGTCTCAGGCCTAAAAACCATTTGCTATCTCACACAGCCCCTCTTACTAAGTCACCTCCCTTTCAGTGTTTACCAAACATTCTGAGGCCCTGCACCTACAGTTCTGTGGGAACCACAACCTCATTCTCCTCAGTTAAAAGCCCAGTCTTTTTATCACTTTCCTCCAAGTGGCACTATGGGTGACACAGAGACTTTCTACTCTCCAGTTTTGGACTCAGACTCTGAATGTGATTTCCAGGACGCCTTTTCCTCTCCTGATATGTGGGCGCCAATCCAAATTCAGTTCAGCAAATACTTACTAAGCTCTACTAGGCATCGGCTCCTGTGATAGGGCACCATGAGGGAAAAATTGTAAGACAAAGCTCCTGCCCTGGAGGGAGATGACCCCCAAAACGTGATTTAAGTCCTCAAATTCCTCTCTCTAGGTTGATCAAGGCAGAACTCGCTTCTCCATCTGCGACGAAGCACCTCTGCTGCCCTCCGGGTTCTTTCTGTTTCTGGTATTTGTCCTTCCTGTCTCTAGCTTCTCAGTCTCCTCCCAAGGTCCCAATCATCTCTCCACATCAGCCTTTCTTTTTTTCATTGTCTGTCTTATACCCTCAATCCCTTGGTCTCTTGTGTCCACTCAGGGCCTAGATTTTCAGATGGCACAGGGCTTTTATCATGTGGACTATCTCCTTTGCTGTTTCATCTGCTTCATTTTTGTTGCTCTCAAAAACCAAAACAAAGTAAAACACAAAAGAGAATAGATGCATTATGAAATAATATTTATTGTGTCCTGCTGCAATGGAGCCTGTAGTCTCATTTCTCAGGCACTTACAAGGTAAAATTTATGAACCATACTTTATTAATGGACACTTACAAATGCCTGAAATAAAAGATGACTTGTAGAGGGGATACGATATGTTGTTGCAAACATGACACCTAGCTTCTGGAATAGGGTTAGTGGCACTTGCCGCTAGTGAGCATAATTTTCACATTCAAATGAATAATGAACTAATCAATAAACTTTTTGTTGAGGAATTGAGGCACTCAGACACAAAACACAAAATTAGGCACTCAGACACAAAACAACTTATTAGCTAGTTGGAGAAAAGAGCTAAGAAGTACCATATCTATATAATTATCAGAGAATGTGATAAAAAGCTACTACTCTGTAATTGTGTGCCAAATGCTATAAAAGTATAAATAGAGGGCTATATATTTAGCTTTGGACGGGAGGTTTTGAAAGGCCATACAAAGGGGATATTCTGTCTAATCCTTGATGTATGAAAAAGTCAGAGACAGAAAGGAGAGAAGGGCATCCCAGACAGAGGACACAACATGGGCAAAGGCATGGGAGGATTTGGTGGGTGTGTGGGCCCATGATAATTCTGTGTGGCTGGAGCCTAGGGAGCAGGCAGGAGACAGCCTGGAAGGTCTGATGGGTCAGATTGCTAAGGAGTGTGGTTCCCCAGGAAAAACATTTTAGTATGGAAGTGAAGTGATAAGATCCTTGTTTTAGAAAGATTTCTCTTTATGTAATAGCAACCCAGGTAACACGTGCTAAAGCAACGATCTGAGGGAGTGCGCATATAGAGGGAAGGTGTGTTAGAGAATTAGACTGATTGAGGGCACATGGCTGAGAAGAGCCATATAGAGAAGTTGGAAGTGACAGGACCTATTCTCTGACTAGATGTAGAGGGATCTGGGGTGACAGGGAGAATGAAGGAGCCAAGGATGAAAAAGTTGTCTGCCTTGGGTAGCTGCTGATTGGTGAAGCAGTGAAGAATCGCAGTTCTGCACCCAGCCCCTGGAATTGAATCCTGGCTTTTCTGTTTACTAGGATGAACTACTGTGACTCAGCCTTAAAGACTTCACCTTTCTGTGATTTGGTTTCCTACTTTGTAAAAAGGAGGATGGTTGTATCTTCTTCAGAAGGCAGATGAGTTTTAATGTTTCTTATGGGCTTTAAATGAGTAAATGTAAAACAAGACAGGGAATAGTACATAGTAGGCACTGGATAAATGTTAATTATTTTGATTATGGTGGATCATTAGCATAGGAAAAACAGAAGGAAAGCAAGTTGGGAGGTCAGAGACAGACCTGTGAGTTCAATTTTGGACACACTAAACTTGAGGTGACTTTTGACATCTATGTAGAGATGATCCATAAACTATTGGAAATACAAGTTGTAAATGAAAGAGTTGAGATTATGAGCATTTAAAGATTCTCTGACAAATAATTTATGAATTATTTGCCTACAACAAGATCTTATAAGAAAAATATTTCTCTTTTGCAAGGATTTGGCCATTTTCCGGTCACAGAATTGATCCATTCCAAACCCAGAGACTCGTACAGGGCTGTTGAGAACTGTCTGGGCAATCATCCAGTAACAGTTAATAATTATCATCCATTCTTTTGTGAATTCCCAAAGTCTGCAAGTCTCTAGAGAATGTATTAGCCATGACTTTGCTTCCTCAAGTCAGAATTCAAGACTTTTTAAATGGTCCTTTGTCAAAATGCATTAACACTTTCATATGTTTTGAAAAATTACAGGGCTCCTCACACTTGGATGGGGGCTTATTTAAGTCTAAACATGCACAGCTGGTTTTTTTAACCACAAAATTGTTCAGCATAATTCTCCAAATTCTTATCTCTTCTTTTGTTTCTGTTATTTTTGTGATTTTTAGTGGTGGAAATTTACGGTTTCTCTCATTTTATATTAACTCATCAGAGTGTTTATGACCTGAAACCCCTGTCTGTCCAAAATGCATATGAAGAGCTCTATCCAACCTTCTTTAATTAAATGGGCATTTTCAACAGAAAAGTTGAGTGGTTATCTAGATAACAATGGAATTAATATATTAATATATTTACTTTGAGCTGCTTTTAGTACCTTAAAATATTAGCATATGCAAGTATTCATTCAATAGATATTTGTGGTCCACCTATTATGTGTCAGGCAAAGTGCCAGGTGCATGTACACCTAAGGCCAAGTGCCAGGTATGCGGAATCCACAGGAGGTAAAAAGGGGCCACGTGGCAGAGTACAAGTACGTGACCCTTGGTGGCAAGAAGTCTTGAGTTCAAATCCTGTCTTCCCAGCTTTCCAACTTTGCCAAGATATTCATTATGTCACTCTTAGTGTTAACTGGAAGAATTAATTTCTACTTTACAGGGCTGTCATGAGTATTGACAACAATGTATGAAGCATCTAGTTTAGTAGTTGGTATGCAAAATAAGCCCTCAATGATTCTTACAGGCTCCCTACCTTCAAGGAGCTCTCTATTATTATTATTTATTATTATTATTATTTAGGTATATCCCCTGTTCTCTCAGTCTAACTGGGGAGGCAGATATAGCATCAGGTAAATATACTGTTGTATAATAACAGGGGGAAAAACATTGCATATAACAAAATATATCTGAATAAGGAGGGATGAGAGTTAAAAGTTTGATATACAACATTAATTTTGCATAATACTAGCTGCATTTCTGTTGTAAGAAGCTTATTTCATGTATTTGGATTAGCATCTTCTGATGATTTCAGGCCTAGAAGAACAGCTTATAAAAAAATTCCAGAACTTTGTCATGCACAGGCACATTCCTGTATGAACAACATCTCATTTAATCCCCACATCAACCCTACAAGGTAGGCACTATTATTATCCCCATTTTAAAGATGGACAACCTGAGGTACAGAGAGGTTAAAGTAACTTGCCTAAGGTCACATGACTAAGAAACCAGGATTCAGAACCAGGCACTCTACTGTCAGAGCCCACATTTATGACCACTCATTATACTTCCTCTTATTGTCTTTGTTATTCAAACTTCATTTTTTTTTTTCTTTTGAGATGGAGTCTCACTCTCTCACCCAGGCTGGAGTGCAGTGGTGTGATCTCAGCTCACTGCAACCTCTACCTCCCGGGTTCAAGTGATTCTCTTGCCTCAGCTTCCTGAGTGGCTGGGACTACAGACACGCTCCACCATGCCTGGCTAATTTTTTTTTTTTTTGTATTTTTAGTAGAGACACGGTTTCACAATGTTGGCCAGGCTGGTCTCGAACTCCTTGTGATCCGCCCACCTTGGCCTCCAAAAATTCTAGGATTACAGGCATGAGCCACTGTGCTTGGCCTTCAAGCTTCATTTTACAACTAGTAGAGACTGTCACTAATTATTCTTGAGAAAATTTATACAAATCAACGGAAATTCAGAGAAAAGTTAAACAGAAGAAAAATAATGAGTCTGGAAGAAAATATTGCCCAGCCATTCCTTCTCTCCAGGCAAGACCTAAGAAGTGCTCTCTGTGGACACAGTCCAAACCTGACAGGCTCCTTCCTGCCTGTGCCCGGTTTCCAAGCTGGCCCAACTAGGCTATTCCCTCATAGCTTGTGTAGTTTAGAGTGTTCTATAGATTTTTTAAAATCATATTTTAAATGAGCTTCACTTTCTTCTTCTAAGAATCATGAGCTGCAACATTCCTCATTTTCTCAATTGAGTCCCTCAGTAAAGCCCAAGGTGTCTGCGGGCAGAGGGACTGTCCTGACCTACTAGAACTTTCCACCAGAGGGCTCTGTCTCTGAGATTTCCATTTTGATGCACATTTTTAAAAAACGGCACACTTTGGTCTGATACAAGATCCTGTTCCATGATGCTTTGATTTTATAGACCTCTTGGTCACAGTCTAGTTCATCTGGAAAGTTGTGGAGGGAAAAATAAGATCACATGTATTTTACAGAAGGAAAATCTGAGAACTGAGCCCTAGAGAGAAGGGTGAACAGATAACATGTTCATGAATCAGGAGATTCACAGGAGAGAAACAGTGAGAGGAGAGACAAGAGCAGGGTATTCTAAGCCCAAAGGCCACCTTCAGAATTCCTGGGCTCTGGCTTCATTCCAGGTTTGCTCTTCTGGAAGACCTAGCAGATCTAACCTGCTTCCGATTTTTATTTTTGACAATACACACAAGGGCATTAGGACACCAGGAATTTTCCTTGAGTGAGTAATTAGGAGGAGGAAGAGGGTAAGTTAGAGAATAAAGATGTTCAGGAATGAGTCTTCAACGCATCCACAGAGTGAGGAGTGGTTTTATTTTAGGAGAAACGCAGCCTGTTCAGTGTCACTTTGGAGCTCCTCCATCCTTTACGACCAAGCCTCTTTATTCCTTCCTGTACGTCTTTTCTTGGGGTGCTGCGTTTCACCTCCTGACAACTGGTTTGGTGCTTCAGCTGACCTCTTAGTTGGTCTGCCTAACTCTGAAAGTCTTCTCCCTCCAAAATGCCTTTACACTCAGAACAGCCTCTGATGTATGCATCCTGATATTTATTTTATTTTATTTTTTTTTTTTTGAGACAGAGTCTCACTCTGTTGCCCAGGCTGGAGTGCAGTAGCAGGATCTCAGCTCACTGCAGCCTCCATCTCCCAGGTTCAAGCGATTCTCCCACCTCAGCCTCCCAAGTAGCTGGAATTACAGGTGTGCACCACCACATCCAGCTAATTTTTTGTATTTTAAGTACAAAAGGGGTTTCACCATGTTGGCCAGGCTCCTCTCATATTCCTGACTTCAAGTGATCCACCCGCCTTGGTCTCCCAAAGAGCTGGGATTACAGGCGTGCGCCACCGTGCCCAGCTGCATCCTGATATTTAATGCTTGCCAGAATTTGATTGCATCATGCTTATTGGCTTCTATCTTTTTTTTTTTTTTTTCGAGATGGAACTTCACTGTGTCTCTCCCAGGCTGGAGTGCGGTGCTGTGATCTCAGGTCACTGCAACCTCCACTTCCTGGGTTCAAGCGATTCTCCTGCCTCAGCCTCCAGAGTAGCTGGGACTACAGATGTGTGCCACCATACCTGGCTAATTTTGTATTTTTAGTAGAGATGGAGTTTCACCATGTTGGCCAGACTAATCTTGAACTTCTGACCTCAGGTGATCAGCCTGCCTTGGCCTGCCAAAGTGTTAGGATTACAGGCGTGAGCCACCACCCCCAGCTGGCTTCTGTCTATCTGTAATTCCCACATGTACAATGTAGTGAGGAAAACAAATAATTAGTTATGCAGTAAGGCAGAATGAGATGAGTTTTAGTGATAGAAGGACCAAAGGGGAAGAAACAGCAGTGTGAAAAGATCCTTGATTAATTTTGACTCCTGATACCAGGGAAAGCTTTACAGAAGGGGTACCATTTGAGGTGGGCGTTGAAGGACATGGAAATGGACATGGGGTGAGGGCACACATTTGGCTGGGGCACTCTGCCACACATAGGCAAGGGACTGTTAGCATGCATCTGGAGAGGTGCTCTGAATACACCCCACTGATCCAGGCCCCTGCTCATTTTTCATGCTTCTCTCACTTGGAGGCCCTCTGTCTTCCTCATTCTCTATCCAAATTTCATCCACCCTTCAAGGCCCAGCTTCAGCCCTCCCCCCTCATAAAGTCTTTTTTGACTGTTCATGCCATTACTTGCAGCTTCAGTTCAGCGTTAACTGTAGTGTCTGTGCTGGAATTGTCTCCTGAGCTACACAAGGACAGACATTATGCATATCTTCTATTTTGGGGCCTTGCAGCTCCTAACATAGTGCTAATGGTAGTTGGAGCTAGATGAGTCTATGGATTCATTTACTGGGACTGATGTCTTTATCTGCTCAAATGCAGCCCGTTTCTGCTGTCCAGCCTAGGACTGTTCATGGGGACTTACGAGTTAGCTGATTATATTTACTAACACATAAGGGAATGTGTTATAAAATGATCATATAAATGTCATATAAATGTCCTGCTCAGCTGTGAATGATTCCTCCTCATTGTGGAGAGTTAATGCCTGTGTAAGCTGGCTGGTGGTCTGTTTGTGGGGGATGCCGGGATGGGGGCATTCTGTCTCAGCTTAAACCCCGTAGTTCTCTGAGCCTTTGGAGCTGGGATGAACCCAGTTTCATCATCTGCACCATCATCTCCCCAGTTCCTTCTGGAGAATGACTCTGTTTCTTGCAAGGTCTATTTTGATGGTTGGATTACACCCAGTTCCCCAGAAGTATGAGAAATATAAGCTGGTCAACTCCTTTTGGAGAGCGGGAATACTGGGCATGGCTGCTTCTTCTGCTGAGGCTGCTTGGAGTGATACAGAAGGAAATCTTGGCCAGAAAGAAAATCCTATGAGGGTTCTGAAGTAGCAGTCCAAGGAAAGTGTCCCAGCAATCTCTAGACTGTACAGAAAGAACATTTTCCAACACTCCATTTGGAGAGTGTGTCTACATGGCTGAGAGCCACAACTCTGACAGAGACCCACACAGCACTGTCATCTGTGTTTGGACTTATTAAGCCTGTCGTGCCCTGCACAAAGATTCCCAGACAAAGGGATGACTGTGCTTATATGCAGCCCACATTCTGCTCCCCAAGCCATGCACTCGGGGGAAGGGCTGCATCTGCCTCAAGCGAAGGGTACCTTTTCCTAATTTGCTCAAGATGCATGGTGGAGGCCACGCACCGGGGATCTTCACACATACTGACTATGAGCAGAGCATCTTGGCTGGTGTGCCATGGCCTATTACAGGTGTAAAAAATATTGATCCCCTTCTCCCACAGTCACTGGGCAGGGTTGTTACCTCCATTCACAAGAGGCCTCTAGTCATATGCAGCTTCTGGAAGCGAACAATCTTGATTGCTTATCCCAGTGTGCCATAAAAATATTATTTTCTACATGTGCTATGATGGGAGGAAGTTTGGGAAAACTATACTAGGTAACATGCTTTATCATTCATTCAGAAGGGAGCCATTTCAGGAAGGGTGTGCGTCCATTTTCCATTTAGGCACAAGCTATGCCCAGCAGAAGGTTTCCTGCTTTGCTTACAAGTTGAGATGTGGCAGTTTGCAATCTCCCAGTAAGAGCTAGGCAGAGAAGATCTGGATCCAGGGAACCTGCTAGTATTGGTGGTTGTAACTCAGTTTCCAGAGGGAGAGTTCAGCCCGGCAGCCTAGATCACAATTTCATAGCTTGAAGTCCCAGGAGGTTTACTGTCCCGTGTGCTGGCTTTCCCCATCTGTGCAGGAGAGGAACATGTGAGAAAATGTTAACTGAGAGGGGCTGCTGGGGAACTCCAGTCCTGCAAGTTCCCAGGGGAGTTAAGCAAATGGCACAGGGGGATGCCTTAGATTTGCCTCGTGCTGGGAAAATCTGGGGTAGCAGGGCCTTGCTCTTTGCTGAGTCCCTCGTGTCTGCTCCAGCCACCCCCGATCTGGGAGGCCCTGAGCAATTAACTTCTTAGCCCAGAAAAGAGCAATGAGAGGGAATGGGGGCAGGGCCATATTTGGAATAGATTTTGATTATAGGCTTGAGGCAACATTCAGGTTCAAGCTACCTGCATACCTTGTTCCTAGTTGAGCCCTAGTTTTTTTGTATCCCAATAACTCCACTTTCACCTATACATAGTGGGGACTCACTGCTAGCATCTCCTGTGCTCTAGGCATTTAGAAGGCTGCAAACAATCTTCCCACTGCCTTGAGGAGTCTTAGGTTTTAAATTAAATACTGACCCAATAATTATCATCTAACTTGTCTATAAGGATTTATCTTGAGATGTCACAATCCAGGACTCCATGATTAATCCCTCAAATTTTATCTCCTTCTAAGTTAGGTTACTCTTCTTCCTCCAACTCTCCTTGAGATCCCGGCACAAATATGCTGGACACCCTGACCCTCACTTCTTGCCTGTCCTTCTCCTTTTCTTCTCCTCTTCTTTCCTCACTCCTCCCCTTCTTTTTCTTTCCCTCCTTCCCTCTCCTGAGCACTGAGAAAATAAAGGTCCCTCTATCT
The DNA here is from genome assembly GCF_003255815.1 of Theropithecus gelada. NCBI lineage: Eukaryota > Metazoa > Chordata > Mammalia > Primates > Cercopithecidae > Theropithecus > Theropithecus gelada. The sequence continues at coordinate 26,120,563 of NC_037668.1, forward strand.
GGTTGTCCAGTCCATTTGGCTTATCTTTTCAAGCAAACTGCCCTGTGCTCCAAGTCCTCTTTAAAAGGAAATAGCACCACCCTGCTCGTTGAGCTCATAGATGTCCTCCCTATTGCCTTATAGGATCACTCTTAATTCTTACTCAGTTTAGCTTCCTGCTTGGTAGCTCGGCTATTAAACAGGAATACTTAGAAAATATGATTCTTTAAGCAACTCTAAAGCTGTCCTGACTGTAGCCGCAGTGAGGACCTTCAGATAGTGACAATCCCTCCTTAGATCACCAAAAGTTACAGTCCTGTCAGAGGGCTTTGCATATGGTAGAGAAGGACATAAGGCACAGGCATAAGGCACAAGGCACTTGACACTACAAATGGTTGTGCAGGCTGCGTGTGGTAAAAGAGCAGCTGAGGGAGCAAATGAACTGAAAGTCAGCTTCTGCTCCATTTCACTCATCTGGGCATCTGGCATGGGCCTGTGTCTGCTTGGAGGGAAGCACCCGTTTTTTTATTTTCACACCGTGAGCTAGCAGTGGCCCCAGGTGTTATACGGGATGGAGTTCCTATACCATAGTCCAGAGGCATAGGGACTTCTGTATTTGAAAGGTGGGATCAGCATCCCAAGTAGGACAACTTGTGGGTGGTCATTGACCTGGGGAGTAGGGCTCTGTACATGGGTGGAAGTATGTATAGACCAAAACCCTAGGCAGTGGGTCCTGAGAACTACAAGGAGTACCAGGGGAACCAGCTAGTCCCTGATTGGATGGACTGGGTACACCAGAATGGCTGGAAGAGATAGGAAAACAAGGATAAAAAGCCAGAAAGCGTTACCTTATCAGCGAACTGCACTTCGGAATAAACTGAATTCACTGGCTCTTCCTTGGAGGGAAGCACCTGTAAAACACGCATCTTCCCCTCAGTGAGGGAGCCCAGGCCCAATCTTACAAGTCCCCTTTCCTAATTCTACCCACCATCCTTCTCTGGTCCCACATTTACTAGGTGACCTCCCCCTTGGCCTCAGTTCTGGCTCCGTCCAACTCTGGAGAGGCTTAGGATCAGGAAGGGATAAGGTGGGGGTGAATGGGTAGCAGTTGGACAGGGTCTTGGGGGTGAAAAACCTCAGAGGCCAAGAGGAGGGATACTATGGTTCAGGCTGAGTCCTGCTCAGTCAAGATTTTAGCTTTCCATGGCCTCTATGGATCCAACTGCCCTACCAGTCCAAGCACGGCGCTAGACTGACCAGGCAGACCTCAGTCTCCCCCTTGATTCCATGCAGACTTCAAGGAGGCAGGCTGGTAGGGACACAGGAGAAGGTGATCCAGGGTGGAGGGGAGGGAGGGGCAGGCAGGTAAAGCGGGGGTGGGAGGAGGGGTGTGGAACAGTGACTCTGAGTCTGAGGGAAAGCAAGCCGCTACTGCTAGACCAGGAGGGGCATTCAAGGGAACTTGTCTGTCAGTTCTGTTGCCTCGGAGCCCCCTTAGCAACCTGTTCACCACCTTGGTAGTCACATAGCAGCCCTCACCTCACACCAGGAGCTCCTCTGTTGTGTGGCCCCTCTAGGGGGCGTCTTGCTCCTAGTCATGGTTCAACTAACCTGGAGCCAGGCCCACTGTGGGACACTCAGGGCCTCAGCCCATGGAGGCTGCCACGGGGTGACAATGGGTCACGTTCCTGTCCTCATAGAAAGATCCGTGGCATCATTTCCCTGACATGGTATTTCCTGGTTGGAACCTCTGAACTCTTGGCTGTGGCTGCTTTCTAGACAAAAACAGGCAGAGGGCAATGGCGCCCATGACTCCTTGTCATGGAGATGGTGGCACAGGAGTGTCCATGAATTGCATCAGCTCACCTTGGACTGCAGGATTTCATCATAGATTCTGGACTCTGCTGGCTGGGTGTTCCTTGAAGCCATGACATATGTGTATATGGTTTTCTTTGAGGCAGCATCTGTCTCACAAATAAATATAGACCCACAGTCTGTGAAAGGTGGTTTTTTTTAGAGATGATCTATTCCAATGTTCTCTTTTTAAGATGAAGAAAGGAAGCCACCAGGGGTTAAATGCTCCCATCCTTTGAAATGGATGCCTGGATCCTCAGAATGTCTCAGGAGTCACTTGGCTGAGGCCTCACCCACAGATCAGTGGGAATTCTCTTCTACTCTAGAGTCCGGATTAGGCCAAAGACAATTTCCCCAACCCCTCCCTGTGTGGACAGTCAAATGTAGCTCTTCCACCCAGGATCTTCCTTTGTGTCTCTGACACTTACCACTGACTGTCTTGCATGGCTAGTTGACTTTGCATGTCACGGTCTTAGTTTTTTAACTTGATTGATTCTCTCTAGTTATACACTGCTTTACCTTTGGCACAGACCTTGCTCTAACCATCTCAATGTTAAGCACATAGTAGATGTTCCACGAACATTTATTGCTTGTTTGATTGATTCACAGTCTTTTTGTTTGTTTTTGAGACGAGGTTTCACTCTGTCACCCATGTTGGAGTGCAGTGGTGCACCTCACAGCTCACTGCAACCTCCATCTTCCGGACTCAAGTGATCCTCCCACCTCAACCTCCTGAGTAGCTGGGACCACAAGTATGTGCCACCACACCCAGCAATTTTTTTGTATTTTTGGTAGAGACAGGGTTTCACTATGTTGCCCAGGCTGGTCTTGAACTCCTGAGCTCAGACGATCCACATGCCTTGATCTCCCAAAGTGCTGGGATTGCAGGCATGAGCCACAACACCCTGCCAATTCACACAGTTAATAAGCATTTATTAAGCTCCTTCTATGTGCCAGGCTCTGTGTGAGGCCCCAGAGAAGAAAAGACAGTAGATAAGTCTTTCCTTCTAAGAATGTATAGGCTAGAAGAGACATTCACGTCAGTGTACTCCTTTGCTTTGGTACTAACACAGAACATTTTAGGGTCAAGGTGAAAAAAAATGGCCAGAATTTTGGGCCTTCATAATTCAGGGCACCAATACACCAATAAATAACAGATCTGAGCTGAGCAGTATTACAGGGCTCCAACATTCAGAGTTTAGTTCCATCCCATATTTGGTGAGTATGAGACAAATGGAGTGCTCTCTCTTGTCTCATTTATAGATGCAAAGAATATCCCTTTTCTCTTTCCAAGAGGCAGTGAGGAATTGAAGACGATATCTCTTTGAGGGACCTTGCAGATCACCCGTGGCTCAAGCAGGCTGTCCCTTCTCCCCATTGTGAGGCCATTTGAATATGGCACATGTCACAAATCCTCTTCCCTCTAGAATGCCTCCTCTGTACCATGCCCCAGGCCCATCAGTTATCAATATACTAGTTAACATTTATCAAGTACTTACTACGTACTGGGAATTGGGTCAAGTATTTTGTATTTCTAATTCCATTTAATCTAATTCCACAAGTATATGCAGCACACCTTATTACTATGAATATTTTACAACTGAGAAATGGAAGCTTATAATGATAAAATAACTGGTAGCTGATAAATGGTCAAGCTGGGACTTTCACCCCCAGACTGACTGCAAAACACATGTTTAGTCTTAACCACTCTGTTGTGAACTCCCCATCCCTTCCAATTATTATTCAAGGAACTTTGTGGCTGAGAACTTACAAGTGTTCTTAGTGAAGGTGTTCAAGCAGGAACCTGAGGAGTCAGACCCAAAGGCGACTCAGGAACATGGAAGCAGAAGTTCCATGTTTTTTATTGTGATTGGTGGGAAAAGGAAGTTCTTGGGCAGACATGGGTGAATAGGAGGGTATAATGATTCATTGAGGGTCTAAGATCAGGTTTTCTGAATTGAGAATGGCACAACTACAAAATGATCCAGAGCGATTCAGAGGGATCTAGTGACAACCATGGAGTACAGGATTAGTACATGTTTCTCAATGACTCTCCAATAGTCATTATCAAAATACAATGAAATTGGAAGTGACCCTGGAGATCCTCTAGTCTAAACATTTCACACATGAGGGCACTGAGTTGGAGAGGTGAACACACTTGTACAGTGAAGCACAGCTTGTTCATGTAGGTACTAAGCTTGAACCCATGTTCTGGGCCCACCAGATACTGGTGATCTCAGGAATGGATTCTGAAGACCACTCAGGGTAATGCCATACCATCCTCAGAGCCATCATTCTGGGAGGTGGTGGGGTGGGGATTGGAAGAAGGCAGATTCCCTGGAACAATGGACCTTTTGGCCAAACCTTGGATAAATGGCTTCAGTCCCAAGAGGAGAGAAGGTGAGTTTCCACATTTTACTTTCTGGGAAAATCCTACCTTGTCTTCTCTTGAACAAACGGAACAAAAACACTGAAGACAGAATGACAACAAGCAGAAAGAACATAGCCAGCACACTCAGCAATCCGGTGTGGCGAATACGGAAGCCCATTGCGATGTCTGAAAATAGAAGATGCAGTGAGTCTTGATTCTCAGGAAATAGGCCCAAGAGGCTGGGCAGGTTTGTCCACAGTCAGGGGCATTATGAAAATTGGGTGCCCTCCAAAGGAGTGCCAAAGCTCCTAGGGAAACTAAACTTTCGCTATGAAAAGCCAGGATGAGAAATTGAATCAGAGTTGATCAGGGGCTGCCACAGAACACCCAGAAATGTCTAGCATCTCTCAGAAGGCTTTGGCCTCTTTCCCAGTGGGCTTCTTGGGAGGTGATGCCCTCAGTGACCAGGCCAAAGATAAAGGAAGCACATTTCCCTAGAGAATGTGGCCCACATTCAGACCTTGCAGCTCCTCAGAGTGATCTCCGAGACTCACCAGGAGAGATGGGCAGAGCTAGTTACCTGCACAGAGCTGCCGGGCAGAGATAGAGTCAGAATTGTTGCTGACAGGGTTCTGGGCTGTACACGTGTAAGTCAGCTCTTGGTCCTCAGGAGTCTGGAAGATTTGAAGGACATTACCCTCTTCTCCCAGGGGACTCCAATTGTACGTCACATTCTTTTCTTCTTTCTCTACAGAGCATGTCAGTGTGACATTACAGGTGCTGTTCACAGATGCCATTAAACTCTGTGTAATTTTTGGTTTCCCAAGTCGACCTATGAGGGGCAAACATATGAGCCAATGGTGAGCTGGAGCTGGCTTGTACTAGTTTGTGGGAGCCAATTGTTAAATTCTCAGAAATTTGCAAGCCATCATTAAAAATTAAATTATAAAAACTTATAATTAAATAAATTATGTTAAAAATAAAGGTAATAAATACTCAAAACTCATCACTTTCTAATCTTTTTTTGACATTTTCCTACTGTCTATGCTCTTGAGGTTATCTACATCTATTGTATCTGTCCTTTGCTAACGGAGTATCTGTCTTTCCAACTCTGCATGTCTTAAAATCAGCTGTGGTAGGAGTATTTGCCCCACAAAAATTTGCAATTGCTATAAGCTAGGGCTTGATTTACTGTTTTGATGATTGTTGCTCTAGACTTAAGATAGCAATGGAAGAATGAAGATTAAACTTAAAAGTGTATAATATCTGTAGCCATTACACTGTGAGTAGCACAAAAAATAGGAAGTATTCTGGTGTTTGGAAACCATTATCCAATTCAGCAAAGAAGTCACTCATGTCATTGATAAACAAATGAAGCTCCAATATGTATGTCTCTGTTGAATCACTTTTTTCTTATTATTTAACTGAAATGAAAATATCAACCAATGTTCATGTTGGAACTATACTCACACATCAATTACAACTATAGGCTGGTTAGGGATATAAATGCTTAGCAAAAATCAATGAAAGCAATCTGTGAGAATAATTGGAATTTATCCTGTAGTGCCCTCTCAGCAAAATAAATTCTATATGGAATTTACAACAAAGACTATTGTATATTTTATTATCATTAATGAATCTGTGTCTACACATCCTTCAAGTCAATAAAATTTGTACTAAACATAAATTATATATATGAATATACACACCCAATTAAAAGCTAATTGAACATTTCTCAGCACACAACTGCATGAAATAATTTTTCTATTTTTTAATTTTTTTATTTTTTGAGACAGAGTCTTGCTCTGTCACCCAGGCTGGAGTGCAGTGGCATGATCTCGGTTCACTGCAATCTCCGCCTCCTGGGTTCATGCCATTCTCTTGCCTCAGCATCCTGAGTAACTGGGACTTCAGGCGTCTGCCACCACACCCGGCTAATTATGTTTTTGTATTTTTAGTAGAGATGGGGTTTCACCATGTTATCCAGGATGGTCTCGATCTCCTGATCTCCTGATCCACCCTCCTTGGCCTCCCAAAGTACTGGGATGACAGGCATGAGCCACTGCACCTGGCCGAAATAATCTTTACTTTTTTTTTGTTCTGTTTTCTGATGTATGTATATTTTCTTTTTCTTTTTTTTAACTATCTGTGATGGAAAGCTATAATTTCTTTAAAAGTTCATTAAAAATGTTTTTACTTAAGCAATCAAAAAGTAAACTATAAAAGTTGAAGGGTAGTAAAGGGTTACTAAGGAACAATAATATTTCAGTTTAAGTGGTAGCTAGGAATGGAGCTGGCATGGAGAAGGGTAAGGTTTTTTCTTTTACCAGGAATAAGAAAATGACAACATTTGCAGTTAATAAGTTCAGCACCCTCTCAGCAAAGTTGCTGTGGTGAGGTTTGTTTCTTCCACTGTAGCTATGTGAGGAAGGGAATAGAGGAGTCAGAAGGAACTGGTGCAAAACTTTCTAATTAGGGTGGGTCTAGAAAGGCAATAAATTCAGAAGTGTAGACACAAGATATAAGAACCATTATCTTGTGTTTGTGAAGGAACACAACATGAGCAGTAAGAAGCTGTAAAAATGTTTGATTCCAAGCTAGCCAGACATTCTGGTCCTAACAATCTTTTAGAGGGATCTATTCCATATTAGAATTAGTGATGACTTGGAGCAAACCCAAAACAAGTTTGGGGAAAAGACCTGGATTAACTATAATTGTGATTGATATGATATCAATTAGTGGAAAGTGAATCAAATTTTGTGTGTGTACGTGTGTGTTTCTTTAGAAATTTGATTTACAAAAATGCCTAGGCAGTGCTTGGTATTTACCAATTTTTAGAAAGATTTTTGGGGGTGAGTGTTGAGATAGGGGATAGTGGTGAAGAAGAGGATCCCATCTCACTTTTCTCAGCAGGAACAGTGGTGTTACCTGCACAAAGATGCTGGGAAGAGAAAGTCAGAGTCATGGCTGACAGATCTTCATCCTCCCAAGCCAAGAGTGTGGAAGCCACTGGAGACCTGGTTCAGAATCCAGGCTCCACTGCTCTCTAGCTATGGATAATGGAGAATGTATACAGCTTCATGGAGCTTCAGCTCCCTTATTTATAACATGAGAAAATTTTTTTTTCCCTAAATAGGATTATTGTGGGGATTAAATGAGCTTTTGAAGATAAAGATTATTCTAATTACCTATTTACTTATCTATCATCTATCTGTCTGTCTATGCTGGTATGCACATTAATTATCTATGGAAGACACAGAATAAGCTGGCTACAGCCGCTGCCTCTGAGAAGAGAGAGTTATATCTCATTGTATTATCTTTTGCTCTTTTTGTGCATGTTACAGTGCTTGAATATGTATAATGTATGTATTTTAAAAATAGATAGTAGAATGCCAAACACATATACGGTGTTCAATAAATGTTAGTTTTCTTCTCTTTATTTTCCCAACTAACTACCCATAAGGTACAGATTTTATTGTACATACAGTACATCTTTCTTTAAAATATTACTGCACTCTGTCCTAATTGTAGGTGGTAGAAGACTTTCTGATGATTGGGTAGGCAAAATTAAACATATAAAGGGATTAAAAATAAATATCTTAAACTTGAATGCCATCTTTATTTTCTCAGCCAAAATTCTTGAATGAGTTAAATATTTTCTAAAGGGTTGACATTTGGGTATGGCTCTTTGACTACATTATTCAAGCTTAATTCAGAGCCTTCTTCATCTAGGAAGTCCTTCATAATGAGATTTTTTTAAAGGGATAAGGATTAAAAAATTAATGATTACTTGTTATTGAGCATTTACTTTAAGGCATGCACTACACTAGGAGCTCAACTACCATTATCTCATTTAATACCATCAATTACAATCTACATTCTATAAGTGAGGAAACTTTGGGCCAGAGAGGTTAAACAACTTGCCCAAGATCATACAACTGACAAAGTATGCCTAATCCCAACATTAATGTTCTTTCCACTATGCTGTCCATCTACATAGAATCTGATTCAATCATCTTACATTAATCGAACATCCACAATTGCTAAGCACTGTGAAACCTAGGAAAAATACTATTCATTCATTCTTTTTCAACAAATACTTCTGGAGCAGCCACTATGTACCTGATGAAGTAGGTGCTGGGAATACAGTGATAAACAATATACAAAGTCTCTGCCTTTATGGAACTTGCATTTTAGTGGGTGACCTATATACCTGAATTGCATCTGTCACAACATGGATTAGCCACATTTCTGTGTTTTTCTGCAATGAGGCAGATGAACAGAGAAATCTTTGAGAAATGGCCAAGGTGTTCTCTATGCTAGAAACTAGTATTGCCCAAAAGAAATGTAATGTGAGTCACTTATGTAATTTTAAATTTTCTAATAATCACATTTCAAAAGTGAAAATAAGCATGTAATATTAATTTAAATTATGCATTATATTTAACCCAATATAACAAAAATGTCATTTCCCTAATATGAAAATTATTGGGGAGGGTGCATCTGCCATCTCTGCGGTTCAGTAGCTTCAGCCATTACAGCCTACCAGCTTTGAAGAGTTCAAATGATCCGGAGGAGGTAGGGTCCCCTACAACGGAGCACAGTTGCTTTGCCAGATCAGACTGCTCCTTTACTCTCACTGGGTGGGACCTCCCTGCAGGGGCTTCAGCTACTCTAGCCAGGGTTATACAGATGGAGCTTTGAATTCTCCCTGGGACAGAGCTCCTGTGGGGAGGGGCAGCCACCATCTCTGCCATTCAGTCAACTCAGCTGTTCCAGCCTGCTGGCTTTGGAGAGTTCATACAGTCTGGACAAGGAAGGGACCCTCCAATGGAGCACACCTGCTCTACCAAAAAGCAGCCAGACTGATTATTTATGTGGCTCCCTGATCCTGTTCCTCCTGACTGGTTGAGACCTCCCAACAGGGATCCCTAGCCGCCTCCTACAGATGTATTCAGGCTGGCAATAGGTCAGTACACCCCTGGGATGGAGCTTCCAGAAAAAAGAGCAGGCTGCCATCTTTGCTATTTTGCAGACTTCACTGGTGATACCTCCAGTTACAGGAAAAACTGAGGCGATTAGGGTCTGGAGTGGACCCTTAGCAAACTGCAACAGCCCCAAAGAAGAGTGACCTGACTGTTGAAAGAAAAACCAACAAACAGAAAACAACAGCATCAACAAAAAAGACCTCAGCAAAACCCCATTCGAAGGTCAGTGACCTCAAAGATCAAAGGTAGATAAGCCCACAAAGAAAATAAAGAATTAATGCAAAAATGCTGAAAACTCAAAAAGCCAGGATGCCTTTTCTTCTCCAAATGACCACAATACCTCTCCAGCAAAAGCACAGAACTGGGCTGAGGCTGAGATGGCTGAATTGACAGAAGTAGGTTTCAGAAGGTGGGTAATAACAAACTTTGCTGAGCTAAAGGAGCATGTTCTAACTCAATCCTAAGAAGATAAGAATTATAAGACAATACAGGAGCCGATAGTCAGAATAGCCAGTTTAGAAAGGAACATAACTGACCTGATGGAGCTGAAAACCACAACACAAAATATTGATCACAAGTATCAATAACAGAATAGACCAAGTGGAGGAAAGAATCATAGAACTTGAAGACTATCTTTCTGAAATAAGACAGGCAGACAAGAAAAAAGAAAAAAGAATGAAAAGGAAAGAACAAAACCTCCAAGACATATGGAGTTATGTAAAGAGACCAAACCTATGACCAATTGGGGTACCTGAAAGAGATGGGGAGAATGGAACCAAGTTGGAAAATATACTCAAGATATCTTCCAGGAGAACTTCCCCAGCCTGGCAAGACAAGCCAACATTCAGATTCAAGAAATGCAGAGAACACAAGTGAGATACTCCATGAGAAAATCAACCCCAGGACACATAATCATCAGATTCTCCAAGGTTGAAATGAAAGAAAAAATGTTAAGGGAGAGAGAAAGTCCAGTCACCTACAAAGGGAAGCACATCATACTAAAAGTGGACTTCTCAGTAGAAACTCTACAAGCCAGAAGAGATTGGAGGCCAATAGTCAACATTATTTAAGAAAAGCGTTTTCAACCCAGAATTTCATATCTGGCCAAACTAAGCTTCTTAAGTGAAGAAGAAATAAAATCCTTTTCAGACAAGCAAATGCTGAAGGAATTTGCTACCACCAGGCCTGCCTTGCAAGAGCTCCTGAAGGAGGCATTAAATAAGGAAAGGGAAAATAGGTGCCAGCCACTACAAAAACACAGTGAAGTACGCAGACCAGTGACACTATGAAGCAACTATATAAACAAGTCTGCAAAATAACCAGCTAGCATCATGATGACAGGATCAAATTCACACATAACAATACTAACCTTAAGTGTAAATGCGCTAAATGCCCCCAGTTAAAAATCACAGAATGGCAAGCTGGTATGCTGAGACCCATCTGTATGCTGTCTTCAAGAGACCCATCTCACATGCAAAGACACACACAGGCTCAAAATAAAGGTATAGGGAAAAATTTACCAGGCAAATGGAAAACAGAAAAAGCAGGGGTTACAATCCTAGTTTCTGACAAAATAGACTTTCAAGCAACAAAGATTAAAAAAGACAAAGGAGGACATTACATGATGGTAAAGGGTTTAATTAAACAAGAAGAGCTAACTATCCTAAATATATATGCACACAATACAGGAGCACTCAAATCCATAAAGCAAGTTCTTCGAGATCTACAAAAAGACTTAGACTCCCACACAATAATAGTGGGAGAGTTAAACACCCTACTGACCATATTAGACCATTGAGAGAAAATTGACAAAGATATTCAGAACCTAAACTTAGCTCTGGATCAAGTGGACCTGTAGACCTCTACAGAACTCTCTAGCCAAATTCCATAGAATATATATTTTTCTCACCACCACATGCACTTACTCTAAAATTGATCACATAATAGGAAGTAAAACACTTCTCAGCAAATGCAAAAGACCTGAAATCATTCAGGGAAACAGTCTCTCAGATCATAGCACAATCAAATTAGAGCTCAAAATTAAGAAATTCACTCATAGCCACACAACTACATGGAAATTGAACAATCTGCTGCTGAATGACTCTTGGGTAAACAATGAAATTAAGGCAGAAATCAAGTTCTTTGAAACTAATGAGAACAAAGAGACAATGTACCAGAATCTCTGCAAGGCAGGCTAAGGAGTGTTAAGAGGGAAACTTACATCTCTAAATGCCCACATCAAAAAGCTAGAAAGATCTCAAGTTAACAACCTAACATCACAACTAAAAGAACTATAGAACCAAGAGCAAACAAACCCCAAAGTTAGCAGATGACGAGAAACAACAAAGATCAGGGCTGAACTGAGGGAGAAAGAGAGAGACACAAAAAAACCCTTCAAAAAATCAAAAAATCCGGAAGTTGGCTTTTTGAAAAAATGAAAAATAGATAGACTGCTAGCTAGACTAATAAAGAAGAAAAGAGAGAAGAATCAAATAAACGCAATACAAAATGATAAAGGGGATATCACCACTGACCCCAAAGCAATACAAATAACCATCAGAGAATACTATAAATATCTCTATGCACATAAACTAGAAAATATAGAAGAAATGGATAAATTCCTGGACACATACACCCTCCCAAGACTGAGCCAGGAAGAAGCTGAATTTTTGAACACACCAATAACAAGTTCTGAAATTGAGGCAGTAATAAATAGCCTACCAACCAAAAACAAAACAAAACAAAACAAAAACCCAGGACCAGACAGATTCACAGCTGAGTTCTACCAGAGGTACAAAGAAGAGCTGGCATCATTTCTACTAAAATTATTCCAAAAAATTGAAAAGGAGGCACTCCTCCCTAACTCATCCTGATACCAAACCTGGTAGAGATAAGACCAAAAAAGGAAACGTCAGGCCAATATCCTTAATGAACACTGATGCAAAAATCCTCAGTAAAATGCTGGCAAACCAAAACCAGCAGCACATCATAAAGCTTATCCACCATGATCAAGCTGACTTCATCTCCAGGATGCAAGGTTGGTTCAACATACCCAAATCAGTAACTGTGATTCATCACATAAATAGTACTGAAGACAAAACCCACAGATTATCTCAACAGAGGCAGAAATAGCCTTCAATAAAATTCAACATCCCTTCATGTTAAACACTCTCCATAACTTAGATATTGAAGGAACATACCTCAAAATAATAAGAGCCACGTATGACAAACCCACATCAATATCATACTGAATGGGCAAAAGCAGGAAGCATTCCCTGTGAAAACTGGCACAAGACAAGAATGCCCTCTTTCATCACTCCTATTCAACATAGTATTGAAAGTTCTGGCAAAAGCAATCAGGCAAGAGAAAGAAATAAAGGATATTCAAATAGGGAGAGAGGAAGTCAAACTGTCTCCGTTTGCAGATGACACGATCCTATATCTAGAAAACCCCATCATCTCAGGCCAATAGCTTCTTAAGCTGATAAACAACTTTAGCAATCATCAAGGATACAAAAACCAATGGGCAAAAATCACTAGCATTCCTATACACCAACAACAGGCAAGCAGAGATCATGAATGACCTCCCATTCACAACTGCTACAAAAAGATTAATATGCCTAGGAATACAGCTAATAAGGAAAGTGAAGGACCTCTTCAATGGGAACTACAAACCACTGCTCAAAGAAATCAGAGAGGACACAAATAAGTGGAAACACATTCCATGCTCATGGATAGGAAGAATCAATATCATGAAAATGGTCATACTGCCCAAAGTAATTTATAGATTCAATGCTATTCTCATTAGACTACTATTGACATTCTTCATAGAATTAGAAAAAACTACTTTAAAATTCATATGGAATGAAAAAAGATCCTGAATAGCCAAGACAGTTCTAAGCAAAAAGAACAAAACTGGAGGCATCACACTACGCAACTTCAAACTATACTACAAGGCCAAGGTAACCAAAACAGCATGGTACTGGTACAAAAACAGACACATAGACCAATGGGACAGAATAAAGAACTCAAAAATGAGACCACACATCTGCAATTATCTGATTTTCAACAAACCTGACAAAAACAATGGGAAAAGGATTCCCTATTTAAAAATGGTGTGGGGAGAACTGGCTAGCCACATGCAGAAAATTGAAACTGGATCACTTCCTTGTACCTTAAACAAAAATTAATTCAAGGTGAATTAAAGACTTAAATGTAAAACCCCAAAGTATAAAAACCCTAGAAGAAAATCTGGGCAATACCATTCAGTACATAGGCATGGGCAAAGATTTCATGATGAAAATATCAAAAGCAATTGCAACAAAAGCAAAAATTGACAAATGGGATCTGACTGAACTAAAGAGCTTCTGCACAGCAAAAGAAACTATCATCAGAGTAACAGACAACCTACAGAATGGGAAAAAAATTTTCTAATCTATCCATCTGACAAAGGTCTAATATCCAGAGTCCATGAGGAACTTAAATGTTTAAGGAAAAAACAAGAAAAGAAAAAAAAAACCCACGACTCCATTAAAAACTGGGCAAAAACCATGAACAGACACTTCTCAAAAGAAGACATTCATGCAGCCAACAAACATGTGAAAAAAAGCTCATTTTCATTAGAAAAATGCAAATCAAAACCACAATGAGATACCATCTCCTGCCAGTCAGAATGGCAATTATTAATAAAGTCAAGAAACAACAGAAACTGGCAAGGCTGCAGGGAAAAAGAAATGCTTTTGCAGTGTTGGTGGGAGTGTAAATTAGTTCACCCATTGTGGAAGACAGTGTGGTGATTCCTCAGAAACCTAGAGGCAGAAATACCATTTGTTGCAGCAAACCCATTATTGGGTATATACCCCAAAGAATATAAATCATTCTGTTACAAAGATACTTGCACATGTATGTTCATTACAGCACTATTCACATAGCTAAGACATGGAATCAACCCAAATGCCCATCAATGATAGATTGGATAAAGAAAATGTGGTACGTATACACCATGGAATACTATGCAGACATAAAAAGGAACAAGATCATGCCCTTTTCAGGGACATGGGTGGATTTGGAAGCCATTACCCTCAGCAAACTAATGCGGGAACAGAAAACCAAACACCACATGTTCTCACTTACAAGTGGGAGATGAATGATGAGAACACATGGACACATGGAAGGAAACAACACACAATGGGGCTTGTTAGAGAGGGGTTGGGGGAAAGAGAGGTTCAGGAAGGTTAGCTAATGGATGTTGCTCTTAATACCTAGATGATGGAATGATCTGTGCAGCAAACCACCATGGCACACATTTGCTTATGTAACAAACCTTGACATCCTGCACATATACCCTGAACTTAAAATAAAAATTGAAGAAAAAAAGAAAATTATTGAGATATTTTATATATTTTTTTGGTGCTAAGATTTCAAGATCTGGTAAGAATTTCACACTTACAGCACATCTCAATTTGGACTCGCCATATTTCAGATGCCCAAGAGCTGCATGGGTCTAGAGGCTACCATATTGAACAGGACAGCACTAGGTCTGTGCTTACTCAAACTTTGGCACAGGTTGGAATAATCCAGAGGTAATATTAGACACAGATTCCTGGACTTCATTCATTCACAAAGGTCAGGGGCAGGGCCTGAACATTTGCATTTCCAAAAAGCTCCCAGTTGATGCTGATACTGCCAGTTTACAGACCACGCTTGGGGTAGCTTGCAAACAAAGTACGCACATCTCTCAGTGAATTGTGGCAATTATAATGATGATAACAAATAGTTATAATATTTTACCTTTCAAAAGCACTTTGCATCAACTACTAGAAATTCAAATTAAAACTAAATTATCACTGCACACCCATCAGAATGGCCAAAATGAAAAATAATAACACCAAATGCTAGTAAGGATGTAGAGAAACTGGATCATTCATACATTCCTGGTGAGAATGGAAAGTTGAAAATAGTTTGTCAGTGTATTTTAAAGCTGTAAATGGACTTATCATACAATTACATTTTTGAGCATTTATCCCAGATAAATAAAAACCTATTTCATGCAGAAATGTGTACACACATATTCACAGCAGCTTTATTTGTAATATCCCCAAACTGGAAAGAACTAAAATGTCCCTCAAGAGGTGAATGGTTAAACAACCTAGTGCACCCATACCATGGAATACTATCTGGCAATAAAAAGGTACAAACTGTTAATACACACAAGAGTTTGGATGAATCTCAGTGACATTACTATGTGAAAAATACCCAACTTCAAAAAGATATATCCTTCAGGATTCCATCTACATAATGTGTGTGAAATAACATAGTTGTAGATATGAACAAATTAGTGTTTTTCAGGAATTGGGGAAGAGAAAGGTGGAGGTGTGGTTGTAAAGGGAGAGCATGAGGGAATCTTGTGATGGTTAATCTTGATTATGGTAGTGGTTACACAAAACTACCAATGTGATTAAATTGTACTGAGCTACACACATACTCACACATAAATGAATGCATGCATACGTGGTGAAACCTAAATAAGCTCTGTAGATTGTGCTAATGTCAATTTCCTGTTTTTGATATTGTGGTATAGTTATGCAAGGTGTTAACACAGGGTGAAGGGTACACAGAAACTCCCTGTACATTTATTTGTACCTTCTTTGCATCTATCATTAACTCAAAATAAAAAGTTTTTTTTAAAGCACTTTGCATACACTATCTCACTTGATCCTCATGATAACTCTGGGAAGTGAGTAGTATGATCATTGGCATTATATAAAAAAGAAAACCAAGGCCCAGGGGACCAACTACAGATGGAAGATTACATAGCTAGAAGCTGGCAAAGCCAGGTCTGAAATAAGACTGCATCCTCTTAGAAGTATTGATGTATTAATATATAAGTGTTTATAGATATAAAAAGATTTAGGGGACCCAATTATCAGAAATGTAGATGTGTTTCAGATAGCAAATTTGCAAAGTAAAAATAAAACACAAGCCCTCCGTCTTCCCATGACTTACGATAGACTTGCAGGTTGTAGCGCTTGGTGGTGGTGTAGGGCTCAGCCTGTGTATTTATGTCTGCTTTGTAGTCTCCTGCGTCTTCCATCCTCAGATCGCTAATGACCAGATCGTACTTTGGACCTAAGGCATGTATCCGTTCATAATAATTTCTGTGGGTCACAGCAACTATGGGTGCCATTTCTGAGTCTCCTGGTGTTACATAAGCAACAGATGTTTTAGAATTCCACGCAATGTTTGTAACTTGCTGGGGTTCTTGGATATTTACGGGGAAAGTGACTGACTCTCCCAGAATCCCATTCACTGTGATGATTTCTGAGTCTTTTCCAGCTGCTTCTGGCCCTGAGAACATAAAAAGAAAACTGTAGCCATCTGACTGTTGCACTTTTTTCAATTCCTAATCTTTCTGGCCTTGGAGCTCCCTGAGGAGCTGCCACAAATGCAGTTCACCCAGTTTCTTGAGGATGTCTTTTTTTTCTTTTCTTTTCTTTTTTTTTTTTTTTTGTGCATTCTACTCTAGGTATATTTGATATGTCATGACAACTAAATTTTCTAAAGCATTCTCATTCAAAAGCTAAGTTTCTCATTAGAGATCCATTTTGTTAAAAATATTTTTACTTAGACTTACAGACTCTGAAAGCTAGAAGGCATTTGAGAGGTGAAGGCCATAAGCCTCCATGTAGTCTAAGATATTAAGTGCATTTCTTTCCCAAGATCATATTGCCAAGTGGTGGAAGAGCTGGAACAAGAACCTGGAATATCTTGGCTGATGGAGTCTTGGGTCATTGCTTTTTATTTTCCTGTGATCTCTGCAAAAAGCAAGTAACCGTTTTGTCTCTCTTCTTGGAAGATACAGGAAGAGAGTGCTTTGGAGTTTCTGGAGAAAATATTCCCCAAGTTGGTGATTTTGGGGGATATTTTTCTGTTTACTTCCATATTCCTAGTCTCTAGAAGAGTGCCAGACACATACAAGGGGCTTAATAAATATTTGTGGAATTAATTGATAGAATTTATTCATGTGTTTCCTAGACTCTCTTGGAACAACTTCTGAAGTAAGCAAGTTTTGTTTATTCATTCATACATTTGTGAATGAATGCGTGTATTTTTTCAGGATCAGTTTTGTTCCAGATACTATGGTGGGTATTTATTAATTTAATTCATAATAGAAGTGTTTTTTGGACATCTACCCTTTTAAATAAGATACAAGGAGCTGGGGATACAATGGCGAGAAGAACAGACATAATTCTTGCTGTTTGGGACTTACAGTCAGAGGAAGATACCAATGTTGATCAGATGATCATACAAACAAATGGATAGGCACAAAATATGTAAATATTATGGTGATTTGAGAGAGACCAACAAGGGGACTTGATCTGCTCTGGGAATTCAGGGAACATTTCCTAGTGAAAGCTGAAGGATGAATGCTTTTAAAATGTAACATAGGAAGATGAAAAGCTTATTTTCTCCTCCCTTTTCTCTCCTCTATCACTTTTGAAGATAAACTGTTTTAATATATAGTTTGTAAAATGAGAGACAACTAATTTTAAGACATTATTTTTCTGCTCTTCCTCCTGCTCTTCTTCATTATCCTGTAATTCTCAATGAGGGCTCTTTAGTGAGAAATACTGTTTGGGGCAAGCATGGATGATATCCAAAGTATTGAATAACCAATATGACAGGGACCCTGACCAATCAGAAAGGGTGTTAGCCATAAAAAAACTAGTTGGGCAGTTCTGGTGTGTACTGGCTGCATGTAGGTTCTGATGACCACAACATCAGTTTTCCACATAAGTGTGTTCAGGCTGACCCTAAAGTTTATCCAAGGCTTGGTATATGGAAGAATAAGGATCATAAAGTATACACATCACTTTAAAGTGGTGCGAAACAAAGGGATTTCTTAACCTGATGGTGCTGTCTCACTTTGGCTACCCTTGCTCTTCAGCTCAGCAACCACTGAAAGAGTCTTAGGGACAGCTGATGTAAACCTCTTTCCTTTCTGACCAACAAAGATTTTCCCGTAGGAGCAGTATCCAGGACAAGGCCTGAGGATTTAGTTGGGGGGTGGCTAAGTACAGAAGATATAACAGGGTGGGGAGTATGTGGGGTGGGAGTAGGAAGGGGGAATCGGGAACCCTTATCTGCAAACATTTATTAAGTGCTAATTATGTGTCAGATGCTGTGTTAGGGACACAGGGATAAACAGGACATTGTTGCAGCCCTGAGGAGCTCACAGCCCAGAAAATAAGACAGATATGGACACAAGTGAAAGATAACACAACACGATGAGTGCTAAATGGTAAAAGCAATAGAAATAAGCCATTGGGGTGGCAGGTCAGAAAGAGGCTAATGCTGCCTTTGGTGGTAAGAGTCATAGTTTGCTAAAATTCAAGAACATTAATTCTCCCAGATAAACTGTTTTTCTGTACTGACGAGTTCGAGGAGAGGGGTGTTTGTAGTGTCCCAGCCTGAATCCCTGGATGGTCCTGGAATGGGCATGTGATCTATGCAGTTGCACAAAACCCTGAGCTCAAAAGGACCCTGAACTGGACTTAATGCTGCGTTGCCACCTTTAAATTCTACATAATATTTAAACAAGGGGCCCTCCACTTTCATTTTGCACTGGGCCTCGCAAATCATCTAGCCAGTCCTGGTCTCAGATCTCCCATATCTCAAGTCTTTTTTGAAGTCAGGTCCTAGTGCTTAATTGCCACACTACGCTATGGATTGAGATTAGGTGTGAGGAGATAGACAGAACATAGATTCCACAGACTCGTAATTTTGCTGGGTTCTCTCACCAAACGCCAAGAAGTATGTAGGTAGATTATTAAGGCTGAGACCTTCTTAATATTAGGGCCGTTGAGCAGCCACAGTGGTTGGTGTGTGGTGCAGTTTTAAAAGTATGTATCATCTCCTGTAGCAAGTCATTCAGGAAGTGATGGTGGGGTATCAAAGAGCAATCAGGCAGTGGGGGTGGTGGATAGGCAAAGCTGGGGGAAGCTGTTATTTGTGCTGCTGGTGTTGTTGGCATGAATACTTTGCTTGCTAGAAAAGGCAAAGGGGTTGCACATGTTTAAGATGAAGATTCTGCCACCTTCAAACACTCCAACTGTGCTTTGAGAGAGGCAACTGCAAAACCATTGCATGCAGTGGAAAGATAGGGAGGCAGAAGGCATAGGTGTAAGTACTTCTACTTATGAGCTGGACAACCTTAACGAGGTCACAAAACCCTTCTTTTTTATTTATTTATTTTTTTTGAGACAAAGTCTTACTCTTTCACTGTCACCCAGGCTGGAGTGTAGTGGAATGATCTTGGCTCACTGCAACCTCCGCCTCCTGGGTTCAGGCAGTTCTCCTGCCTCAGCTACCTGAGTAGCTGGGATTATAGGTGCACGCCATCATGGCCAGCTACTTTTTGTAATTTTAGTAAAGACAGGGTTTCACATGTTGGCCAGGCTGGTCTTGAACTCCTGACCTCAAATAGTCTGCCCACCTCAGCCTCCCAAAATGCTAGGATTACAGGTCACAAAACCTTTCTGAGCCTCCGTTTCTTCATCCATAGAATGAAAATAATAACTATGCTATTTGTCCTATTGGGTGAATAGCAAATGATGTAATATGAGTAGAAATGCTTTGCTGATCATCAAGGCAAAATAAATGTTAGTTATTTCTGGAGTTGATAATGATATCTTAACATTCATCATATGTTCTTTATCATCACTTTAACAATTGGTACCTGCCCTTTGGGCCTGCCCTAGGCCATCGTTATGATGGTCTTCGTGATGCCAGGGCCATACTGGAGCATATATCAACAGCCATTTTTTAAGGGCTAATTCAAGTAAAGCCTGGAGGGACAGTTTTAGGTACCCCGGATAGACTTTATTCTGCTCTTAGAAGACTTTAAGATTTAAAAGAAAGAATGTCCATATCAATCAATCCCAATATTTATTTTTCTAGGTGCTAAGGGGACCCTAACATTATGTTATCACTGGAAATGACCTTACTAAAATCTAATTTCAGAGATAACTTATGGCACAAAAACATCTTGAGGACTTACCATGAAATGCACTATGCTAGTCTATGGCAAAGACAGATTCTCTGCCTTTTTGGGGGAATTTGATACCTGGTTAGGGAAATAAGATACACACACACACACACACACACACACACACACAAAATTCTGCTTTGCAATATGAGATAGTAAATAATAAATTCAAGTGAATGGTAGAAACAGTGGTTACGATAGGAATTCTAAGAAGGGAGGGATCGCTGAGCTGTAGTGGTTAGAAAAAACATCTCAAAGAAAGTAGAATTTGAGGAGGATTTTGAAGGGTGAATAGAATTCTACTTGATGGAAAGGGAAAGGAAGAGTGTCTCAAGTCCTTGGATCCTGAATAAAAGTATAGAAGCAGAAACTGTGATGTTAGTTGGATGAATATAAATTTGCATATCAGAGTGGACAGAGGTACAGCTGGAGATACAAATTAGGTTTAGATTTGAGACAGCCTTCAGTTTGAGGTCTCCACCAGAGGCAGAGGGGAACTATTAAGGTTTTTGAGGGTGAAGATTAAAACAATGTTTTAGTCATCGTAAGCTAGTAATAATGTGTGGGGAGGAAAACAGGAAAGAGAGGCTGCATCAGAGAGGCCATTTAGGGAATACTGTAGTCTTCTGGGCATGAACCAGGAGATGATAACGGGAATGGAAAGGAAGGGCTGGATTTGACGATAACACAGAGAAAGGCAAGAAATAAAGAGGCATCTGCTAGAATTCAATTGTTCATCAATATATTTTGAGTTTCTATTTTATGTCATTGAAAAACTCATAAAGTTTATGATGGAAATAAGTCAAAGGGGAAAGGACAAGTTTAATCTTAGAAATATTAAATTTCAGATGACGGTGGACCCTGTAAGTAAGCTGTTGGAAGGATGGAAGATAAGGAGAGAGAATGGACTTGAAGTATTATTTGGGGCATTGTGGCAGAATCTGCTAGCTGTTTTCCAATATATGTTCCCTCCTTCATTCTTAGTAATAGAATTGTTAAATTTTAGCAGGGCATAGAGCCACCCAGAGTAAAGACTATATTTTCCTGCTTTCTTCTAGCTAACGTTGGCCATATGACTAAGTTCGGCCCAACAGAATAAAAATGGAAGTGTTGTATATGACTTCTATGTCTTCAAGAAGAGTGGGGAACCTGGTGTGGTGGCTCACATCTGCAATACCAACACTTTGGGAGGCTGAGGCAGGTGGATCGCTTGAACCCAGGAGTGCAAGACCAGCTTGGGTAAGATGGCAAAACCCTGTCTCTACAAAAAAGTACAAAAATTACCTGGGCATGATGGTGCACATCTGTAGTCCCAGCTGCCCAGGAGGCTGAGGTGAGAGGATCACCTGAGCCCGAGGGGGTCAAGGTTGCAGTGAGCCAAGACCACACCACTGCACTCCAGCCTGGGTGACAGAGTGAGACCCTGTCTCAGAAAAAAACCAATAAATAAATACATACATGAGGGAAATTTGCTCTTTTCATCTCTTCCTTGCTTTTGCAGGCCAGAAGTCCATGACAGCTGGATCTTAGACAAACATTCTGTGTCATGAGGAGGAAGCCAAATTCTGAGGATGGTGGAGCAGGAAGACAGAAGTCAGAACCCCAACGACCTTGTGAACTATTCTACCGACTGTGAACTGCCAACTCTGGACTTTTTTACATGAGCAAGAAATAAACTTCTTTCTTGTTTAAGGCATTCTTATTTTAGTGTCTCTGGTACTTACTGTAACACTGAAATCCAACAGGTTTAGAAATCATCCACAGAAATGGATTGGGTGAAGGAGAGGAGGGTCATTCAGGAAGAGTAAGCCTGAAGTCCGCGACTGAGCCTTGTAAGAGTGCTCACATTTATGGAAGAGGCACCATCAAAAGAAACACAATAGACCAAGCGGTACGAGTGCAAGAGAGGCACCAATAATGAACGATATCACAGAGAGGAGAAAGAGTCTCAAGGAGGAGATTGCCACTGATGTCTAATGATTCAGTGTTCAATGGGATAAAGACTGAAAATGGCCCTGGGTTTGCCCGTTACGAGGTTATTGATGGCCTTTGAGAATATAGTGCAAGTAAGACAACTCGATGGAAGGCCAGAGTCTAGGGGACTGACAGAGTAGGTAGTAAAGTGTGGAGGAAAAACTTGACAGTGCAAGAAGGGTGATGAGATAGGACAGTAGCTAGAGGGTCAGGTAAAACTAATTTATTTTCGTTTTAAAATAGAAGAGACTGGGGGGGTTGTGGGGGAGGTGCTAGGGAGGGTGAGCAGAGAGAGATATCCCCAGTGGGCCTGCTCTAGGTTAGATGCTTCTGCCCATGGCCTCTCTGGAACTCCAGGTTTCCCTCTCATAGCACTTGCCACATTGTGTGGTGGTCATCAATCTGTGTGTCTGTGTTCTGGACACTGTGAATGACTTGAGTCCAGGGGCCTTGCCTTAAACCTCTGGTATACAGTACAGCACAAGACATACAGACTACTAGTGCTTGTCATGGAACAAAAGATGCAAAGGAAAGGGCAGGCAGTGGAAGCTATAGGTTTAAGGAGGGTCACACCCTCACCTAAAGTGGAAAGGGGAGAGGAAAGGATGAGTGAAAGAGCAAAGGTATTTTGAAATGTTTTTAAAGATGGTGATAGGAAGAGGCTGCTTGGTGATGTACAGTGAGCACAGATTTGAGCCACATGGGCTTGTTCTCAGGTTCAATCCCTGGCATTTGCTGAGGCCCTCATCTTACTTGACTACAAAATGGGCTATAATAATGCCTGCCTTATAGAATTGTTTTGAGGACACATAGAAGGTGCTTAATACAGAGTGGACATTTTGGAATAGATAGGATAAAACGGAAGGCAATCATTCTTGGTGGCCTTCATCTCTTCAGTAATGTAGGAGGGGAGACTATCTGCTAACAGTGAGGAGGCAAGAGTGGGACCAGCTAGGAGGTATACAGACTAAAGGTGCAGATTTTGAATCTAGGAATATTTGAACCTAGCTGTGTTATCTTGAGAAAATTATTGAAATTCACTCTTCCTCAGGTGCCTCATCTGTAAAGCGTGGATAATTATTAAATGCAATTGTGAATGCCTGGCACATATAAATGGTAGTTGCTATTATTTTGGTGAATGTAAAAATTGGGAGGAAATGTTACTATAAGGAACACCACAGGGAGTCAAGAAGAGATTGACGAAGGGGATCAAGTGTTTGCTAAGTACCCTTGGGAGCCCAGTGAAGAAGCAGTAACCCACATTTACAACCTTTTCCAGTGTAATTTTGTGGCCTTCCTACACCAGAACACAAATGGGAAAGGTAGGAGAAAGGCCATACCTCCAGAGGAGAAGCAAAGGCAAGAAAAGGCTGAAACCCTGGGGTGAAGGCTTAGATGGAAAAACCTGTTCACTGTGACTCTTAGGTAGCTATGGCAGAGAGGGAGCCCAGGACCCAGGGGACAGGATGACCAGTGTTGAAAGAGAGCACTGAGGACTGGTTGCTCACTGGAGGTTGACTTCCCCTCCTGGATTGGGCTGGGGCACCCTTCCCAATGCAATACACCTTTCTGTGTCTAAGATGATAACCCTGTTTCCCTGGATGATCCTAGTTGTATGGATGGATTTTACAAATGTACATTTCATGGTTAGGTAGCTCAAAGCCACTGACTAGAAGAAGACAACAGGGATCGTGAGATAAAGAAGAATATTTGAAACAACAACAACAAAAAAAAACGAAGAATCAGAAAACCATATGAAGTATAAAGATTGATGGGGTATGAGGCCTTTAACTGGTAAGAGAAAAATTCTTCAAGGCTGGGCAAGCAAAACCTACTGAAGTGTTGGATGGAATCCAAAGTCAAATACGGATGACAATGGAGAGGTCATTTAGACCTAAAACCCCATAGTTCTCCTTAGATTCTATTAAAACTGAACACAGTGTACCTTTGGAGTTTGGGGAGCTCTCTATTCTTCTTTCATAACCTTTACCATCACTACTAGGCTCTGCCTGATCAGCCCCTACTTCTCTCCTACTCCAACCACATCAGCTCCCTCTGTTCTGTAAACAGGCCAAGGGCACTTTGCCTTAGAGCTTTTGCACCACTGTTCTCCTCTTTTCCTACCACACTCTTTTCAGCAGCCCCCTACTTTGTTCAGGTTTCTGTCCCAACATCACCTCATTAGAAAGAGCTTTCCTGGTCACTGTGCCTAAAATAGCAATCCCCACCCCATCATTTTCTCTTGCCTTGCCTTGCTATCCTCTTCATTGTAGTTATCACCACTAAAGCATTGCCTGTGCATATTTATTGATCGTCTCCCAACCTATCCCCTCAATTCACTGCTACTATAATGCAATTATCAAGAATGCAAATGTTTGTTTCAATCACTACTGTTCCTCCAATAACTAGTGGATGATTATTAAATGTTTGTTGAAAAAATGAACACCAGCCTGGGTAACACAATGAGATCCCATCTCTATGAAAAATAAAATTAAAAAAAATAGTCAGATGTGGTAATGCATACCTGTAGTCTCAGCTACTTGGGAGGCTGAGACAGGAGGATCACTTGAGTCTGGGAAGTCAAGGCTGCCGTGAACCATGATTGTGCTACTGCCCTCCAGCCTGGGTGACAGGGCAAGATTCTGTCTTAAAAATTTTTTTCTTTTTTGCAACTGACTCAATTATCCTTTTCCAACAATAGAAAAACAAGGCAGAAAATCTCAGCAAGAGAAAGAGTGAGGGCAAGAGAGGACTCTTTACTGATCTCTGGGTCTTGATGTGAAAGGTCAAGTATTTAAACTGATTATTAACAAGCAGCAGATGGCTAACTGCAACTTCCTTCTATATTCTATATTGTTTGTGAAGAAAATTTTTTAGATCCACAGAATGGGGACCCACAACATAGTTAGTAAAAGTGTCCTGAACCAGGGATTAGGAAACGCATTTGAGTCAAGGGTCTGTTGTTGACTAGCTAAATGACCATGAATGTCACTTACTTGCTAAGTCCGAGGGTTCTAGTTGGTAAAAGAAATAAAACAGAGCTGTCCTGCCACTTTGAGGAATTATGAGGATTAAGTGACACGAGAGTGCTCTCAAGTGCGTGTACTAATGGAGAAGAGTCTAGTGGTTCCAAGGGGAGCCTTGCCTTGTGGAGTCACCTGTGTGGCACAATGAATTAGTCACTGAGACCTAGGCTGCCTGGGCTAAAATCCTGGCTCTCTCAGGGACTGTCCTTGAACCCTAGGGAAAGTCAGTAACCTCTCTGTGCCTCAGTTTCCCTAACTTTAGAATGAAGGTAATATTAGCACATTAGTGAAGGTAATAGTAGCACAATATTTGACCTCATAAAAATATTATGAGGGTTAAATGAGTTGATATTTGTAGACCTCTTAGAATAGTGCCTGGCGTATGCTTGGCACTAGAGGTGTTTGCTATGTAAAACAAATAAATATCTTCAAAGAGACTAAAATAACACCTCAGACAACTATGAAGGGAAATATTAGAGTTAGGGTATTGGGGAGATGTTAAAGTCAGCAAGTAGCTATTAATAAGAATGGAAATGGGGAAGACTGTACTGTTGCTTAACAGACACTTCTACCCCCCTACTTTCTTAGGATCCTCCAGATAAACATTTCTTGTCCTTTTTTTTGTGGCACTAGCTAAACTTCCCTCTCTTCTCCACCCACTGCTTCCTAGAGTCAAAAAGTCGGGGTGGAACACTGCTGAGTATTGTAGGTCTGGGAGAGTGACCAGAGGTAGCTTTAGCATGTGGTACCCAGAAGACAGTCCATTATAACTGTTCACATTGAGTGAAGGGATGTAGAGGGAAAGAGGAAGCACAGGGCTGGGCAGCCAGAAATTTTGTGTCATTCTCCAAAGCAACGGAAAGTCCTTGATCATGAGGTTTTAAGAAAAAGGAACCTACTACCCCCATGCAATAGTACATGGTTTTCCCCTAGGAGTTTTACTTTATATCACCTTTATTGGGATTCAGGTTTACTTGAATTGGTTCCTTCAAAACACACACACACACACATACACAGATACACAGACACACACACACACAGACACACACACACACACACACACAATCTCAAAACAGACATGAGATCATGGCTCATCCACTGTTCTAACATTGCTGCCCTCTATTAGTGGGTACTTGAACATTGAGTATAACAAAGGAAACACGAGTACCTAGTCAGCTTCACCTATATCAGCCCCCAACTGATTGCTCATACCTCCTTCCAAGTTTCACATAGATGAGCCCAGTGATCTCCAAACTTACAGGTCTATCCCTCTCCTAAGGTCCAAGACAAGAAAGGTTTGATTTAGGAATACTTCAGTAGCCTGAATGGCTTGGCACTGACCATCAGGCTCCTGCTGTGAAGGTGCTCCGGCTGCCTTGTTGGACTCCATATTGATCTCCAGGACTGCTTCAGCAGTGGGAGCTGACAAGGTAGGACTCCACTACCTTCCACTGAAGGCCTGAGTTATTACAGGGGGAACAGCTTCCCACCCTCTGTTTGGAAGCTGGGTATTTGATAACCAGTTTTACCCATATATAATATATTTCCATTTCTATAACTGGATTTCTGCTTTTGAGCCCTTTCTGAATGTCTATGGTAGTTGTCTGCTTACATCTCATTCTAATACAGAGGCCTTGTCCTTATCTTGAAGACCCCACGATGCAAGGACTTCAGATCAGTGGCAGGTTGTTTTGTCAGCATACTTCCACAGGTATGCTTCCTGTCTCTGAGACCCAGGATGATGGTTGGGGTGCAGTTACCCACAGTGGGTCCACTCATTTCTTGGAATTTTAAGTCTCAACTGCTGAAATGTCCATGACCATGTTCAACATCCAACAGGAAATCAACATCATGTTGATATTGGACTTTCATTTGTTTAAAGAAACTAATTCAAATCACATTTGAATAATATTAAAGTGAATGGTATTTGAAACATGTCTGGAGATGGTTATTTGCTTGGGTATTCTGCCTCACTGCCCTGCCTAAACTTCTGTTATTGGCAAGGACCTGCCAGCAGCTCCTTCCTCCTCTATGGGTGAGTATAGAGAAAGGTACAGCTTCTATCCAAATAATCCTGTCTTGACAGAACTAAATAAATCATCACTCTTTGCTGCCATGTTCCCAAATATTAATAGTGGGGAGAGTAATTTACTCCACTTCAGCATCAAAGTGGGTGGAGGCAGCATGACTCAGAGGTTAAGTCTAACAACTCTGAAGTTTAAATTCTACTTCTTTCACTCTTTGGTTAAATGACCTTTGACTCTTTGTGTATCAATGCTTTCATCTGTATATGCACACATAAACAGTACCTATCTCATAGTGTGTTGTAAGGATTAAACAAAATAATAACTGTAGACTACTTAGAGTAATGCCAAATATGCAGTGATTGCTCCATAAATGGTTATTTATTACTATTACTGATGGGAGACAAGACAGGGAGTTGAAGAAATAGAAATAGGAATGGGGTAGAGAAAAGGAAGACTTAAGAGTGTGAGACAGAATATGTAGAGTGGATGGGCAAGGATTAAAACTGGTGGACTCCTCCATCTCCTACCCTCAGAGTGGGAGTGTCTCCTAGAGTATGTGGAGAGACAGTCAGAGTCATGGTGTTTCCAAAGTCATGATCAGAAAGTTGACATCAGAGCATAAGACTGTGAATTTTGACTCAGAGAAAACTTTTCCAACGTGGAACAGTCATAAGTTTGCACACTCAGACTTTCCTTATGTCGGTGATTTCTGAGGGGAAATGGGGACTTCTCCCTGCATCTCTCCACTGCTTCTCAGCCTCTTCAACTGCTCTGAATTCCAGGGAAATGCATAAAGTGTAGACTCCTAAGGCCAATACTGAATGTAAGGGACTACCTCTACCAGTGACAGCAGCAGGAGGAATTCAAGGTATATTTTTATGCTCAGAAAAGTTTTCAGAATAATCCTTAAGAGGCAAACAGATAATTCAGTAAAGGTGGACAGTATGTAAAAAGTACTCCTGGCTTTACTTTTATAAAACAAGCTCCCATTCCCCTTTCATGGATCCTTGATGAAATGAGTATCTCACTCCTAGTTTCCTTTTCCAGAACCCCGATAAACCAACACCTAAGCTCAAACTCCCACCACCTTTTCTCCTGTTTATGTTCCTTGGACAATTCCCTGACAGAGGAGTCCTGCCCAGGATCTCTGTGTGGTAAAGCCATGGCTCTTCCTAATAATGCATGAAAAGCGAGTGTGAAAAACAGCAGCATTAGCTAATATCTGTTAAGCATTTAATATATTTAGGTACTATGCCAAGTGTTATACATGCATTATCATCATTTTGATTCTCAAAACAATTCTACTGTATTAATACCCTTCCCATTTTGAAGCTGAAACAAGAGTCAGAGGAGGAATATAACTTCCTCTAGGTCACAAAACTCATAAGCAATTCACTACTAGCTGATTTGACAACTTTATTTCTGTTTTGGTAGATGAAAGAAGTGTATCCTAGAGCTACCTTTTATTTTAGCAGGTGTTAACCTTTTGAAGAGCATCAAGAATTTGAAAGCAATGAGTGAAGAGGTCAGGTGGAGCAGAAAGAAGGTCCAATGGGATTGGGATTAACCTTGGGATTAGAAAAACCAACGTATATTTCCAGCTCTACCAATTTAGGTAGTGAAATTTCAGGTGAATTTTTTAACTCCTAAATCTTAGTTTATTATTTTTCTTGCATAATGGGATTAATAACATCTATCTTTCCCATCTCAATTGTTTTCATATGGATAACATGAAAATGTAGGCATAAACATCATAGAATGTTTTGCAAATTAAGTGGTATCAAATGCTACCTTGTCTAATCTCTCTCTGGAAGATTAAGGACATCCCTAGTACCAACTTTTCCTCACCTACTTGCATTTCAGAGGCTCCAAAAATTTGGTCTGACTAGTGATTACAATCTCCATGAAGTTCAAATTAAAGGAGCCATAGCTTGAAATGGCCAAGGGAACCAGAGAGATCACGGTGCATTGATTTTACCTTTTTCAGAAAATCCTAATGTACTAGGTTCCCAGGGTTCTAACTCACGCCAGAATTTTGCTAGCGCATTTTCAGGACTGGCAAGAGATACTAGAAGTAGATTTAGAAGTTCCAAACATAGTAAATTTCTGTTAGACAGAGCAGTTGTTTGTATTTAATGAGATAATATGTACAATGACACAGCACTCCCAGAACTGTGTTGTTATAATTTCCTTTGTACCAATAACAATCAATATTCATGTTGTTCTTTTAGTTTACTCTTATGCCATAAATGAGAAAAATAGGGTTTTAAATTCAAGTTCTCCAATTCTTTTTTCAGACTATTTGTAAAAAATGGGATAACAATCTCTTCCTCATTTATTTTAGACTTTCTTGAAGATAAAAGCAGAGTAATAGCTCTAACTGTGTTTTGAAAATAAAGGGAGTTTATAGAGATGAAGTTCAACAATGATAATGATGAGTCATCCATCACTCTAACCTGATAGAACAATCAACTATAATTAGGAAAGACATTTTCTCCCTCAAACACCATCACAGTTGAGTGCTAAGAAGAGACTACTTGTAAGTCATTTGAACTTTTAGGTGATCTTTCTTTTGCCAGGCTTTGTGGGTGGGTTTACCAAGTGCTGATTCCTCTGAGAAGGTTTTGCCTCAGACCTTTGAAAACTGAGATCTCCAAAACTAGATAAAACTCAGAAATATAAACTTTAAAGCTGAAAAACACTTAGCTCTTTTAAGTCTCTCCCCAGCCAGTTGGATCCTGTTGAGTACAGTAGATACTGAGACCCAGGATGTTCTGTTAAATACAGATCAAAAAGACAGTTCAATATCTTCCTTAAGGGCAATTTTTAAAACTTTATGGAAAACCAGGAGGGGATCAGCAAGGGTCAGAACTCACAGGTTTGCAGGCAAAGGAGCAAGATCCATAGGTGGTGCTGAGCCATCTCTCTCAGGGTCTAACCTTCTGCGGAAAAGCACGGCACTGTTCTAGCAGAGTCAGTTTCACTTTTCTTCCTCCTTTTTATAACGTTTAAGAAAGGAAGTGCAAGTTAACTGATTTAGTTAACATTGGTCTTTGTATTACTGTGCTAGTTTTTTCCAATTTAAAGTGCCTAGCATTAATTATTTATTAAACAAATATTTATTGTGTGCCTACTATGTGCCAGGCACTCTTCTGGGTGTTGGCAATATACAGAGCAACAAAGCAATCGATCACCCTCCTTTCATGGAGTTTATACTCTTTTTTGGAGTAATCAACAACTAAACAAGCAATTCCAACATAACGTAATAAGTGTTGCAACAGGAAAAATACAGGGAACTATGAGAGGAATAGGGGCATCTAACTCAGGCTAAGAAAAGTTGGAGTAGGCTTCCTGAAGAAACTGACAACCAACCTGAGACAGGCTCGAAGAATGAATTACTATTATTAGGTGAATGGTGGTGGGGGATATGGAAGAGGAAAAATGTTTTGACATATGATAGGAGATTAAAAAATTGTAGCAATTAAAATTATATAATTATAGTTATGTAAAATGATCACAAATACATGATTATGTATATAATCAACATGTCATATTATTTAATATAATCAATATTAAGTATTATATTAATAAAAATAATTATATTTATATATGGTACCATAATATGTAATTATATAATACATTAATACATAATATAGTATAACTATATATATAATTATGTATAATTCCATGATATCATCATGAAACATTATGATTATGATCACACCTTATTAGGGACACAAAAAGTGTTTGATAAAAATTAAAGTTGAAAGAGATTTTTAGACTATTGAATCTATTTTGCAGATGGAGAAACTGGCTCAGAAGGAGAGGAAGTGACTTTTCCCTATATCACACAGTGAATTAGTGAACTGAGGTAAAAGCCAGCAAGTGTCACTTGGCAAAGACTGTGGCTCCTGGGCATGAGAGACAGCAGGTGCAGAGGCATGCTTAGGTGGAGTTGAGCTAGATGTAACAGGACTATTTCTTGTAGAGGGTCTTCATCCTGGTTAACAAGAATACGAGTGATTGTGTAATGTGTGTATGGGAGACGTTGTCTGGGAATGGTGATAGAAATGAATATTTGTGCCCAGAAGCTAAGCAGTTTGACCCAGCTGTTTTGGGGAGTAATGGGAAGGCTGGGGACACTACCCCTGAGACCTGGAGGATGTGTACAGCTCTTTTTTTTTTGACTGAGATGAGTCCTCGTGCCAGCTAGCTCATTCCTAGGTAACCTGGGCCTCTAGAGTCACTCATTAAATAATCCTGCTGATCATTTCCCATATATACTTACATAATACTGCATATAGTTGACCCGTAAACAATGCAGGGATTTGGAGTGCTGTCCCCTCAAACAGTCGAAAGTCCCTGCATAACTTTTGACATCCCTAAACTCAACTACTAATAGCCTACTGTTGACTGGAAGCCTTGCCAACAATACAGTTGATTAACACATATTCTATGTGTCATATGTATTATTTACCATATTCTTGCAGGAAAGTAAGCTAGAGAAAATAAAATGGTATTAAGAAAATCATAATGAAGACAAAATATGTTTACTGTTCATTCAGTGGAATTAGATGATCATAAAGGTCTTTATCCTCATCATCTTCATGCTAAGTAGGCTAAGGAGGAGGAGGATAAGGAGGAGTTGGTCTTGCTGTCTCAGGGGTGACAGAGAAAGAAGAGATAGAGGTCGAGAAGGTGGAAGAGACAGGCACAGTCGGTGTAACTTTTCAGAAATACATTCAATTTTTGTCTGACTTTTTTGCTTGTTCATTTCTCTAAAAATGTTTCTATATGGTGCCCCTTCTTACTTCTACCATTTGTTTTAGTTTTAGTGCCTGTATCATACCATAGAAGGGCCCATGTCATAAAAGAAGTTAAAAAGCAGTCCCGAATAGTCAGAAGTCTTCTGCCAGACTGTCTAATGTCAGCTTGTTTTCTGGCACTGCTGCTTCTATGTCTTCTTCCTCATTGTTTGATCCTGGCTTAGAAGCATTCTTCTCCATCAAGTCATCTTCCGTTAATTCCTCTGGCGTGGTGTCTAGTCGCTCTTGAATTTTGACAAGATCTATTTCTTGAAACACTTTGCCCCACCTTTTGTTTTTTTGCCATATCCACAATATCTTTTTATTTTTTATTTTTTTTATTTTTATTTTTTTTGACAATGGGAATTACAATTTTTATTGAGCACTATGCTATGTGGTTTTTTGTTGTTGTTGTTGTTGTTTTTAATTATACTTTAAGTTCTAGGGTACATGTGCATAACGTGCAGGTTTGTTACATATGTATACTTGTGCCATGTTGGTGTGCCACATCCATCAACTCGTCAGCACCCATCAACTCGTCATTTACATCAGGTATAACTCCCAGTGCAATCCCTCCCCCCTCCCGCCTCCCCCCTCCCCGCTCCCCATGATAGGCCCCGGTGTGTGATGTTCCCCTTCCCGAGTCCAAGTGATCTCATTGTTCAGTTCCCACCTATGAGTGAGAACATGCGGTGTTTGGTTTTGTGTTCTTATGATAGTTTGCTAAGAATGATGGTTTCCAGCTGCATCCATGTCCCTACAAAGGACACAAACTCATCCTTTTTTATGGCTGCATAGTATTCCATGGTGTATATGTGCCACATTTTCTTTTTTTTTTTTTGTAGCATTAGCATATTTTATTTTATTTTATTTTTCTTATTTTGTTTTATTATTATTATTATTATACTTTAAGTTCTAGGGTACATGTGCATAACGTGCAGGTTTGTTACATATGTATACTTGTGCCATGTTACTGTGCTGCACCCATCAACTCGTCAGCACGCATCAACTCATCATTTACATCAGGTATAACTCCCAATGCAATCCCTCCCCCCTCCCCCTTCCCCATGATAGGACCCGGTGTGTGATGTTCCCCTTCCCGAGTCCAAGTGATCTCATTGTTCAGTTCCCACCTATGAGTGAGAACATGCGGTGTTTGGTTTTGTGTTCTTATGATAGTTTGCTAAGAATGATGGTTTCCAGCTGCATCCATGTCCCTACAAAGGACACAAACTCATCCTTTTTTGTGGCTGCATAGTATTCCATGGTGTATATGTGCCACATTTTCTTTTTTTTTTTTTCTGTAGCATTAGCATATTTTATTTTATTTTATTTTATTTATTTTTTTATTATTATTATTATACTTTAAGTTCTAGGGTACATGTGCATAACGTGCAGGTTTGTTACATATGTATACTTGTGCCATGTTACTGTGCTGCACCCATCAACTCGTCAGCACCCATCAACTCGTCATTTACATCAGGTATAACTCCCAGTGCAATCCCTCCTCCCTCCCCCCTCCTCCTTCCCCCCTCCCCATGATAGGCCCTGGTGTGTGATGTTCCCCTTCCTGAGTCCAAGTGATCTCATTGTTCAGTTCCCACCTATGAGTGAGAACATGCGGTGTTTGGTTTTCTGTTCTTGTGATAGTTTGCTAAGAATGATGGTTTCCAGCTGCATCCATGTCCCTACAAGGGACACAAACTCATCCTTTTTTATGGCTGCATAGTATTCCATGGTGTATATGTGCCACATTTTCTTAATCCAGTCTGTCACTGATGGAAATTTGGGTTGATTCCAAGTCTTTGCTATTGTGAATAGTGCCGCAATAAACATACGTGTGCATGTGTCTTTATAGCAGCATGATTTATAATCCTTTGGGTATATACCCAGTAATGGGATGGCTGGGTCATATGGTACCTCTAGTTCTAGATCCTTGAGGAATTGCCATACTGTTTTCCATAATGGTTGAACTAGTTTACAATCCCACCAACAGTGTAAAAGTGTTCCTATTTCTCCAAACCCTCTCCAGCACCTGTTGTTTCCTGACTTTTTAATGATCGCCATTCTAACTGGTGTGAGATGGTATCTCATTGTGGTTTGATTTGCATTTCTCTGATGGCCAGTGATGATGAGCATTTTTTCATGTGTCTGTTGGCTGTATGTATGTCTTCTTTTGAGAAATATCTGTTCATATCCTTTGCCCGCTTTTTGATGGGGCTGTTTGTTTTTTTCTTGTAAATTTGTTTGAGTTCTTTGTAGGTTCTGGATATTAGCCCTTTGTCAGATGAGTAGATTGCAAAAATTTTCTCCCATTCTGTAGGTTGCCTGTTCACTCTGATGGTAGTTTCTTTTGCTGTGCAGAAGCTCTTTAGTTTAATGAGATCCCATTTGTCAATTTTAGCTTTTGCTGCCGTTGCTTTTGGTGTTTTAGACATGAAGTCTTTGCCCATGCCTATGTCCTGAATGGTACCACCTAGGTTTTCCTCTAGGGTTTTTATGGTATTAGGTCTAACATTTAAGTCTCTAATCCATCTTGAATTAATTTTCGTACAAGGAGTAAGGAAAGGATCCAGTTTCAGCTTTCTACTTATGGCTAGCCAATTTTCCCAGCACCATTTATTAAACAGGGAATCCTTTCCCCATTTCTTGTTTTTGTCAGGTTTGTCAAAGATCTGATGGCTGTAGATGTGTGGTATTATTTCTGAGGACTCGGTTCTGTTCCATTGGTCTATATCTCTGTTTTGGTACCAGTACCATGCTGTTTTGGTTACTGTAGCCTTGTAGTATAGTTTGAAGTCAGGTAGCGTGATGCCTCCAGCTTTGTTCTTTTGACTTAGGATTGTCTTGGAGATGCGGGCTCTTTTTTGGTCCCATATGAACTTTAAAGCAGTTTTTTCCAATTCTGTGAAGAAACTCATTGGTAGCTTGATGGGGATGGCATTGAATCTATAAATAACCTTGGGCAGTATGGCCATTTTCACGATATTGATTCTTCCTATCCATGAGCATGGTATGTTCTTCCATTTGTTTGTGTCCTCTTTGATTTCACTGAGCAGTGGTTTGTAGTTCTCCTTGAAGAGGTCCTTGACATCCCTTGTAAGTTGGATTCCTAGGTATTTTATTCTCTTTGAAGCAATTGTGAATGGAAGTTCATTCATGATTTGGCTCTCTGTTTGTCTGTTACTGGTGTATAAGAATGCTTGTGATTTTTTCACATTAATTTTGTATCCTGAGACTTTGCTGAAATTGCTTATCAGCTTAAGGAGATTTTGGGCTGAGACAATGGGATTTTCTAAATATACGATCATGTCATCTGCAAAGAGGGACAATTTGACTTCTTCTTTTCCTAACTGAATACCCTTGATTTCTTTCTCTTGCCTGATTGCCCTAGCCAGAACTTCCAACACTATGTTGAATAGGAGTGGTGAGAGAGGGCATCCCTGTCTTGTGCCAGTTTTCAAAGGGAATTTTTCCAGTTTTTGCCCATTCAGTATGATATAGGCTGTAGGTTTGTCATAAATAGCTCTTATTATTTTGAGGTACGTTGCATCAATACCGAATTTATTGAGAGTTTTTAGCATGAAGGGCTGTTGAATTTTGTCAAAAGCGTTTTCTGCTTCTATCGAGATAATCATGTGGTTCTTGTCTTTGGTTCTGTTTATATGCTGGATTATGTTTATTGATTTGTGAATGTTGAACCAGCCTTGCATCCCAGGGATGAAGCCCACTTGATCATGGTGGATAAGCTTTTTGATGTGCTGCTGAATCCGGTTTGCCAGTATTTTATTGAGGATATTTGCATCGATGTTCATCAGGGATATTGGTCTAAAATTCTCTTTTTTTGTTGTGTCTCTGCTAGGCTTTGGTATCAGGATGATGTTGGCCTCATAAAATGAGTTAGGGAGGATTCCCTCTTTTTCTATTGATTGGAATAGTTTCAGAAGGAATGGTACCAGCTCCTCCTTGTACCTCTGGTAGAATTCGGCTGTGAATCCATCTGGTCCTGGACGTTTTTTGGTTGGTAGGCTATTAATTATTGCCTCAATTTCAGAGCCTGCTATTGGTCTACTCAGGGATTCAACTTCTTCCTGGTTTAGTCTTGGAAGAGTGTAAGTGTCCAGGAAATTATCCATTTCTTCTAGATTTTCTAGTTTATTTGCGTAGAGGTGTTTATAGTATTCTCTGATGGTAGTTTGTATTTCTGTGGGGTCGGTGGTGATATCCCCTTTATCATTTTTTATTGTGTCAATTTGATTCTTCTCTCTTTTCTTCTTTATTAGTCTTGCTAGTGGTCTGTCAATTTTGTTGATCGTTTCAAAAAAACAACTCCTGGATTCATTGATTTTTTGGAGGGTTTTTTGTGTCTCTATCTCCTTCAGTTCTGCTCTGATCTTAGTTATTTCTTGCCTTCTGCTAGCTTTTGAATGCATTTGCTCTTGCTTCTCTAGTTCTTTTAATTGTGATGTTAGAGTGTCAATTTTAGATCTTTCCCGCTTTCTCTTGTGGGCATTTAGTGCTATAAATTTCCCTCTACACACTGCTTTAAACATGTCCCAGAGATTCTGGTATGTTGTATCTTTGTTCTCATTGGTTTTAAAGAACATCTTTATTTCTGCCTTCATTTTGTTATGTACCCAGTAGTCATTCAGGAGCAGGTTATTCAGTTTCCATGTAGTTGAGCGGTTTTGATTGAGTTTCTTAGTCCTGAGTTCTAGTTTGATTGCACTGTGGTCTGAGAGACAGTTTGTTATAATTTCTGTTCTTGTACATTTGCTGAGGAGTGCTTTACTTCCAATTATGTGGTCAATTTTGGAATAAGTGCGATGTGGTGCTGAGAAGAATGTATATTCTGTTGATTTGGGGTGGAGAGTTCTGTAGATGTCTATTAGGTCTGCTTGCTGCAGAGATGAGTTCAATTCCTGGATATCCTTGTTCACTTTCTGTCTCGTTGATCTGTCTAATGTTGACAGTGGGGTGTTGAAGTCTCCCATTATTATTGTATGGGAGTCTAAGTCTCTTTGTAAGTCTCTAAGGACTTGCTTTATGAATCTGGGTGCTCCTGTATTGGGTGTATATATATTTAGGATAGTTAGCTCTTCCTGTTGAATTGATCCTTTTACCATTATGTAATGGCCTTCTTTGTCTCTTTTGATCTTTGATGGTTTAAAGTCTGTTTTATCAGAGACTAGTATTGCAACCCTTGCTTTTTTTTGTTCTCCATTTGCTTGGTAGATCTTCCTCCATCTCTTTATTTTGAGCCTATGTATGTCTCTGCGTGTGAGATGGGTCTCCTGAATACAGCAGACTGATGGGTCTTGACTCTTTATCCAGTTTGCCAGTCTGTGTCTTTTAATTGGAGCATTTAGTCCATTTACATTTAAGGTTAATATTGTTATGTGTGAACTTGATCCTGCCATTATGATATTAACTGGTTATTTTGCTCGTTAGTTGATGCAGTTTCTTCCTATCCTCAATGGTCTTTACATTTTGGCATGTTTTTGCAATGTCTGGTACTGGTTGTTCCTTTCCATGTTTAGTGCTTCCTTCAGGGTCTCTTGTAAGGCAGGCCTAGTGGTGACAAAATCTCTAAGCATTTGCTTATCTGTAAAGGATTTTATTTCTCCTTCAGTTATGAAACTTAGTTTGGCTGGATATGAAATTCTGGGTTTAAAATTCTTTTCTTTAAGAATGTTGAATATTGGTCCCCACTCTCTTCTGGCTTGTAGAGTTTCTGCCGAGAGGTCTGCTGTTAGTCTGATGGGCTTCCCTTTGTGGGTAACCCGACCTTTCTCTCTGGCTGCCCTTAAGATTTTTTCCTTCATTTCAACTTTGGTGAATCTGGCAATTATGTGTCTTGGAGTTGCTCTTCTCGAGGAGTATCTTTGTGGCGTTCTCTGTATTTCCTGGATTTGAATGTTGGCCTGCCCTACTAGGTTGGGGAAGTTCTCCTGGATGATATCCTGAAGAGTGTTTTCCAACTTGGTTCCATTTTCCCCCTCACTTTCAGGCACCCCAATCAGACGTAGATTTGGTCTTTTTACATAATCCCATATTTCTTGAATGCTTTGTTCATTTCTTTTTCTTCTTTTTTCTTTTGGTTTCTCTTCTCACTTCATTTCTTTCATTTGATCCTCAATCGCTGATACTCTTTCTTCCAGTTGATCGAGTCGGTTACTGAAGCTTGTGCATTTGTCACTTATTTGTCGTGTCATGGTTTTCATCTCTTTCATTTCGTTTGTGACCTTCTCTGCATTAATTACTCTAGCCATCAATTCTTCCACTTTTTTTTCAAGATTTTTAGTTTCTTTGCACTGGGTACGTAATTCCTCCTTTAGCTCTGAGAAGTTTGATGGACTGAAGCCTTCTTCTCTCATCTCGTCAAAGTCATTCTCCATCCAGCTTTGATCCGTTGCTGGCGATGAGCTGCGCTCCTTTGCCAGGGGAGATGCGCTCTTATTTTTGAATTTCCAGCTTTTCTGCCCTGCTTTTTCCCCATCTTTGTGGTTTTATCTGCCTCTGGTCTTTGATGATGATGGTGATGCACTGATGGGGTTTTGGTGTAGGTGTCCTTCCGGTTTGATAGTTTTCCTTCTAACAGTCAGGACCCTCAGCTGTAGGTCTGTTGGAGATTGCTTGAGGTCCACTCCAGACCCTGTTTGCCTGGGTGTCAGCAGCAGAGGCTGCAGAAGATAGAATGTTGCTGAACAGCGATTGTACCTGTCTGATTCTTGCTTTGGAGGCTTCCTCTCAGGGGTGTACTCCACCCTGTGAGGTGTGGGGTGTCAGTCTGCCCCTAGTGGAGGATGTCTCCCAGTTAGGCTACTCAGGGGTCAGGGACCCACTTGAGCAGGCAGTCTGTCCCTTCTCAGATCTCAACCTCCGTGTTGGGAGATGCACTGCACTCTTCAAAGCTGTCAGACAGAGTCGTTTGCGTCTGCAGAGGTTTCTGCTGCTTTTGTTGTTTACTGTGCCCTGTCCCCAGAGGTGGAGTCTACAGAGACAGGCAGGTTTCCTTGAGCTGCTGTGAGCTCCACCCAGTTCGAGCTTCCCAGCGGCTTTGTTTACCTACTTAAGCCTCAGCAATGGCGGGCGCCCCTCCCCCAGCCTCGCTACTGCCTTGCTGCGAGATCGCAGACTGCTGTGCTAGCAATGAGAGAGGCTCCGTGGGCGTGGGACCCTCCCGGCCAAGTGTGGGATATAATCACCTGGTGTGCCTGTTTGCTTAAAGAGCAGTATTGGGGTGGGAGTTACCCGATTTTCCAGGTGTTTTGTGTCTCAGTTCCCCTGGCTAGGAAAAGGGATTCCCTTTCCCCTTGCGCTTCCCAGGTGAGGCGATGCCTCACCCTGATTCAGCTCTTGCTGGTCGGGCTGCAGCAGCTGACCAGCACCGATTGTCTGGCACTCCCTAGTGAGATGAACCCAGTACCTCAGTTGAAAATGCAGAAATCACCGGTCTTCTCTGTCACTCGCGCTGAGAGTTGGAGACTGGAGCTGTTCCTATTCGGCCATCTTGCTCCGCCCCTCCCACAATATCTTTTATAATTTCCTTGATTGGCTCTGTCATAAATCCTGTGAAGTCACGCACAACATTTGGACACAGTTTTCTCAAGCAGAGTTTATTGTCTCAGGCTTAATGGCTTTCA
Organism: Theropithecus gelada; assembly: GCF_003255815.1. NCBI lineage: Eukaryota > Metazoa > Chordata > Mammalia > Primates > Cercopithecidae > Theropithecus > Theropithecus gelada. Next base: position 26,160,280 of record NC_037668.1, read on the forward strand.
CCACTTTTTCTACAACAATGATGGCGTTTTTAATGGTGTAATATTTCTAGACTTTCATGATGGCCCTCTCCTGGGGTTCTCTTCCAAGGCATTGACAATCCTTTCCATAGATTATGTGTATAATGAGCCTTAAATGTCCTTATGACTCCCTGTTCTAGAGGCTGAATTAGAAACATGTTTGGGGACAAGTATATGATTTCAGTGCCTTTGCTGTTGAACTCATGGGGCTCTGGGTGGCCAGGCGCACTGTCCAATATCAAAATAACTTTAAAAGGCAGTCCCTTACTGGCAAGGTATTTCCTGACTTCAATCACAAGGTATTTCCTGACTTCAATCACACAGGAAAAGTGTTCTTGTTGTCCAGGCCTTCTTGTGGTACAATCAAAACACTGGCTGCTGGTGTTTATATTTTCCCTTCAAGGCTCAAGGGTTAGCAGATTTCAAGATAAGGGCAGTTGTGATCATAAACTCAACTGCATTTGCACAAAACAGTAGAGTTATCTAGCCCTTTCTGCCTTAAATCCTGGTGCTACCTTCTCTTCCTTACTAATACATGTCCTTTGTGGTGTTTCCCCATCCACCCACCCACCCCCACAGAATAGAGCACATTCATCTGCATCAAAAACCTGCTCAGGCAGGTATCTTTTCTCCTCAAGGATTTTCTTAATGGTGTTTGGGAACTCATCTGCTGCCTCTTGATCAGCAAGAAGCTGCTTCTCTTGTTATCTTGACATTTTTAAGGCAAGCCTCTTTCTAAATCATCAAACCATCCTTTGCTGGCATTAAATTCTCCAGCTTTAGATCCTTCACCTTCCTTGTGCTTTGTCATATAACAACTTTGCTTTTTCTTGAAACAAATTCGAGTCTATAGGTATGCCTTTTTTATAGCCTCATTTTCAAATGAGATCAAAGGACACTTCACAAAAAATACATGGTTTTTGAACCTGTTGGTGTAGTTGCAGCGATGGCTTCACAAATTCCCTTTTTCCACAATGGTCCTTACACTGGATTCTTTTATCTAGAAATGGCAGGCAACAGCAACTGCAGTTGCAGACTCCAATTTATGGTACATACCAAGCAATTCAAGTTTTTCTTGTCATGTCATGACTTTTCTCTGCTTCTTGGGAGCAATTCCAGCATCACTAGTGGTACTTTGTATGGGTCCCATGGTTTTTATTCAAGGCTTATGATATTGCACTAAACATGACAAAAAATTAATGCAAGAACTGGCCAGGCACGGTGGCTCATGCCTGTAATCTCAGTACTTTGGGAGGCCGAGGTGGGCAGATCACGAAATCAGGAGATCGAGACCATCCTGGCTAACACGGTGAAAGCCCATCTCTACTAGAAATACAAAAAATTAGCTGGGCATGGTGGAATGCGCCTGTAGTCCCAGCTACTTGGGAGGCAGAAGAATTGCCTGAACCCGGGAGGTGGAGGTTACAGTGAGTCAAGATCACACCATTGCATTCCAGCCTAGGCGACAGGGCTAGACTCTGTTTCAAAAATTTAAAAAAAGCAAGAACTGAGAGAAATCAATTCTCATTTCTCTCAGTTCCTGTATGTTTTTGTTTATGGTGATATGTAATTTACTGGAGAGACCAATTTCTTATGTGGAAATGGTATTACAAGATTTTTAAAATACTGTGTATTTTATTTTACGTTTATGTAACTTAATTTTTTTATTATTCTACTTTAAGTTCTGGGTTACATGTGCAGAATGTGCAGTTTTGTTACATAGGTATACATGTGCCATGGTGGTTTGTTACATCCATCCACCTGTCACCTATATTAGGTATTTCTCCTAATGCTATCCTTCCCCTAGCCCCCCAACCCCCACAGGTCCCAGTGTGTGATGTTCTCCTCCCTGTGTCCATGTGTTCTCATTGTTCAACTCCCACTATGAGTGAGAACATGAGGTGTTTAGTTTTCTGATCTTGTGATAGTTTGCTGAGAATGATGGTTTCCAGCTTCATCCATGTCCCTACAAAGGACATGAACTCATTCCTTTTTATGTCTGCATATAGTATTCCATGGTGTATATGTGCCACATTGTCTTAATCCAGTATGTCATTGATGGACATTTGGGTTGGTTCCAAGTCTTTGCTATTGTGAATAGTGCCACAATAAACATACATGTGCATGTGTCTTTATCATAGATTGATTTCTAATCCCTTAGATATGTGCCCAGTAATGGGATTGCTAGGCCAAATGGTATTTCTAGTTCTAGATCCTTTAGGAATTGCCACACTGTCTTTCACAATGGTTGAACTAATTTACATTTTCACCAACAGTGTAAAAGTGTTCCTATTTTTCCATAACCTCTCCTGAGAACTTCCAATACTATATTGAATAGGAGTGGTGAGAGAGGGTGTCCCTGCCTTGTGCCAGTTTTCAAAGGGAATGCTTCCATTTTTTCCCCATTCAGTATGATATTGGCTGTGGGTTTGTCATAAAGAGCTCTTGTTATTTTGAGATGTATTCAATTAATACCTAGTTTATTGCGAGTTTTCAGCATGAAAGGCTGTTGAATTTTTTTTAAGGCCTTTTCTGCATCTATTACGATAATCATGTGGTTTTTGTCATTGGTTCTGTTTATGTGATGGATTATGTTTATTGATTTCCATATGTTGAACCAATTACACAATTCTGACTGAAAAATTAAAATTGGGCAAACTTACCACTCAATGAGTGCCAAAGTTGTTGCTCTCAGATCAGCTAAAGGCAAGAGCAAAGCTTTCAATGGAAATTTTAAAGCAGCTGGATGATCCAACTTTGAAAATGCTTTGTAGAAGCATTTCTTCAAAGAATTATAACAAGAGATGTAACATGGCTTTATCAGTACGATCCTGAAGAAAATGTACAACCAAAGCAATGGCCACTGAGAGATGGAAGCTGTCTAGTCAAAGCGAAAGTGAACCAGTCAAGAGCAAAAGTCATTGGAACAGTTTTTTGGGATGTTCAAGGCATTTTGTTATTGACTTTCTAAAGGGTCAAAGAACATTAATATTTGCTTATTATGAAAGTATTTTGAGAAAGTTAGACAAAACTTTAGCAGAAAAATGCACAGAAGAGTTTCACTAGAGTCTTTCTCTACAACAAAGCTCCTGCTCATTTTTCAATAGGAAATCATTAGGATCCACATTACTGTCCTGATTTGGCTTCTTCTGACTTCTTTTTGTTTCCTTAATCTTAAAAAAATCTTTAAAGGACACCCATTTTTGTTCCGTTAATAATGTAAAAAATACTATACTAACATGGTTAAGTATCCAGGACACTCAGTTCTTCAGGAATGTTTTAAATGGTTGGTATTATCACTTACAAAAGTGTTTTGAACTTGATGGAGCTTCTATTGAGAAATAAAGTTTACATTTTTAGTTTTTCTTTTTAAATTTCATTTTTCGTAAATGTTTGAAGTCCAAGATTGAAGAGATTGGTATTTCTGGATGGAAATAAAAACCCAGAAGGGAACTAAATGGAAGTTCTAAATTCGTTCCAGCATTTAGGTTTGCAACAAGAAAATATACTAGTTTAATTCTTGTTCTTTAACTTTTCATCTGGAAACACTTAAGATTTTCCCTTTATTATGGAAATTCAAGATTTTACCAGGATGTGTCTTGGTGTGATTGCATGGCATATTTCTGCCTGGAATCTGTTGTATTTTCAGTCTGATGGTTCAAATCTTTCTTTAGCAAAGGAAATTTTTCTTCTGTTTCTTTGATTATGGCTTCCTTTTTGGCCTTTCTACTTGCTCTTCCTAAAAGTCCTCCTAAATATTTAAAGCTATCCTCCATATTGCTGAATTAATATCTCCTAATTTTTCTCTTTGTCTTCTTGATTTACATTCTGATAGAGTTCCTTATAGACACCCTGTGGAATGTCTTCCAAACATGGGTTCTCAGCTATGTTTATAGCTTTCAGCTATTTGCTTGAGTTTTAAATTTTGGTAATATGTTTCCATTTCCAAGTCTTTTCATAGTCTTCAGTTGCACCTGATTAGTAATTATCTTTAATTCCATGTTGAAAAATTCTCTATACTAGAGAAAAGGTAGATTAAAAAACAAAACATGAGCATAAAACTCTGGAAAACAACTATAACTGAAAGAAAAGAGAAAAAAGAAAGAATTGTTAAAGCAATAGGAAGAAAACAGGAGAGGTGATGTCATTAAAGCAAAACAAGGAAGGGTTTGAATAAGAGAGAAATATGAAAACATTTTTAATTCTGCAAACAATTAAAAGGGAAATGAAAAAGTACATGCAATTTTTATAGTGTCAAGCAAAGTTTAGGCTTTGAGTAAGCAATACAAAAAAACCAAATAGCATAAAAAGACTCCAAAAACATTTGCCTCTGTGACCATAGCTTTGAGCTTTACAATAAAATCATCAGGATGAATAAGCTAACTACTCTGATTTGATCACTATAGATTATATACATCAAGACATCACTATGTACCCCATGAATATGTACAGTTATTATTTGTCAATTTAAAAAATTAATTAAATCTTTATAAAAAGAAGACTACACACTCTCAAATGTTGGAGTCAAAAACTTGAGTTTCAAATTCAGTTTTGCTACTTACTGAGCAGAATATTTGTATTAATGTCAGGTGGTCAAGTTGAATACTTGTCTTAGTATCAGGTGGTCAGTTCAACCTCTGAATTCTTTTTTTTTTTTTTTTTTTTTTTTTTGTGACAGAGTTTTTGCTCTTGTTGCCCAGGCTGGAGTACAATGGCACGATCTCAGCTCGCTGCAACCTCTGCCTCCCAGGTTCAAGCGATTCTCCTGCCTCAGTCACTCGAGTAGCTGGGATTACAGGTGCCCGCCACCACACCCAGCTGATTTTTGTATTTTTAGTAGAGATGGGGTTTCACCATGTTGGCCAGGATGGTCTTGAACTCCTGATCTCAGGTGATCCACCTGCCTCAGTCTCCCGAAGTGCTGGGATTACAGGCGTGAGCCACCGCGCAAGGCCTGATTTCTTATCTAAAGGTTATTTAGGATAATTGAATGGGAAAACAAATTTAAACTAATTAATACAGGAATCATCAAAGTACAGCCTTCCTGCTGCCTGTTTATGAATGTAAAGTTTTGCTGGTTTGTTTGTTTGTTTGTTTTTGAGACCTAGTCTTAGTAGCCCAGGCTGAGTGCAGTGGCATGATCTCAACTCACTGCAACCTCTGCCTCCTGAGTTCAAGCGATTCTCCTGTTTCAACCACTCGAGTAGCTGGAATTACAGGCATGCACCACCACGCCTGGTTAATTTTTGTATTTTTAGTAGAAACAGGGGTTCACCATGTTGGCTAGGCTGGTCTGGAACTCCTGACCTCAGGTGATCCACCTGCCTCAGCCTCCCAAAGCGATGGGATCACAGGCGTGAGCCACTGCGCCCAGCCCATGAGTGTAAAGTTTTATTGGAACATAAAAACAAAACAAAACAAAACAAAAAAACGGTCATGAGGAAAGTGAAAGGAGGAAATCGCAATTTAGATGAGAACCAAACTAAAGTTATAAGATGGTACCATGATGCAAGTAAATGAAGGCTTGGGAGAAAAGGTGAAGGATCAATGCCCCCACCCCTCAGCTGTGCCACACTGATCAGGTTTCTTAACTGTTCTAAGTCTTGTTTTCCTCATCCATAAAATAAGAATTGCCATATTAGCGTCTTAAGTTTGTTCTGAGTATTAAATGAGAATGTCTGAAAACACTTAGCAAAATGCTTGGCTCATTATAAGCTTTTAATAAATGTTCATTCTTAATAGCATTATCACTAATAGATTAATTAAAATACACTATTTGGACATTAATGATCTGGAAAACTATCCACCAGAGGGCAACAGCTTGTAAAAGATTGGGCACAAAACAATAAGACAGACAAAATTATCATTTATTGAGTGCTAGGTTTGTTTCCAGAGCTATGTTCAACCCCTCCACATGACAAACAGTGAAAGAATTGGGATTCATTGGCCCGGAAAAGAGAAAACCTAGTGAGGGGGCTGTGATTAAGGCATCATGTGGATCAGTGTGATAATTACGGCCAGGTATTTGAAATGCTGGTGTTTGGTGTCAAGGGGTCTCCATGGACAGAACTAGTAAACAATAAATGTTACTCCAGGAAAGTAGAGCAGTTCAACATACAGATTTTGCCTCTAACAATTGTAGTCATCCCAGAATCAATAGTTCAAACCAAGACTGGATGAACCTTTGACATAAATGTTATTGTGGGAATTTCTCATTGTGTGGTTGAATCTTGAATGTCCAAAAACAAACACAGTCTCTCTCTGTTGTCCAGGCTGGAGTGCTCTGGCATGATCTCAGCTCACTGGAACCTCTGTCTCCTGGTTCAGGCGATTCTCCTGCCTCAGCTTCCTGAGTAGCTGGGATTACAGGTGTGCACCACCACGTCCTGCTAATTTTTGTATTGTTAGTCGAGATGGGGTTTCGCCATGTTGGCCAGGCTAGTCTTGAACTCCTGATCTCAGGTGATCTGCCCACCTCGGCCTCCCAAAGTGTTGGGATTACAGGCATGAAGCACTGCACCTAGCCAAAATTTTTTCATTCTTATGCAGTCTTCTCAGCTACCTAGTGTATGGGGTCATGAATTTAAAGGTTGTTTATATAATAGATTGTGCTTTTCTAGCTGGCTCAAAAACACTATCAGTAGCAGCATGTGAGTAACCTAACATGATAAATATCAGTAAGGGAAGGGCTAAATCTTATGAGAATTTTGGTATTTTCAACATCAAGCTGAATTGAAGGACCTAATCACTTTCTCTGTATCAGCATAAGGAAATCTATTTTGGGGTAATGTAAAACAAAGAAGCTTGGGTTTACCTGTTGGTCAGAAAGACCATGAAATGTCAGCAAAGGCTTAATAGCATTTTTTTTAAATTTATTTATTATTATTATACTTTAAGTTGTAGGGTACATGTGCATAACGTGCAGGTTTGTTACATATGTATACTTGTGGCATGTTGGTCTGCTGCACCCATCAACTCGTCATTTACATCAGGTATAACTCCCAATGCAATCCCTCCCCCCTCCCCCCTCCCCATGATAGGCCCCGGTGTGTGATGTTCCCCTTCCTGAGTCCAAGTGATCTCATTGTTCAGTTCCCACCTATGAGTGAGAACATGCGGTGTTTGGTTTTCTGTTCTTGTGATAGTTTGCTAAGAATGATGGTTTCCATTTTCTCCAACTACTTAGGGAAAACAATGAAAAGAACAGCAAGTCCCCTACACACACACACACACACACACACACGTGCACACACATTTCTTAGGTTATTTGCTCAGAGACAATTATTAGCATCTAATGTGTATCTTCAAAGCCTAGGGAAAGGTTCTGCTTTTAAATAAAACCTTTTTTTCCCTTCCTTTTTTTCCTCTCGCTTCCTCTTTTTCATTCCTATTTTTTCAAAACTGATTTGAAGAGAAGATAAGTGAATTAATAAGACTCATGTTAGTTTAAAAAGACATTCTGAATAATTCCAGTAATCTTGTATAGAAAAATATAGCTGAAAAACTAATACAACTATGTACCAGAATTAATTATTCTATTTTTGTTATTCTATTTATGTTACTATTTATGCTTACAAAAAGACAAATAAAGATCAAATAATATGTGAATTAAGCAGAATAAGAAAGAGAAAAACTAATGTGTCTACCAGAACGACGCTATGGTGGCTTTGAATGAAAAGTCAATCTTCTGGTTATTTGGACTCTATCCCTTTACCTCCATCCTGCATCATCAATTTCTGCCTCATTACTGGGCAGCAACACAAACACACATAGATATATACTTTATAACCTAGTTGCAAAAATGATACCTCCTGACCTTGCTTCTTCCACTGTATACTATCTCATTTTCTTTCCTCTTATTAAAAGCAAAACATATTTTTAAAAAAAGTATTGTCATCTCTTCTCCCCACTTCTTTACTTTATTTTATTTTTAGCCTTCTCTAATACAGCCCCTGAGTCCACTAAGGCTCCTTCTGTCAAGTTTATCAGTGATCTCTATAGAACTCTATTGGTGAGTTCTTTATTCTCCCCTTTCTACAGTAAACATATAGGTTTTTTTTCTTTTTTTGAGATGGAGTCTTGCTCTGTCACCCAGGCTGGAGTGCAGTAGCACAATCTCGGCTCACTGCAAGCTCCACTTCCTGGGTTCATGCCATTCTCCTGCCTCAGCCTCCCGAGTAGCTGGGACTACAGGTGCCTGCCACCACGCCAGGCTAATTTTTTTGGTATTTTTAGTAGAGACGGGGTTTCACCGTGTTAGCCAGGATGGTCTGGATCTCCTGACCTCGTGATCCGCCCGCCTCGGCCTCCCAAAGTACTGGGATTATAGGCGTGAGCCACCGCGCCCGGCTGAAAAATATATGTTTATTAAATTGGTAAACTGTTAACACAATTTTATTAAAAACATTTTCATAAATAATTTCTAAAAATAAAATATATTTATGCTTATTGAGGTAAAATCAAAATTTTATTTATTGCTACTTATATATTAAACTATATTTATATTATTGGTCATCTGACCATCAACAACAACATAAACAGAATAATTATTCCTGGTACATAGGCACAGAGTTGCAGTTTTTTGGCTGTATCTATCTCTCATACAAGGTCATTGGATTATTTTTCTAAAAATGTACTTTTTAACTAACTTTGATCTTATTACTTTAATTGTGTTGTAAAATTACCTGTAAACGTCTTCAAATTTGCGTTTTGTGGTTTTTTAATGACAGCCACCATTCTGTGGTGAGCTAGCAGATTTTCCACTTGCCTTGCAGAGCCCTTCGCCCTCCTGCAGACTAAGTGACTGGCACCTGGTGTGTGAGGAAGCATAGTGGCTGCAGCCAAGGTCACAGTTGCAGAGGCAGTGGTGCAGCCTATAGCCAGAGATTGGGGAGAGAAAACTTTGCTGGACAAATGTATTGGTGCCTTAAATGGCTCTTCTTTATAGACTCAATATTTTAAATCGAGAAACTAACTTACCTGTAAGTGCTTGGGTACTTGGTAAACTCAGAGTAAATTCTGCTAAATGGAAGATGTCCTGTGTTTTAGTCTGTTTGGGCTGCCATAACAAAATACAATAAACCAAGTGGCTTGTAAACAACAAACATTTACTTCTTACAGTTCTAGAGGTTGGGAAGTCCAAGATAGGGGTTGGCAGATTCAGTGTCTGGTATGAGCCTATTTTCTCATAGAAGATACCTTCTCTCTGTGTCCTCACATGGTAGAGGAGAAGAGCTAGCTTTCTGGCGTCTCTTTTATCTATTTTTTAAAGTTTCATTTTATTTTAAATTGACAAGTAATAATTATATCCATTATAAAGTACAATGTGGTGTTTTAATACATATATACCACATGGAGTCACGAATTTAGGCTAATTAGCATACTTATCACCTCAAATATTTATCATTTCTTTGTGGTGAGGACATTTTGAAATCCTGTTTTAGCTATTTTGAAATAAACAATATATTATTATTATTTTGTTATTTATTATTTATTTTTTTGACATGGAGTCTCGCAATGTCACCTAGACTGGAGTACAGTGACATGATCTTGACTCACTGCAAGCTCCACCTCCCAGGTTCACTCCATTCTCCTGCCTCAGCCTCCTGAGTAGCTGGGACTCCTGCCACCATACCCAGCTAGTTTTTTGTGTTTTTAGTAGAGACGGGGTTTCACTGTGTTAGGCAGGAACAATATATTATTATTATAGTCACTGTGCTGTGCAATAGAGCACCAGAATTTATTACTGCTAACTAAAACTTTGTTCCCATTGACCAACATCTCCCTTTTCCTCATCAACCCCCACAATCCCCAGACTGATAACCACTATTCTACTCTCTATTTCTATGAGTTCACTTTTATAGATTCCACATATAAGCGAGATCATATGGTATTTGTCCCTCTGCACCTGGTTTATATCACTTAACATAATGTCCTCTAGGTTCATGACAGAATTTTCTGTTCTTTTTGTTTTGTTTTTTTGTTTTTTGGGGGTGGAATAGTATTCTATTGTGTATATGTAGCACACTTAAAAAAATCTATTCATGCACTGATGGACACTTAAGTTGTTTCCATATCTTGGCTATTGTGATGAATGTTGCAATGGATATGGGAGTGCAGACATCTCTTTGATATACTGATTTCATTTCCTTTGAGTATGTGTCCAATAGTGACATTGCTTAATCGTGTGTTAATTTTCTATTTGGTTTTTTTGAGGAACCTTCATACTGTCTTCTAAAATGGCTGAAATTACAATACCACCAACAGTGTGTAAGTATTCCCTTTTCTACATCCTTGCCAACACTTATCTTTCATCTCTTTGGTAATAGCCAATCTACTGAAAAAAACAAACAACCCCATCAAAAAGTGGGTGAAGAATATGAAGAGACATTTCCATTCTTTTGCATTTGCTGAGGAGTGTTTTACTTCCAATTGTGTGGTCAATTTCAGAATAAGTGGAATGTGGTGCTCAGAAGAATGTATATTTTGTTGATTTGGGGTGCAAAGTTCTGTAGATGTCTAATAGGTCTTCAAAAGAAGATATATATGTGGCCAAGAAACATATGAAAAACAACTCGTAATCACCAGTCATTAGAGAAATGCAAGTCAAAACCACAATGAGATACCATCTCACACCAGTTAGAATGATGATCATTAAAAAGCTAGGAAACAACAGATGCTGGAGAGGATGTGGAGAAATAGGAATGCTTTTACACACTTGGTGGGTGTGTAAATTAGTTCAACCATTGTGGAAGATGGTGTGGCAATTCCTCAAGCATCTAGAACTAGAAATGCTGTTTGACCCAGCAATCCCATTACCAGGCACATACGCAAAGGATTATAAATCATTCTACTATGAAGACACATGCACATGCATGTTTATTGCAGCACTATTCACAATAGCAAAGACTTGGCGCCAACCCAAATGTCCATCAATGACAGACTGTACAAAGAAAATGTGGCACATATATACCATGGAATACTATGCAGCCATAAAAAAGGATGATTTTATGTCCTTTGCAGGGACATGGATTAAGCCTGAAACCATCATTCTCAGCAAACTAACACCGGAACAGAAAACCAAACACCTCATGTTCTCACTGATAAGTGGGAGTTGAACAATGAGAACACATGGACACAGGGAGGGGAACATCACACACTGGGGCCTGTTAGTGAGTAGGGGGCTAGGGGAGGGATGGCATTAGGAAAAATACCTAATGTAGATGATCGGTTGATGGGTACAGCAAACCACCATGGCATGTGTGTCCGTATGTCGCAAAACTGCACGTTCTGCACATATGTCCCAGAACTTAAAGCATAATCATAATAATAATAAAGGCAGAGGAATTACAAAGTCCTTATTTTGAAAGGCATCAGAGAGTCTTTAAAGTGGAAGTGGTGGGATATAATCACCCAAAATTCCAGAGAGGCAGAACCTTTCTCAGGTGACCTGATATCATCAACAATTTATTACCTTGAGGGGAGAGCTGGGGGGAGATTTGCTGATTCTAGACATGAGCTGAATATTGAACTTAATCTAGGCTGAGGAGGAAAGAACAATAAAAATTTTCTTGACTGTGTAAGTGTAGAGGAAAAATTTGGAAGCTGCTATGGTCTGAATGCTCCACCCAAAATTTGTATGTTGGAAACGTAATCGCCAATGCAACAGTATTGGGAGGTGGGGCCTAATGGGAAGTGTTTAGGTCATGAGGGCTCTAAGTTTAAGAACAGATAACTGACAGTATAAAAAGGGCTTGTTGGAATAAGTTCGTTCTCTTCTACTCTTCTGCCATGTGAAAACACTTTATGACCCTTCTGTCTTCTGCCATGTGAGGATGCAACAAGTAGGCCCTCAAAAGATCCCAGCACCCTGATTTTTAATTTCCCAGGCTCAGAACTGTGAGAAAATGAATTTCTATTCTTTATAAATTACCCAGTCTCAGGTCTTCTGTTATAGCAGCACAAATGGACTAAGAAACCTGAGGTGGTCCCTAATACATGGCTGATTTTCTCACAGGACGTTTACTAGGTTCTAGGAGTACATGAGAGTCTGGTGATCTAGATCTAGACAGATGTCTTCTAAAAGTAGAGTGAAATCTTTCACAGTCCTGCATACCGTGAAAGAGACTGACTGTGGTGGTTTCTCCCCTAGTTGATTTGCCAAATTTTGAAGCTATATAGTATGGGAAGCTGAGGAGCTGGGCAGAGAAACTCTGAAAAGAAGGGCTAGCTCTCCTATTGTCTTTCAGATTTGAGGAGATGGATGCCTGACAGTGTCTTAATCAAAGGCCCAGGAGGCCACCTTCAAGGAATAGGGTGAAGCAGAGGCAGATTAAGCTTTATATAAATTGAAATTCGGGCCAATGAAGCCGGATCCCTTACTGCCACGAGGTGATCAGGCTCTTGTATCTGCCTAAGAGAAAGAAGGGAAAACACTCTCTGGTGGAAGAAAGTATAACTTTAAGCATTTCTGGTTCTTTTATATGTAATGCACAGCATTGAATTTAAAAAATACCAGGCAGACAAAAATATGATTGATAATCAAGAGGTAAAAAGACATTAGAAACAGATCTATAGATATTAGATTAGGATACAAAGATGTTTAAATAGCTATAATTAATGTTTTGAAGAGAATAGTGGAAAAGATATACACAATAGGTGAAAATATATACACAATAGGTGAAAATTCTCTGTAGAGTTATTTCAACAGAGATTTTGAATTAATTGAAAAATGAGGCCAGAGGCAGTGGCTCACTCCTGTAATCCCAGCACTTTGGGAGGCTAAGGCAGGTAGATTACTACAGCCCAGGAGCTCGAGACCAGCCTGGGCAACATGGCAAAACCCTGTCTCTACAAAAAAATACAGAAATTAGCTGGGCATGGTGACATGTGTCTGTAGTTCCAGCTACCAGGGAGACTGAGGTGGGAAGATTGCTTGACCCTGGGAGGTCAAGGCTGTAGTGAGCCATGATCATGCCACTTCACTCCAGCCTGGGCAACAAAGTAAAACTCTGTCAAAAAACAAAAAACAAGGAAAGAAAGAAAAGAAAAAGAAAAAGAAAAGGAAAAGAAAAGTGAATCAGATATTATAAGAGATAGGAAAAACAAAAACAAAAACAAAAAAACCATATGGACCCTGCGTCACGTAATACCCAACCGTCCTTCTTCTCTTTGAAGAGACACCAACTTAGGCACATATTGGAGACTGTCTCTTCCGGGTTTGCAAACCAGTATCACTAATAATGCTCTCCTTCCTACTATTTAGCCATCCTGATCATCTTTTGGACAATATAGCTCTCAGAAAAACTGTTTCTGTCAGCCCCCCTAAGGTGTCAGACTTTCAGTCTCCCTCCGAGGAACCTATCCTTCCTAGATCTAGATTGATCTAGACAGGGCAGAGAAAGCCTGGCTGTTTATTTCACCAATGCAGGCTTTCTCTACAGATGCAAGTCTCCTCCACAAAAGGCAGCTTTGCAGGGCTGTTCTCATCTTCAGGTCATCTGAACAGCCATCTTGAAATATGTCAAAAAGTATATTTGGGAGTGAATCTTTTTTTGTTTCCTTTAGTGATAACAAGTTGTATAGAAATGACAGTTATTTTCCGATATTTGAAAAATTGTTATGCAGAAGAGGAATTAGGTTATTCAGAGAAAACCACTGGGAGAAAGTAGGCAAGTTCCAAGAAGAAGTATTTTAATGTACAACAACTTGACTCTCTAGCAATGGAACCTCTCTAACAACGAAACATGAGAAACCTCTTTAACAATGGAAATGTACCATTGTTAGCTCTCTAACAATGGAACATGAGAAACTGTTGTGAGAGAGTTCAGGGAAGACATGGAGGATGTTTGGCCAGAGGAGGTGTTGGGGTTAGAGGGAGGGAGCAACAAATTATACTTCCTCTACTCCTGATTTGGAATCAATTTTAAGGTAGACAGAAGATTCACACAGATGGAGAAAAAGTGTCAGCTCTGTTGTTGATAAAGCTGGTTGGCAAATGTGGCTTTAGGCAAGTTAATGCATGATTCACACTCAGGACCATACTTGGCACTTTCCTCAGTATCTTCCTTTTCTTCTTTCCTCAGTATCCTTCTTTTCTTCTTTCCTCACTATCTTATGATGTTGCCCAACCTAAAGTGCAATGGCTATTCACAGGTGTGATCATAGAGCACAACAGCACTGCAGCCTGGAACTCCTGGGCTCAGACAATCCTTCCTCCTCAGCCTCCTGAGCCACTGGCTCTACAGGCATGTGCCACCACACCCAGTTTATAAGACTATGTTTCTTAAAATACATTTTCAGTCTTAGTTTGCTGCTGTTTCTCCATTCCCCTTTACCTCTTAATACAGACCTTCTTGATTACTCTTTTTTCCCAGTTGACTGATATTCTGTTCAGGATAAGAGTACCTCTTTTTAAGACTAAATAATGCTTCCTTCCTGATTCCTTCTCTCCTAAGGTTGGCAGTGAAGTGTTGCTATACTACCATATTAACACATCTTAGGGATTCCAGAGAACCCTCAAGGGGACATCAAACAAAATTCTCAGACGAGCCTTTAACAGAACCTATGGAGAGATGGAGGAGCACGCCGATGACTAGACCTCAAAAGTTCTTCTAGACTCTTCCTTGTCCTTATTCTGAAGCACCTGCAGAATCCCCTTCACTGCCATTCACACACAAGTATCTGGCAAAAAATGTAAAGACAAGAGATAAAATGTAAAGACAAGAGATAAATTTGCTTTTTATAGAGAAAGTTGGATAACTAAGGAAGGTCAGGAGTAGGAATTAAGAGAAGAATCAATGTCTCTAACTGTTCAAAGGATTTTCAGAGAGAAGAAGGATTAGATTTCATTTTACTCAGCTCCTAAGAGAGGGACTAGTGAAGGTGAGGGGTGAATGGAGGGGGCCATGATAGGAAGGTGGATATTTGCTTCACTTAAAAGACTTTCTTACAAGCGGGAATGTACTCTGCCTTATTTGGGAGAGTGATTGTCCCCCTCACTAATGGAAGTGAAGCCTAGGTTACAGTGTCAGGGGTGTGGAAGAGAAGATCCAGGAATTTGGCCAAGAAATGACAGCATTAAGTGCTTTTAAGGTCTTTTCCAACCCTGATTATTCACAATCCTGTCAGTAGGAATGTTTGATCTATGACCTCAGAGATGTTTTAGAGCAAGAAGTGGCAAAATAAATAAATAAATAAATAAATAAATAAATAAATAAATAAATAAATAAATAGCACCACCCTCCATTTGGCATACAAATCTTTATTTAATTTTGCTTCTTTCATTTTACTTTTTAGTTTTCCAAATCATCTCATGCAATCCTCCCATTTTATAATCCATTATTAAATTCAGTGGCCCTTTCTAAGCTCTCTGTCTCCTTTGACAGCTGATGTGGGTCATTGTTTTGTCCTCCTTGGAATCTCTTCTCCTACCATCTGTGGCAGCAAGTTATCTTATTTCCATCCTTGACTGTGTTTTAAATTCTTCTGCCTTTTAATGTGGGTATAACGTTATCAATGGCCTACTTTTTTCTCTTTCTCTCTCTAGTCTCAACTTCGAAGTGTGACTACAATGGAGGTAACACTCATATCTTGGTTATATTTCTTTTTTCTGAGATACACTGTCTCATCATTGGCTGCTTCATGAGAATTTCCTACTTCATTTCCATTGTCACTTCAAACTTTTTAACCTAAAATAAACTTACCCCTCTTACTTAAGAAGAGAGTTGGGTGCACCTTCCATGTGCTTACCGAAGACCCCTTACTTCCTCTGTCATTAGGGTGACTACCCACCCTAGACACTGCCCCAGTGTAATTATTTTTAAATTTCTTTTATTTCAATAGTTTTTGGGGTACAGGTGGTGTTTGGTTACATGTATAAGTTCTTTAGTGGTGACTTCTGAGATTTTGGTGCACTCATCACCTGAGCAGTATACACTGTACCCAATGTGTAGTCTTTTATCTCTCACCCCCCTCCCACCATTCCCACTGAGTCCTCAAAGTCCATTGTATCATTCTTATGCCTTTGTGTCCTCACAGCTTAGCACCCACTTATAAGTGAGAACATACGATGTTTGGTTTTTCATTCCTGAGTTACTTCACTTACAATAATGGTCTTCAACTCCATCTAGGTTACTGCAAATGCCATTATTTTGTTCCTTTTTATGGCTGAGTAGTATTCCATGGTATATATATATATACCACATTTTCTTTATCCACTCATTGATTGATGGGCATTTGGGTGGGTTCCATGTTTTTGCAATTGTGAATTGTGCTGCTATAAACATGCATGTACAAGTGTCTTTTTCATACAATGATTTCTTTTCCTCTGGGTAGATACCTAGTAGTGAGATTGCTAGATCAAATGGTAGATCTACTTTTAGTTATTTAAGGAACATCCATACTCTTTTACATAGTGGTTGTATTAGTTTACATTCCCACCAGCAGTGTAAAACTGTTCCCTTTTCACCACACCCACACTAACTTCTATTATTTTTTATTTTTGGCCATTCTTGAAGGTGTAAGCTGGTATCGCACTGTCATTTTGATTTGCATTTCCCTGATTATTAGTGATGTTGAGCATTTTTTTCATATTTATTAGCCATTTGTATATCTTCTTTTGAGAACTGTCTATTCACATCCTTAGTCCACTTTTGGATGGGGTTATCTGTTTTGTGTTGTTTTGTTTTTTGCTGATTTGTTTGAGTTTCTTGTAGATTCCTTGAGATGTGACTTTAGTCCTTTGTCAGATGCACAGTTTTTGAAGATTTTCTCCCACTCTGTGCATTGCCTGTTTACTCTGCTAATTATTTATTTTGTTGTGTAGAAGCTTTTTAGTTTAATAAAGTCCTCTCTATTTCTTTTTGTTGCACTTGCTTTTGGGTTCATGGTCATGAAGTCTTTGCTTAAACCAATGTCTAGAAGGGGTTTTTGTGATGTTACCTTCTAGAATTTTTATGGTTTCAGTTCTTAGATTTAAGTCTTTGATCCATCTTGAGTTGATTTTTGTATAAGGTGAGAGATGAGGATCCAGCTTCATTCTTCTATATGTGGCTTGCCAATTATCCCAGCACCATTTGTTGAATAGGGTGTCATTTCCCCACTTTATGTTTTTGTTGCTTTGTCAAAGATCAGTTTGTTGTAAGTATTTGGCTTTATTTCTGGGTTCTCTGTTCTACTTCACTGGTCTGTGTGCCCATTTTTATACTAGTACCATGCTGTTTTAATGACTATAGCCTTGTAGTATAGTTTAAAGTCAGGTAATGTGATGCCTCTAGATTTGTTCTTTTTGCTTAGTCTTGCTTTGGCTATGTAGGCTCTTTTTGGGTTCCATATTAATTTTAGGATTGTTTTCTCTAGTTCCATGAAGAATGATGATGGTATTTTCATGGGAATTGCATTGAATTTGAAGATTGCTTTTGGCAGTATGGTCATTTTCACAATATTGAGTCTACCCATCCATGAGCATGGGATATATTTCCATTTGTTTGTGTCATCTATGATTTCTTTCAGCAGTGTTTTGTAGTTTTCCTTATAGAGGTCTTTCACCTCCTTGGTTAGGTGTATTTCTAAGTATTTTAATTTTTTTGCAGCTATTGTAAAAGGGGTAGAATTCTTGATTTGATTCTCAGCTTGGTCACCATTGGTGTATAGCAGTGGTATTGGTTTGTGTATATTGATTTTGTGTCCTGAAACTTTACTGAATTCATTTATCACATCTAGGAGTTTTTTTTTTTTTTTTGGATGAGTAGGGTTTAATACCTTCTACAATTATACCATCAGTGAAAAGCGACAGTTTGACTTCCTTTTTACCAATTTTGATGCCCTTGATTTCTTTCTCCTGTCTGATTGCTTTGACTAGGACTTCCAGTGCTATGTTGAATGGAAGTAGTGAAAGTGGGCATCCTTGCATTCTTCCAGTTCTCAGGGGGGAATGCTTTCAACTTTTCCCTGTTCAGTATAATGTTGGCTGTGAGTTTGTCATAGATGGTTTTTATTACCTTAAGTTATGTCCCATCTATGCCAATTTTGCCAAGGGTTTTAAACATGAAAGAATGCTGGATTTTGTCAAATGCTTTCTCTGTGTCTAATGAGATGAGCATATGATTTTTGTTTTTAACTCTGTTTATGTGGTGTGTCACATTTATTGACTTGTGTATATTAAATTATCCCTGCATTCCTGATATGAAACCCACTTGATCATGGTGGATTATCTTTCTGATATGCTGTTGGATTCGGTTAGCTAGTATTTTGTTGAGGATTTTTGCATCTATGTTCATCAGGGATATTAGTCTCTGTAGTTTTCTTTTTTTGTTATGTCCTTTCCTGGTTTTGGTATTCGGGTGATACTGGCTTCGTAGAATGATTTAGGAAGGATTCCCTCTTTCTCTATCTTTTTGAATAGTTTCAATAAGTTTGATATCAATTCTTCTTTGAATTCCTGATAAAATTCAGCTGTGAATCTATCTGGTCCTGGACTTTCTTGTTGTCGGCAATTTTTAAATTACCATTATTTTTATCTAGCTGCTTGTTATTGGTCTGTTCAAAATTTCTATTTCTTCCTGGTTTAATCTAGGAGTTCTGTACGTTTTCAGAAATTTATCCAACTTCTCTCAGTTTTCTAGTTTGTGCACATAAAGGTGTTCATAAAAACCTTGAATGGTCTTTTGTATTTCTGTTGTATTGGTTGTAATATCTCCCATGTTGTTTCTAACTGAGCTTATTTGGATCTTCTCTCTTCTTTTCTTGGTTAATCTCACTAATGGTCTATCCCTTTTCTTTCTCTTTCAACAGACCAGGTTTTCGTTTCATTTATCTTTGGTATTATTTTCTGTTTGTTTTAATTTCATTTAGTTCTGCTGTCATCTTGGTTGTTTGTTTTATTTTACTGGGTTTGAGTTTGGTTTGTTCACGTTTCTCTAGTTCCTTAGGTGACCTTAGATTGTCTATTTGTACTCTTTCAGATTTTTTGATGTAGGGATTTAATGCTATGAAATTTTCTCTTTGCACTGCTTTTGCTGTATCTCAGAAGTTTTGATAGGTTGTGTCACTATTATTGTTCATTTCAAAGAAGTTTTAAATTTCTATCTTGATTCCATTGCTGATGCAAAGATCATTCAGGAGCAGATTATTTAATTTCCATGTATTTGCATAGTTTTGAGGGTTCCTTTTGGAGTTGATTTCCAATTTTATTCCACTGTGGTCTGACAGAGTACTTGATATAACTTTGATTTTCTTTAATTTATTGAAACTTGTTTTTCGGCCTATGTTCCACGTTCTGATGAGTAGAATATATATTTTACAGTTGTTGAGAGTGCTGTAAATATTTGTTAAGTCCATTTATTCTAGGGTATAGTTTCTTTGTTTATTTTCTGTCTTGATACTTTCTAGTTCTGTCAGTGGAGTATTGAAGCCCCCCGCTATTATTGTATTCTGTCTATCTCATTTCTTTTTATTTATTTATTTATTTTTTATTATACTTTAAGTTCTAGGGTACATGTGCACAACATGCAGGTTTGTTACATATGTATACATGTGCCACGTTGGTGTGCTGCACCCATTAACTCATCATTTACATGAGGTATATCTCCTAATGCTATCCCTCCCCCCTCCCCTCATCCCCCAAAAGGTCCCAGTGTGTGATGTTCCCTTTCCTATGTCCAAGTGTTCTCATTGTTCAGTTCTCACCTATGAGTGAGAATATGCCGTGTTTGAGTTTCTGTTCTTGCGATAGTTTGCTGAGAATGATGGTTTCCAGCTGCATCCATGTCCCTACAAAGGACATGAACTCATCCTTTTTTGTGACTGCATAGTATTCCATGGTGTATATGTGCCACATTTTCTTAATCCAGTCTGTCATTGGTGGACATTTGGGTTGGTTCCAAGTCTTTGCTATTGTGAATAGTGCTGCAACAAACATACGTGTGCATGCATCTTTGTAGGAGCAAGATTTATTATTCTTTGGGCATATACCCAGTAATGGGATGGCTGGATCAAATGGTATTTTTAGTTCTAGATCCTTGAGGAATCGCCACACCATCTTCCACAATGGTTGAAGTAGTTTATAGTCCCACCAACAGTGTAAAAGTGTTCCTATTTGTCCACATCCTCTCCAGAACCTGTTGTTTCCTCACTTTTTAATGATCACCATTCTAACTAGTGTGAGATGGTATCTCATTGTGGTTTTGATTTGCATTTCTCTGATGGCTAGTGATGATGAGCATTTTTTCATGTGTCTGTTGGCGGCATAAATGTCTTCTTTTAAGAAGTGTCTGTTCATATCCTTTGCCCACTTTTTGATGGGGTTGTTTGTTTTTTTCTTGTAAATTTGTAAATTTGTTTGAGTTCTTTGTTGGTTCTGGATGTCAGATGAGTGGATTGCAAAAATTTTCTCCCATTCTGTAGGTTGCCTGTTCACTCTGATGGTAGTTTCTTTTGCTGTGCAGAAGCTCTTTAGTTTAATTAGATCCCATTTGTCAATTTTGGCTTTTGTTGCCTTTGCTTTTTGTGTTTTAGACATGAAGTCCTTGCCCATGCCTATGTCCTGAATGGTATTGCCTAGGTTTTCTTCTAGGGTTTTTATGGTTTTAGGTCTAACATTTAAGTCTCTAATTCATCTTGAATTAATTTTTGTGTAAGGTGTAAGGAAGGGATCCAGTTTCAGCTTTCTACGTAGGGCTAGCCAGCTTTCCCAGCACCATTTATTAAATAGGGAATCCTTTCCTCATTTCTTGTTTTTGTCAGGTTTGTCAAAGATCAGATGGCTGTAGATGTGTAGTATTATTTCTGAGGGCTTTGTTCTGTTCCATTGGTCTATATCTCTGTTTTGGTACCAGTACCGTGCTGTTTTGATTACTGTAGCCGTGTAGTATAGTTTGAAGTCAGATAACGTGATGCCTCCAGCTTTGTTCTTTTGGCTTAGGATTGTCTTGGCAATGCGGGCTCTTTTTTGATTTCATATGAACTTTAAAGTAGTTTTTTCCAATTCTGTGAAGAAAGTCATTTGTAGCTTAATGGAGATGGCATTGAATCTATAAATTACCTTTTCACGATATTTGTTCCTCCTATCCATGAGCGTGGAATGTTCTTCCATTTGTTTGTGTCCTCTTTTATTTCATTGAGCAGTGGTTTGTAGTTCTCCTTGAAGAGGTCCTTCACATCCCTTGTAAATTGGGTTCCTAGGTATTTCATTCTCTTTGAAGTAGTTGTGAATGGGAGTTCACTCATGATTTGGCTCTCTGTCTGTTATTGGTGTATAAGAATGCCTGTGATTTTTGCACATTGATTTTGTATCCTGAGACTTTGCTGAAGTTTCTTAGCAGCTTAAGGAGATTTTGGGCTGAGATGATGGACTGAGATGATAAATACACAATCAGGTCATCTGCAAACAAGGACGGTTTGACTTCTTCTTTTCCTAATTGAATACCTTTTTTTTTTTTTTTTTTTTCTGCCTGATTGCCCTGGCCAGAACTTCCAACACTATGTTGAATAGGAATTGTGAGAGAGGGCATCCCTCTTTTGTGCCAGTTTTCAAAGGGAATGCTTACAGTTTTTACCCGTTCAGTACGATATTGGCTATGGGTTTGTCATAAATAGCTCTTATTATTTTGAGGTGTATTCCATCAATACCAAATTTATTGAGAGTTTTTACCATGAAGGGCTGTTGAATTTTGTCAAAGGCCTTTTCTGCATCTATTGAGATAATCATGTGGTTTTTGTCTTTGGTTCTGTTTATATGCTGGATTACATTTATTGATTTGTGTATGTTGAACCAGCCTTGCATCCCAGGGATGAAGCCCACTTGATCATGGTGAATAAGCTTTTTGATGTGCTGCTGGATTCGGTTTGCCAGTATTTCATTGAGGATTTTTGCATCGATGTTCATCAGGGCTATTGGTCTAAAATTCTCTTTTTTTGTTGTGTCTCTGCCAGGCTTTGGTATCAGGATGATGCTGGCCTCATAAAATGAGTTAGGGAGGATTCCCTCTTTTTCTATTGATTGGAATAGTTTCAGAAGGAATGGTACCAACTCCTCCTTGTACCTCTGGTAGAATTCAGCTGTGAATCCGTCTGGTCCTGGACTTTTTTTGATTGGTAGGCTATTAATTATTGCCTCACTTTCAGAGACTATTATTGGTCTATTCAGGGATTCAACTTCTTTCTGGTTTAGTCTTGGGAGAGTGTATGTGTCTGGGAATTTATCCCTTTCTTCTAGGTTTTCTAGTTTATTTGCGGAGAAGTGTTTATAGTACTCTCTGATGGTAATTTGCATTTCTGTGGGGTTGATGGTGATAACCCCTTTACCATTTTTTATTGCATCTATTTGATTCTTCTCTCTTTTCATCTTTATTAGTCTTGCTAGTGGTCTATCAATTTTGTTATCTTTTCAAAAAACCATCTCCTGGATTCATTGATTTTTTGAACGGTTTTGTGTGTCTCTCTCTCCTTCAGTTCTGCTCTGATCTTAGTTATTTCTTGCCTTCTGCTAGCTTTTGAATGTGTTTGCTCTTGCTTCTCTAGTTCTTTTAACTGTGATGTTAGGATGTCCATTTTAGATCTTTCCTGCTTTCTCTTGTGGGCATTTAGTGCTACAAATTTCCTTCTACACACTGCTTTAGATGTGTCTCAGAGATTCTGGTATGTTGTATCTTTGTTCTCATTGGTCTCGAAGAACATCTTTATTTCTGCCTTCATTTTTTATGTATCCAGTAGTCATTCAGGAGCAGGTTGTTCAGTTTCCATGTAGTTGAGCAGTTTTGAGTGAGTTTCTTAATCCTCAGTTCTAACTTGATTGCACTGTGGTCTGAGAGACAGTTTGTTATAGTTTCTGTTCTTTTACATTTGCTGAGGAGTGCTTTACTTCCAACTATGTGCTCAATTTTGAATAAGTGTGATGAGGTGCTGAGAAAAATGTATATTCTCTTGATTTGGGGTGGAGAGTTCTGTAGATGTTTATTAGGTCTGCTTAGTGCAGAGCTGAGTTCAAGTCTTGTATATCCTTGTTAACTTTCTGTCTTGTGGATCTGTCTAATGTTGACGGTAGGGTTTTAAAGACTCTCATTATTATTTTGTGGGAGTCTAAGTCTGTTTGTAAGTCTCTAAGGACTTGCTTTATGAATCTGGGTACTCCTGTATTGAGTGCATATATATTTAGGATAGTTAGCTCTTCTTGTTGAATTAATCCCTTTACCATTATGTAATGGTCTTCTTTGTCTGTTTTGATCTTTATTGGCTTAAAGTCTGTTTTATCAGAGACTAGGATTGCAACCCCTGCCTTTTTTTTTTGTTTTGTTTTCCATTTGCCTGGTAGATCTTTCTCCATCCCTTTATTTTGAGCCTATGTGTGTCTCTGCACGCGAGATGGGTCTCCTGAATACAGCACACTGATGGGTCTTGACTCTTTATCCAATTTGTGAGTCTGTGTCTTTTAATTGGAGCATTTAGCCCATTTACATTTAAGGTTAATATTGCTATGTGTGAATTTGATCCTGTCATCATGATGTTAGCTGGTTAGTTTGCTCATTAGTTGATGCACTTTCTTCCTAGCACCGATGGTCTTTACATTTTGGCATTTTTTTGCAGTGGCTGGTACTGCTTGTTTCTTTCCAAGTTTAGTGCTTCCTTCAGGAGCTTTTGTAGGGCAGGCCTGGTGGTGACAAAATCTCTCAGCATTTGCTTTTCTGTAAAGGATTTTATTTCTCCTTCACTTAGGAAACTTAGTTTGGCTGGATATGAAATTCTGCATTAAAAATTCTTTTCTTTAAGAATGTTGAATCCTGGCCCCCACTCTCCTCTGGCTTGTAGAGTTTCTGCTGAGAGATCTGCTGTTAGTCTGATGGGCTTCCCTTTGTGAGTAACCTGACCTTTCCCTCTGGCTGCCCATAAGATTTTTTCCTCCATTGCAACTTTGGTGACTCTGACAATTATGTGTCTTCAAGTTGCTCTTCTCAAGGAGTATCTCTGTGGCATTCTCTGTATTTCCTGAATTTGAATGTCGGCTTGCCTTGCCAGGTTGGGGAAGTTATCCTGGATAATATCCTGCAGAGTGGTTTCTAACTTGGTTCCATTCTCCCCGTCACTTTCAGGTACACCAATCAGATGTAGATTTGGTCTTTCCACATAGTCCCATACTTCTTGGAGGCTTTGTTCATTTCTTTTTACTCTTTTTTCTCTAAACTTCTCTTCTGACTTCATTTCATTCATTTGATCTTCAATCACTGATACCCTTTCTTCCAGTTGATCGAATCGGTTACCAAAGCTTGTGCAGTTGTCACGTAGTTCTCGTGCCATGGTTTTCATCTCTATCAGGTCATTTAAGGACTCTCTACATTGGTTATTCTAGTTAGCCATTCATCTAATCTTTTTTCAAGGTTTTTAGCTTCTTTGCAGTGGATTCGAACTTCCTCCTTTAGCTTAGAGAAGTCTGATCATCTGAAGCCTTCTCTCAACTTGTCAAAGTCATTCTCTGTCCTGTTTTGTTCCATTGCTGGTGAGGAGCTGCATTACTTTGGAGGGGGAGAGGTGCTCTGATTTTTAGAATTTTCAGCTTTTCTGCTCTGTTTTTCCCTCATCTTTGTGGTTTTATCTACCATTGGTCTTTGACGATGGTGATGTGCAGATGGGGTTTTGGTGTGGATGTCCTTTCTGCTTGTTAGTTTTCCTTCTAACAGTCAGGACCCTCAGCTGCAGGTCTGTTGGAGTTTGCTTGAGGTCCACTCCAGAGCCTGTGTGCCTGGGTATCAGCAGTAGAGGCTGCAGAAGAGTGGATATTACTGAACAGCAAATGTTGCTGCCTGATCATTCCTCTGGAAGCTTTGTCTCAGAGGGGTACCCGGCTGTGTGAGTTGTCCATCTGCTCCTACTTGGGGGTGGCTCCCAGTTAGGCTACTCAGGGGTCAGGGACCCACTTGAGGAGGCAGTCTGTCTGTTCTCAGATCTCAACCTCTGTACTGGGAGAACCACTACTCCCTTCAAAGCTGTCAGACAGAGACATTTAAATCTGCAGAGGTTTCTGCTGCCTTTTATTTGGCTATGCCCTGTCCCCAGAGGTGGAGTCTACAGAGGCAGGCAGGCCTCCTTGAGCCGTGGTGGGCTGCACCCAGTTCGAGCTTCCCGGCTGCTTTGTTTACTTACTCAAGCCTCAACAATGGCGGGCACCCCTCCCCCAGCCTCACTGCCACCTTGCAGTTAGATCTCAGACTGCTGTGCTAGCAGTGAGTGAGGCTCCGTGGGTGTGGCACCCTCTGAGTCTGTCATGGGATATAATATCCTGGTGTGCCATTTGCTAAGACCCTTGGAAAAGCACAGTGTTAGGGTGGGAATGACAAGATTTTCCAGGTGCTGTGTGTCATGGTTTCCCTTGGCTAGGAAAGGGAATTCCCTCACCCCTTGCGCTTCCTGGGTGATGCAATGCCTCGCTCTGCTTTGGCTCTCACTCGGTGGGCTGCACCCACTGTCCGACATACCCCAGTGAGATGAACCTGGTACCCCAGTTGGAAATGCAGAAATCACCCATCTTCTGTGTCACTCACACTGGGAACTGTAGCCTGGAGCTGTTCCTATTCGGCCATCTTGGAACCACCACTGCCTGTCTGTCTTATTTCTTACATCTAGTAGTGATTGTTTTATAAATTTGGGAACTCCAGTGTTAGGTGCATATATATTTAGGATTGTAATATTTTCCTGCTGGACTAGTCCTTTTATTGTTATGTAATGTCCCTCTTTGTCTTTTAAAACTATTCTTGCTTTAAAGTCTGTTTTGTCTGATATAAGAATAGTTACTCCTGCTCAATTTCATGTCCATTTACATGCAGTATATTTTTCCACTCCTTTACCTTAAGTTTATGTTAGTCCTTATGTGTTAGGCAAGTCGCTCGAAGACAGCAGATACTTGGCTGGTGAATTCTTGTTCATTCTGACATTCTGGATCTTGGAAGTGGAGCAGTTAGGCCATTTACATTTACTGTTAGTGTTGAGATATGATGTACTATTGTATTCATTGTGCTAGTTGTTGCCTGAATTTCTTGTTTGTTTGTTTGTTTGTTTTTCATTGTGGTATTATTTCATAGGTCCTGTGAGATTTATGTTTTAAGAAGGTTCTATTTTGGTGTATTTTGAGGTTTTGTTTCAAGATTTAGAACTCCTTTTAGCATTTCTTGTAGTGCTGACTTTGTAGTGGCAAATTCTCTTGGTAGTGATAAATTCAGCATTTGCTTGCCTGAAAAAGACTTTATCTTCCCTTTGTATATGAAGCTTAGTTTTCCTGGGTACAAAATTCTTGGCTGATAATTATTCTTTTAAGGAGGCTAAAGTAAGGATAATTACTTCATTTAAGGAGATGAAAGATAGGACTCCAATCCCCTCTAACTTGTAGGGTTTCTGCTGAGGAATCTGCTGTTAATCTTATAGGTTTTCCTTTATAGGTTAGCTGATGCTTTTCCCTCACAGCTCTTAAGATTCATTCCTTCATCTTGACTTTAGATAACCTGATGACTGTGTGTTTAGGTAATTATCTTTTTGCAATGAATTACCTGGGTGTTCTTTGAGTTTCTTGTATTTGGATGTCTAGATCTCTAGCAAAGCCAGAGAAGGTTTCCTCAATTATTTCCTCAAATTAGTTTTCCAAAATTTAGATTTCTCTTCTTCCTCAGGAACACAAATTATTCTAATGTTTGGTCGTTTAACATAATCCCAAATTGGTTGGAGGCTTTGTTCATTAAAAAAATTTTTTTTTCTTTGTCTGTGTTGGATTGGGTCAAGACAATAGCATTGTCTTTGAGCTCTGAGGTTCTTTCTTCTACTTGTTCAATTCTATTGTTAAACCTTTTCAGTATATTTTGCATTTCTCTAAGCGTGTCTTTTATTTCCAGAAGTTCTTATTGTTTTTCATTTATAATATGTATTTCTCTGAAGTATTTTTGTCCATATCTTGTGTTATTTTAAAAATTTCTTTAAGTTGGTTTTCACCTTTCTCTGGTGCCTACTTGAGTAGCTTAATAATCAACCTTCTGAATTCTTTTTCTGGCAATTCAGAGATTTCTTTTTGGTTTGGATCTATTACTGGTGAACTAGTGTAATCTTTCAGTGGTGTTATAGAACTCTGTTTTATTATATTTCCAGAATTTTTTTTCTGGTTCTTTCTCATTTGGGTCAATTACGTCAGAGGAAAGGTCTGGGACTCAAGGGCTGCTGTTCAGATTCTTTTGTCCCACAGAGTGATCCTTTTATGTGGTGCTCTCCCCTTTCCCCTAGAGATAGGGCTTCCTGAGAGCTGAACTGCAGTGATTGTTATTGCTTTTCTGGGTCTAGCCACCTAGTGGACCTACCAGGCTCCAGGCTGGTACTGGGGAGTGTCTGCAAAAAGTCCTGTGTTGTGATCTATTTTCAGGCTTCTCAACCATGGATACCAGCACCTACTCCAGTGGAGGTAGCAGGGGAGTGAAGCGGATTTTGTGAGAGTCCTTGGTTGTAGTTTTGTTTAGTGCATGGGTTTTCTCAAATGCTGGTTATACTCACAGTGAAGTTGTCATGTGGACAGACTCAGGACCTCTCGTTAGCCAGGATGTTACAAGTGGTGGAATTAGCTGTTGTTTTCTCCTTCCTTGGAGCAGGGCTGCTTTGTTATGAGTTGCTGTAATGGCTTGACTTGATTGGCCTCCAGCCAGAAGGTGGCAATTTCAAGACAGCATCAGCTGCAGCAGTATAGGGGGAATACAAACTTGCTCTAAGGTCACCTGGATAAGTATTTGGGTTTCTCAGGTGATGGGCAGGGCCACAGAACTCCCACAAGATTATGTCTTTTGTCTTCAGCTACCAGGGTGGGCAGAGAAAAACCATCAGGTAGGGGCAGAGTTGGGCATGTCTGAGCTCAGGCTATCCTTGGGCAGGGCTTAATGTGGCAGCTGTGGAGTATGGGGGTCTGGTTCTCAGGCCAATGGAGTTATGTTCCCCAGGGGGATTATGGCTGCCTCTGCTGCTTTGTACAGGTAGCCAGGGAAGTGGGGGAAAGCCAGAGGTGATAGGCCTCACCCCACTCCCACAGAGCTAGCAAGGCCAGTCTCACTCCCGCCATGCTCCCCCAGTAACCAACAGAGTCAAATTTATATCCAGGCCTCTGGTAAGCAGGGCTGGGATGTTGCCCTGGGATACTATCCTCTCTGCTGAGAAGGCAGGTAGGGCTTTCAGGCCTCACCCCTCCCTGCGTACTGTGGCTTCAGTGCTCGTATCTGCACTTTGTGTTCATCTCCACAGATCCTGCCAGGACAATTCATACTCAGTCAAAGTTATTACAAAGTTCAGCTGGAAGTTTCCTTCTCCCTGTGGCCCTTCCCCAATTCCACTGGCAGCCGTCCCCAAGGACCCCTGTGAGATAAAGTTAGAAATGACTTTCCTGGACTTCCCAGGGGACCAGGAGTGCCTGCAGGGCTCTTCCCTCTGCTTCTTCTAATTCTATATTTTGCTTGGTTCTCTAAATTCATTTCAGCTCTAGGTAAAGTTAAATCCTTTTCCTGTTATTTGGATTTTCAGGTTTCCCCAGTGAAGATGTGTGTTCAGAGGTGGACTTTCCCCCTCTCACACTTTAGGCACTCACAGTTTTTCAGCTATTTCACTGAGTTCACGGTGGCAAGCCACTTCTTTCAAAGGGTCTGTGAATTCTTTCAGTTTTCCTGCTATATTCCTGCAACGGTTCTTGGAGCAAAAGTTCATGATGTGAGTCTTCACACATGTTCTTCTGAGTGAGAGTTGCAAGTTAGTCCTGCCTCCTAGCTGCCATCTCCTGCCCCAGGGTAATTATTAATAGCATCTTCTTTTATTTTCCAATGGGTCTCAATAGATCACATAGTGATCTACCTGTCATAATATTTCAATTGCCTGTGTTCTCTGTATCTCCTGCTGGATGACAAGCTCAAACACTTAGTAGGAACTTAATAACTTTGTTGAATGAGTGAAGCATTGGGTAGAACTAGAAGTCTTCTGCGAAATAAACTTAGTACAGTTAACCTTTTAGAGCCTGTCATTAATCCACATTGGCCTCCTTATCTCCTTGCAGCCTGTAAGAACTGAGAAACCAGCCGCCGTTTCAGCCAGTCTGTGACTAAGTCCACATCCTTTAGATACAAGGAAGTGGTGGGGATGCTAAGGTTGGGTAGGTTGTGTTGCTATATCACCCTCTTGTGGCTGGTGTGTGAAACTCATCACAAAATCCTTTCTGTGGTATAATCTCTAAGGTGGTAGTTCTATAGACCTCAACCCAGATCTCATTTTGGTTTCAGGTTAGATTTGGTCTTCACTATTTTTTAAAAGTTACCCAGGTAATTCTAATATTTAGGTAGCTTTTGTTGTTATTGGCAGGTTTGGGCCATGCTTAAGTGACCAGGTGGCCACCTTTGACAGACTACTTCTTGGTATATAGAAATGTATTTAGTTTTCTCAAAGCTCACCAGGGGGCCAGCATATCTCCAGATCAGTGGTTCTCAACTTGGGGAGATTTTGCCAAGCAGGGGACATTTGGTAGTGTTTGGAGACACTTGATTGTCACAATCAAGGACAGGGCATGTGCTATAAACCCAGTGGGCAGAGGCCAAGGATGCTGTTAAACACCCTACAGTGCACAGGACAGCCCCATGACAAAAAAATTATCCAGCCCCAAATGTCATTAGTGTGGCAGTTGAGAAACCTTGCTCTAGATTTTGTCCACAAGGGGAATTTGGAAGAGTTCAGGGAAGGGAATTACTCTGGCAGTGACAAAAATTAAACAATCCTTTCAACACAGTTCTCCATGTGGAGGGTGTTTCCTGACCTTTAGTGAAAGGGATGCCAAGATAACCCTTGTCCACCTCCAGGAAAAGGACAACCTCACATCTTATCTGATCAAATCTGCCTCCTTCAGCATTTCATAACTATGGCATGGAGACATAAGGCCAGGAAACACATCACGCCATGCTACTGTGTTATAAATCCTTTAGGAAACACAAGACAAAAGTGCAATTTCCTTGATGGACTGGTTGTAATTTATTCATTTCCAAAAAGTAGAAACATAAACTTTGGAAGAAGAATCAATTCACAGTGGCTTCTCAGCCAGCACACACCACCCCCTGTAATAATTACATCTCTGCTGTGTGAATGGAGGAAGCGTCCTGAAGAGCCTGGGACTATGCCCAGTTGTACTTCAGAACATCAGTCCCTTCAAACTGAGAATGGGTGTGTTTTCCTCCTGACTTCTCTAGAATTCAGACATGCTTGGTCAAAAGAAAACAGCGTTAGAAGGGAAACACGGGGAAAACTTATTGTTTTAAGCCTGAGGAAAACGCAAGCTCCTGCTCCCCATAGTTTCCCTTTTGGGGGAAACTAGAGAGTGGTGAATGTATCACCAGAATTTTCCCACTTGTAAACATGGTCTAGGGTGAGAGGCATAATGCCAGTGATGTTTGGTGGGAGGCCCAAAAGACTCCCTCCCCAGTGAGGTCTTGAGCCCAGGGGTTCAGGATACTTGGAAGTGAAAGCCTCTTCTTCACCCTTTGTTTCTGTCCTTCCATCAGTTAGAATTCAGCTACTGGAAAAACCCAAGTGCTGGGAACTGAGCTTCTAGAACAATCTGAGTTGTAGTAAAGGAATGGGTGCTCATAAGCCTAGCGTTTACAAATCTTCATTAGTAGCTCCACAGTTTTGAGAGTAGACAGTGAATGAGGGTAAGGTTATACAAGGGTGGCATAGTGTATAATTGTGAGGCATTTTTGTCTGCCTACCACCTGAATCCCACTTCTATTATTTGTAGAATTCCTTAATTCATAAGAAGTGAAAATGGAAAATGCCAGATATTCAATTACCAGCCTCCCTCGGAGATAGGACATGGACATGTGACCTACGATTGACCACTCAATTCCAGACTTTGAATTATAAGCTAGAGATGAAAGGATGAAGAAGCATCCTGGAGAATTCACTTTCATGGCAGACAGTGCAGCAGTAACAGTAATATCAAGTTTCCAAGTCCAGCAGAGACAGTGAGGCAGTGGTAGAGTCTGTGCCTAGTGCTGGGGACAGTGGCTGTGCATGAACAGGATGGTCATCCCTGGGCTAGTTTTGTAATTTTGGCTGTGCCCCCAAAGCCTAGTCTCCTCTTTTCCTGTTCACTTTCAAAGCATGGTTTTGCAGAACCTTCTAGCAGTTATTGGAACCAATCAGTATCTTTTCAATAGGTTCCTTTTCTACATTAAAAAGCCAAAGCCAGCTTCTGTTGATTGTAACCGAGAACTCTATTAAAGAAGTTGATACCAAGAAACGAGATGCACTAAGCAACAGGCTTACAATGTGAATTGACCACATAAAGGAGGAAAGATACAAGGCAATAAGGACCTGAGTTCTGAGCTGGGAAGTTGGTGCCCCTTATTATGCAATTGTATGATAGTAGCTGTTTCTTACAGTACTTGCCAAGTGTATATAAGAACCAATAAGAACAAGAAAAGCTTAAATTGAAGACAGCTTGTCTGAAAGCAAAGAATAGGAAAAAACATAGGACTTTACCAAAAAAAGGCTCTTTCTGCCTGCAGCTTGCAAAATAAGTTATTGAGCATTCAATGATTTGAAGTTGTTAGACCAAAATAACTTAATTTTCTACTAGAAGATAAATTTAGTGTGAGGAGAGGTATGCAGGGAGTAGAAAGTGCCAAGGAAAGACCTTGACCTGCAATATCCCCTTGAAGCCCTGGATATAGAATACGTTCAGAATCTGGTCACAGAGAGTCTTAGCTGAGGTTCCAGGTTTGTTCAAGGGAATCAACAGAGAACTGGGATTTAAACATCATTTTGAGAAGTGAAAAATCACCATGGGACAAGTTCCTCTTAGTATTCCAAGCTCCTTTGTAACAGCACCATCAAACATTTGCTACTTTTTTCTTTAAAACTGAATGCCATTTGCACAGAAGCGGACTTTTAAGACTCTTACATGGTTTCCAGTCCACTGTTCAAAACTCAGAGATCTCAAAATCGTTCTGTTTATTGACTGTTTAGCTTCTGGGTTTTGCAAATAAAATAATTTTTAGCTTCTTTTATACAATAATATCAGAGTGTTTTATGTATAATAAGAAATTCACCCTTCAGCCTCTATTCAATCTTTATCCTGAGAGAGAAACTGAGGCACAGAGGCTTGATCAGGTCTGCAGGTTATCATGATCAGCTCCCAGAACAAAGTAAAGACGGCCAAAATGTAAACTTTTCCAGACTTTGTGACTGGTGGTCCACTGTGTGAGATAGGTACTCAGATGTCCTGGCTTTCAGTCTTTGGTTTTTATTATCCAGTTCCAGCCAAGAGCAAGATGCCCAAAGTCTGAACTCACGTTACTATCCATTTCATCTGCCACAACACAAAGATGGAACGCTGTTATCAAGTAACGCTCTGTCCTGCGCCTGCAGCCACGGCAGAGCAAGCTAAATTCTTGGGAAGCCTCACTTCCTTGTTCATTTCACAGATGTATGTGGAAGAAACATCACCAGGCA
The DNA here is from genome assembly GCF_003255815.1 of Theropithecus gelada. NCBI lineage: Eukaryota > Metazoa > Chordata > Mammalia > Primates > Cercopithecidae > Theropithecus > Theropithecus gelada. The sequence goes on from NC_037668.1 coordinate 26,192,788, forward strand.
GTTGATCCAAGAAGGGTACAGATGTGTAGCATGTCTGTCAGAGGAAACCTGGGGCCTGGGGCCAAGTTCAGTGTTCATTTTGTTTTTTCCATTTTCCTTCATAAAGTCCCTTTGTTGGGTCTTTGGTATCAGCTCTCTGGAAGTGTCACACTAGCATAGACTGTGATGGAATTTGTTTCCTGGGGACAAAGCAGAAGTCTGTGAGGGGAGGGACTGGATACTCACTTCATAGGATGCAAATGAAAACAGCGCTGCTGAGGAAAAGGAAAGGGTCTTAGAGATCACGGCTTGTGCAGGGTCTGTCACAGACAGGGCCTTGTTGGGGCAGCACTTGGGTACCCACACTGCTTCTCCACCTGCAACAAGGGCCACAGCTCCCTTCCAAGCATAAGCATGCCATTATGGGGAGCATGATCTGAGGACTAGCACTCAATACCCTGTCTCCCCCTTTGCCCTCTCCCCTTCCATCCCCTTGTAAGGCAAACCATTTGTTTTGCTGTTAGGCATGGATCACAATCTGGGGAAGCCAAGAGAGTTGTAAATTATTGAGTTTTTAAAAAGTCTAGCAGGACTCAAAGGGAGAAGAGAAAAGTGGTATTGGTAGGGGAGAGGAAGGGGAGAAGAGGGTTATGCGCAAAGATCTCTCATGTCAAAGAAACAAATAAAAGAGAATGGGAATTTAAGGGGTTTTTCCATAAAGTCTTAACTATAGCATATTGGTTTTGTCCTTAAGTAAATTTCATTAAAAATCTATATATTTTTTGAAGCTTTTGAAGTCAGGTTTATATTTTTACTTCCCTCTTAGATATGACAGTGTACTGAGAATGGATCTCAAGTTGAAGATGGATTTCATCTTGAAATAGGACACCTGCCCAGGCGCTTCTGGGTGGGTGTGTGGGCGGTAAGAGCTTTGAAAAATAAGGTGGGTGCAGGCATTTGTGTGACCTTTGTGCCTCTATAATCCTGGGCTCTCTTCTGAAACAGCCCAAGTGGACCAAAGCTTTCAGCCCAGAATTTATTTCTGTTCATTCAGCAAAGGAAAGATTCCTGTCACAAGTAAACTTAGTCCCTGCTGATCTTGCGATAGGGTAGAACAGGCAAGTCTCATTTTGAGCTGCACCTCATATTCTCTTCTAGGTTTAACACCTATGCAGAGCTCCACCCCTAAATATTCTAATTAAATGGGGCTGGACAGAGTCTAGGCATGAGCATTTTTACAGCGCTTCCCTGGTGATTCCGCTTTGTAGCTGGAGTTGAGAACTCCTGGACTCCAGCTGCCGTTCCTAAACTTGAGTGTGTATCAGAATTACCTGGGGTGTGGGTTTTTTAATATGTAGGTCCCTGGCTACTCTCCATAGACATTTTCATTTAACAGAATCCTAGATGGAAGGCCCTAGGAATCTTTATTTTTAACAAGTACGCCAGCTGATTCTGATGTGGTCCTTGGACAACTCTCAGAGAAACACTGGCCAGCAGGGAGTGAGCAGTGGCCCCATGTGAGCAGGTGTTGGGGGTTTCATGGAAATGGAAAACCAAGGCCACAGAGACTCTTTTTTGCCTGCATGCTGTGGCCTACCTTCCCTGGTCCAGGACTCATCAATGTGTTTCATTTAATTTGTTTTTGTTTTAGTTTTTAAATTTTTTTTTTTTTACTTTTAAGTTCAGGCGTACATGTGCAGGTTTGTTACACAGGTAAACTTGTGTCATGGGGATTTGTCGTACACATTATTTTGTCACCCAGGTATTAAGCCTATTGCCCAATAGCTATTTTTTCCTGATCCTCTCCCTCCTCCCATCTTAAAAAAAAAAAAAAAAAAAAAAAACTTCCTCCTTTTCCCTCCTCCATATATTCCCCCTCTACAGAGAGTAGGCAGAGAGATGCCTCACCTGGACAGACTCTGGGACAGGCTCTGTGGCAGCAACATATATGGTGGTGCAAGGGTCCTGAGCTGGGAAGGGGTCAAGTTTCTTCTGAAGAGGCTACGAGAGAAGCAAAGAAAGCAGATTAGCTGAACAGAGAGAGCTAGTTCTCATGCATCTCTCTGATGGAGAAGCACAGACTCAAGAAGCCTTGAGGCAGAACACTCCTTTGAGTCATTTGGTTCAACCTCCTTCTCAGGTGGGAATTCTCCCTCAAATTCTCTGGAACTCAATTCCCCAGGCTTTGCTTGGACTCCCCAAGTGGTGTCTTGGAGTGCACAACCTCCCAAGGCAGCCTCATCCATTGTTAATGCTTCCCAGATGTTTTAAATGTCTTCCTCAAAAGAAACTGAAATTGGTGTGGCTCTTACAGGAGCAGCTGGAGGGGACAGAATAGCAACAGCATTTAGTCCATCTCACTCATATCACCGGCTACATGCGGAGTTCTTGCATCCCACACTGCCATTCCTACTCTTCCTCCTTCTCACATATGTCTTCTCATTTGCCTCACAACCACTCTATGTGTTAAATACTGTTACTCACACTTCACCGAGGATGAAGCTACAGCTCAGAAAGATCAAATGTTTTCCTAATGTGTACATGCAAGAAGTGTCAAAGCCAGGAGTCCCCTACCTTAAGCTCTTTTAACTTAAGGTACATGTCCTATCACTATTCTTCTTTGGTCACCTCAACTTATAATGACCTATCCCTTACCTAAATTCCTCAGGTATTTAAAGTCTAATTTATACATTATGGCACTCTATGCTATATTTAAAACATTCTGATATATTTATGTGTTGTTTCTCCAGTCTACACATTCCTTGAGAAATAAGCTATATAGTTTTGTATTCCCCACAGAACAGTGTGGGACGCATAAAAATAAGCCCTTCAGTTGATATTTGTTGATGCTACTTTGAAAAAATTAAAACCCACAATACCTGGACAAAGACTTCAAAGTAAATTGAGACCACATCCTTGTAAGATGTGGATGCCATCACTTATAATAGGGAAGTCATTAATTCCACACTTTTCGGGGACACTGGTTATGGGATAATGCTGCTGTCCACTCTCCCTGGGTATAGAGCCAAACTTGAAACCACACCACTTGTGTTTTGATGCGAGAAAGCTTGGAATTTTATGTGATGGAAGGGTTAAAGAATTAGGAAAGTTTATTGGAGGAAAAAGGGATGGGACATAATTTTTCTCTTCATATATTTGATGAATTGCCATACAGAAAAGGAATTTGATTTGCCTGTAAAGTGCTTCAGGTTTAAACAAAGATTAGGATTTAGGGGAAATACTTTGGTTCAATATAATGAAGATCTTTCTGATAGTAAGAGATGCTCAAATGAGGGATAAATTGCCTTGACAGGCAATGAACTCCTATAGTTTTAAGTGCCTGGGCATGGTCTAAACCAGTGCTGCTGACTTTTATTATGCATATGAATTACTTGGGGATCTTGCTAAAGGGTTGATTCTACTTCAGAAGATCTGGGGCAGGGCCTGATTCTGCATTTCTAATGAAGTCCCAGGTGATGCAAATGCTGCTTGTTCACAAACTATATTTCAGTAAAAAGGAGCTAGGCAACACTTTGGAAGTAATGTTGTAGCAGATAATTCAAGCAGTGATTGGGTGGTTCAAATAGATGACTTTCAAGATCCCATATAATTCGTAAATACATTTGGAAGAAATTTTGAGTTTAAGGAATAATTTCTTGCAGTAATGAGATAGATTAAGAGGCTATGAAAACAGTTTATTAAGAAACCTTTATCAACACATGCAACCTCTGCTGGTCTTCCTGTTTGGGAGAACTTTAGCATGACCTGACCTAGAGGCAGAAGGAAGAAGGCAAAGAAACTTACATTTTTAACATTAATTCAGAAGTTTTAGAAAAGACAAAAATATGTAAAAGAAATCACCCATCGTCCTATTAAGACTATGTGTGTGCTTAAATGTTGGCTTCAAGATCTTTATCCAGGCATAGGGGATTATTTTAAACATAATTATAATAAGTTAGTATGTTTTTGTATCTTGTCATCTTCTGTTAGGATCATTGTACATCTTTAGGGAACATCATTTACAAGCAACTCCAGGGGCATTATTTTCTCATAACTTTTGTGAATGGTGGCCCCTGGAGTTAATTCTGCAAGATAGTAGCTCTGATAAGTCCTAGAAGAGTTCCTAGCACACAGTAAACATTTGTTAAGTGATTTTCATGTTATTATATTCTTTATAAGATTATTTTATAACCATTCCAAAAAGACTAAAGGCATTGTTAGTTTTTAAATAATTGTCTACATTCTTACAGTCTTTATAATGACATAATAAAGACATTGCAAATATGAACAAAGAAAATTGTGAGAATGTGGGTAAGTCTAATTATATATCTCGTATATAAAACAATAATAGTTATGTCTTGTATGTCTAAAATATATATGAAATTCAAATAATGACAAACAGCCACATAAATCAAGAGGTGAAATTATTGTGGACTTAACGTATTATGCAGGAGAGAAGTAAACATTAGACTTTGGTAAGTCAAAGACATATTTTACAATTTCTAGGGTAGCCACTAAAAAGACAGAAAAAACTTATTCACTAATATGTAGAGGAGAAAGTTGAATAATAAAAATATAACTTAAAAAAATTTCCACCAAAGAAACCCTAGTCTCAGATAGCTTTACTAGCAATTTCTACCAAATATTTAAGGGGAGAAATAAGACCAATTCTACCCCCAAATCCCAGAGAACGATAGAAAGGAAATGCACCCCGTAGTGGGTTGAACTGTGGCCCCAAAAGATATGTCCACCCAGAATCTCAAAATGTGACTATTTGAATAAAGGTCTTCACAGATGTCAAGATAAGGATTTCAAAATGAGGTCATCCTGGATTAGAATAGATCCTAAGTCTGACGATGAGTGTCCTTACAAGCGATGGAAAAAAAGAAGACACAGAGAGGGAGGTTATGTGAAGATGAAGGCAAAAATTGCAGATAAACAACTATAAGCCAACAAATGCCACGGATAGCCTGGAGCCACCAGATGCTGGAAAAGGCAGAGGATTTTCTCCTAAAGCCTCCAGAGGGAGTGTGGCCCTGAGGATGTGGCTCCTTATTTTGGACTTCTGATCTCCAGAACTGTTAGAGAATAAATTTCTGTTGTTTTAAGCCACCAAGTTTCTCGTAATTTGTTACGGCAGCTCTAGGACACTAACACATACCCCAACTCATTGTGTGAATTAGCATAAATCTTTATATCAAAACCCCACTCGTTAGGCATGACTCCCCAGGTCCCTTCCAGTTCTTAAAGTCTGAATTTTTAACAGGAGAGTGACCAACTTTACCATGATGTGGGTATTAGGTAGAGTAGCTCTTTGTCATTTTGGGATCCATCTGAGGCTTGTGATTAAAGAAGAGCCCAGGAAGCACTCTGTTACTTATTTTTTAAGGATATTTTAAATATTTCTACCTCAACTTGTATCCCAGTTAGATATACTCACAAGAATGCTATATACCAGCCACTGCAGTGCCTTCTTAAAAAAATGGCATTACACAAGAGAATTACAGGCCAATTTCACTCAGAAACATAAGTGGAAAACAAAACTCTTCACAAAATACTAGCAAATAAAATCCAGTAATGCTTGAAAAGGACTAGACTAAATTGGTCTGCAACAAAATTAAGATCTTCTCTTTACCAATAGGTATCTCTGAGAAATTTCAAAGGCAAGCCACAGATAGGCGAAGGTATTTGCTGACATATCTGCCAAAGGGAGCATATCCAAAATATATGAAAAGCATATGCTAGTCCATAGAAGAAAGACTAAACTTCAAAGGAAAATGGGCAAGAGATTAAATGTGCACTTTAAGAAAAAAGTTTAATATGGCCAATAAACATATGAAAAGTTGCTCAACTTCCTTAATAATTAGAGAGATGTGGAATAAAAGTATAATAAGACACATCCAACAGTAGGACTAAAATTAGACTGTTAATACCAAGTTTTCATTAGAATGCAGAGCGATTGAGGCCGAGAGCAGGGGCTCATGCCTGTAATCCCAGCACTTTGGGAGGCTGAGGCGGTCAGATCACCTGAGATCAGGAGTTCCAGACCACCCTGGCCAACATGGTGAAACCCTGTCTCTACTAAAAATACAAAAATGAGCCGGGTGTGGTGGCACGCACCTGTAACCCCAGCGACTTGGGAGGCTGAGACAGGAGAATGGCTTGAACCCAGGAGGCAGAGGTTGCAGTGAGCTAAGATCCTGCCACTGCTGCTCCAGCCTAGGCAACAGAGTGAAACTCTGTTTCAAAAATAAATAAATAAATAAATAAAGCATAGCAATTGAGACTCTCATACGTAGCTGATAGAGAAGTAAATGGATACACACACTTTGAAAAACAGCTCGGCCTTATCTAGTCAATTTGGAGATATGCATACTCTATAATTCAGTAATTCGACTTTTAGGTATATCTAGGTATATATTCAACAAAAATATTTGCACATATCCACTTAACGGCTTGCATATGACTGTTCACAGCTGCAACTTTCATAATAGCTTCAACCTGGAAATAACCCACATGTCCATCAACAGTCAACTGGATAAATAAACTCTAGTATGCTCATACATTTATATTCTATGAAGCAATGAAAAAGCATGCATTATATCTAAATTCAAAGACATGTGTGAATCTCATAAAGATAATATTGAGCAAAATAAATCAGACATGAGAGAAAAAAGAATAAAGAATTCAATTTTTATAAAGGGCGAAGATAAAAAAGGAAAAAGCTAAACTATATTTCTAGAGGTCAGGATAGTGGTTATCTTTGGGGAGGAGAGAGGAAGTAATGATTGGGAAGTGGCACAGGAGGCCTTCAGGAAGTATGGGCAATGTTCTAGTCTTTGATCTGAATGGTAGTTTTATGGTATTAGAAGACTCAATACTGAGGCCAGGCACAGTGGCTCACATCGGTAATCCCAGCACTTTGGGAGGCTAAGGTGGGCGGATCACTTGAGGTCAGGAGTTTGAGACCAGCCTGGCCAACATGGGGAAACCCCATCTCTACTAAAGATACAAAAATGAGCTGGGTGTGGTGGCAGGTGCCTGTAATCTCAGCTGCTCAGGAGGCTGAGGCAGGAGAATTACTTGAACCCAGGAGGCGGAGGTTGCAGTGAGCCCAAATCACACCACCGCACTCCAGCCTGGCCGATAAAGCAAGACTCTGTAAAACAAACAAACACACAAAACAAAACAAAACAAAAAAACGGGCAATACTGAAAAATGTAATTTCTCCTCATATAGATCTGTAGACTCAATACAATTCTAATAAATTTTTTTCTTTTTATGGTACTTAATAAGTTGATTCTAAAATACATATGAAAGTACAAAGGAACAAGAATAGCCAAAAATTTTTGCAGAAAAACAAATTAGGAAGACTTGCTTTATCAAATATTGAGATATGCACTTAAGGGTAATTCAGTGAGCTGACATTAATGTGTTTTGTACTTTTTTGGTCAGAGTTGATCCTGACTGAGGAGTGCATATGCGTGAGTGTGTGTGTGTGAGTGTGTGTGTGCGTGTGTGTAAAATGGAGGAGAGGACTCAAAGTGTGATTAGAAGCAGTTGGAGGTAGCAGAGGAGGTGCAAGTTAGTCCCCTCAAGTGTTTGCAAAGTAAGACATGCCTGCCCAGCGCTCTCCTAGGTGCTGTAGTGGCTACAAATAGAGTAGAGAACAGACTCCAGTCCTCAAAGACTTTTAGTCTTGCAGGTCAGCTCAGACTCAAATGTAGAACTGGAGGACAGTCCTGAACTGATGAATGCCACTGAATTTTAAATTTTATTTAATTCAAATTAATTTAAATTTAGAAACCTACATGTGGCTAGTGACTACCATATGTCATGCTTCACAGTAAAAAAGAGGGATGCTAGCAGCATAGGATAGAGTAGTGAGGGAAGACACTATGGTAAAGATGAACCTGGTTACCTAAATATGCAGACGAGAGCATGGGGGGAAAGGGTTACTCTTGGGATTCTCATCTATGTAAACGGAGTTTAGTTGAGGGAAGGATGGAGCTGGGTTGTGTAATAAACCCTCCAGGCCACTAGGGGACAGCAGAAATAAGAACTTTTTCCAGGAGTCCATCTCCTGGTTCTCAGAAGTGCATTTGCTATCTTTTGATGCAATTTTCTAAGGTACTAATCAAAACCGTGTTTACCTTCACATCCTTTACTCAAGAATTTGCCTCTTCCTACACCCCAAATGGCCAGATTCTGGCCTATACAATACCAAGAATTGCCTTCATGTTGAAAAACAACAGTGTCTCTACATCTAACCATGATGCTTTTAGTGTCTCTATCCCTTCCTTCTACCATATCTGCTTCTCAACTTCACCATGTATCCAGTTTTTCCATCCTTCACTTCTTAGTCCGATGATCACTCTATCAACAATGCTTTCTTCCATCTCCAGTCTATATATCATCTTTCATCTCTTTAACCACACTCTAGCTAGAATTTTGAAGATCCCACCTTCCTTGTCACCTTTGCACTTTGTAAATGCCTGAACTTGGATCAGTACAACATGTCACACAATAGCTTTTCCAAACCTTCTCCTCTCTCCTCAAGCCTGCACTGTTTTCCCTCGAAAAGGAAATAATTGAGTAACATGGAACCCTAGGCTCCTAGAATGCCAGAGCTGGAAAGATACATACATACAGTATTTATTTCCAGCTTCTTCATTTTTTTGCTATGAAGAAACATGACCAGAAAAGTATCCAGTGTTACCCATTATTAGTGACCTTTACGAGAACTCTTGTTCTTGACTCCTGTTCCCTACTTTCCTCTGCTCTGGATGGAAAACTGTGAATGTCCAACAAGCAAGGTAGACTGGCCAGGAATCCTATAGGAAAGAGGACAGGTTCATCTCAAACAAAATATAGAACTTACACCTGGTTTCTGGACTTGGGCATAGATTGTAAGGCTTTTTTTTTCCATTGTTGTCTGGTAATGGTCCGTTTTACCTGGTGAAAAGAAACCATAATGGTTATCTCCCTCTGGTCCCCAGCAGGAGCTCCTTACTCAGACCTGTCTGGTCTTTACTGTCCTTTGCATACCCACTTTCCCCAAGGGTACAATAGAAACAAAGCCCTGAGTCCCAACCTGCCTGCACATTGTCTTAGGTTAGTTACTTGATCACTCTCGGCCTATCTGTGAAATGGGATTTGAAATACCTGCCTTGTGGGGCTGTTGTGATAATTAAATGAGATACCAGTGTTTAGAACATTGCTTGATGCATAACAAATGCCCAATATGCATTAGGTGTTTTTCTCATTGGTGTCCCATTCAATTACTTTAATCTCTGTTGTTCAATGTGCATATCTGGTCTCCTAATAGGATTCTAAGTTCTTTGAGGGCAGGGCTAGTTATTTATACCTGTTTTATATTTTCCAGCTGGTAGTATGTTGCTTCACTCGCAGCTTTCTCACCTCCCTATTTCTGGGGGAATCGATGTGTGGGAGGTAAGGGTGGGGGGACATGTAAGAGGGATGTTCCAACTGGGACTGTTTAGAAAATAAAGCAACAATGTCATTCTGTTGCCCAGCCTCTGGAAATTTTGCTCAGGGCCTAGGGTCTCTGGAAATTAATAAGTTGCAGAACATTTTAATTGTTAGCCAATTTTAAAAAGCTTTCTTTTTGAATTATAGGAGTAATTTATTCTCATCATAAAATAAAAATTGCGAAGAAACACATAAAAAGTATAAATCCCCTTCCCCCATTAACCAACCCAATTTCATTCCCAAAAGAAACCATATTTCTCAATACCTGTGAAAAGAAGTGAGGAAAAAAGAGAAGAAACCATTTTTAAACGTTTGATGTATATCCCTGTAGATCAGCTCTGTGCAACAGAACTTTCTGAGATGATGGACATGTTCCATATCTGCAATGTCTAATACAGCTTACAGACACGGGGCTATGGAGCACCTGAACTGTGACTAATGCCACTGAATTTTAAATTTTATTTAATTCAAATTAATTTAAATTTAAAAAGCCACATGTGGTGAGTGACTACCATATTAAACAATGCAGTTCTGGATATTTGCTATACTTATATAGGCTTTTTTTTTTTCACACAAATGGTGTCATTCTGCACACACTTCTCTGTAACTTGATCTTTGCACTTAAAATGTCTTGACGCTAGGCCAGGCGCAGTGGCTCACGCCTGTAATCCCAGCACTTTGGGAGGCCGAGGCGGGCGGATCATGAGGTCAGGAGATCGAGACCATCCTGGCTAACATGGTGAAACCCCGTCTTTACTAAAAATATAAAAAATTAGCCGGGTGTGGTGGCGGGTGCCTGTAGTCCCAGCTACTCAGGAGGCTGAGGCAGGAGAATGGCATGAGCCTGGGAGGTGCAGCTTGCAGTGAGCCAAGATCGCGCCACTGCACTCCAGCCTGGGCAACAGTGAGACTCCATCTCAAAAAACAAAAACACAAAACAAACAAACAAAAATGTCTTGACACTTTTCATGCTGGCACAGTAGACCTATCTCATTCTTTCTAAAGTTGCACAGTATCCTTTGTATACATCACGCGGCAGTAAGGATGGTGAGAAAGTGGCAAACTGAAGCATGGAGGTTTATTATGGGCAAAGTCCAAGCAGAAGCAATGGAGGCTAGACCCAGAGGAAATCACAGCCTTTAGGATAGACTTATTTTAACACCAGTTAATTTATTCTCTTAAAAAACTGGGCTGGGCACAGTGGCTCATGCCTGTAATCCCAGCACTATGGGAGGCTGAGGTGGGCAGATCACGAGGTCAGGAGTTCAAGACCAGCCTGGCCAACATGGGGAAACCCTGTCTCTACTAAAAATACAAAAATTAGCCAGGCGTGTGGCACGCACCTATAATTCCAGCTACTCAGGAGGCTGACACAGAAGAACTGCTTGAGCCCAGGAGACGGAGGCTGCAGTGAGCCGAGATCATGCCATTGCACTCCAGCCTGAGTGACAGAGCAAGAATCTGTCTCAAAAAAAAAAAAAAAAGAAAGAAAGAAAGAAAAAAAAGGGCACGTCTCTGAGGAAATAGCATTTTTAGGAGAGGCACATTTTTCTTTGGAAGGGAAAGGCCCAGTGTGTATGTGGTGAGCATGGTGGAATGTGCTGCGTGAGGGTGTGGGGAGTCTTGGGGAGGAAATGTGGGGCAGCCACTGATGAAGTTCCAGGAATTCAAGGAAAGTCAACATGGGATTTTTTTTGCATGGGTATGAGTACGCTGTGCCTAGTGGTTTCAACTTCACTTTTTGGTCAGAGTTGATTTTAACTGAGGAGTGTGTGTGTGTGTGTGTGTGTGTGTGTGTGTGTAAAATGGAGGGGAGGACTCAAGAAGCAGTTGGAGGTAGCAGAGGAGGTGCAAGTTAGTCCTTTCAAGTGTTTGCAAAGTAAGACATGCCTGCCCAGCACTCTCCCAGGTGCTGTAGTGGCTACAAATAGAGTAGAGAACAGACTACAGTCCTCAAAGACTTTCAGTATTGCAGGTCAGCTCAGACTCAAATGTAGAACTGGGAGGACAGTCCTAAATGGTCAGACAGATGGAAGAGGTGAGGTTGATTGTTGCTGCTTAAAAGGATCATTGGACCAAGATAATTTAGTCTCAGATTATTTTCCCCAGTGCAAGAACAGGTTTTTAGGAGTAAGCTCAACTCAACTACAAGTCACCAAGGTCTTAGGCTCTAATGAATAAGTCTTGGCCTTAAAATTAGAACATCTACATTGTAGCCATCATAAGCTGCGTGGCATTGGACAAATCACATCATCTCAGTGGGTCTTTTCTCTTACCATAACTGTAACATGAGGGTGTAGAGTATCTAATATCCTTTTCAGTTCTTACCTGAAGCATAAAGTCTTATGTTACCATGATTTAAAATATTTTAAATCTGTTCTAGGTATTGTTTCCAGATGCTTCTAGTGCAGCCTCTCCTGGTCATAGCACTTAAACATTGCCATTTTAACTCATCTACACTAAGAGATTTGTCTATCTATCTATCTATCTATCTATCTATCTATCTATCTATCTATCTGTCTATCTATCTATCACCCATCAATGGGAACCACTGTGTTCAGTGTTTTCCGTGTATTGATACCAATCTTCACCACAATACCATGAAATACTTAATATTACCCCCATTTTGCAGATGAGAAGTTAAGTCATTTGATCACACAGCTTGTCAGTAGCAAAATCTACATCTGAATGTAAGTTTATTTAATGCCTATACCCACATTCTTAATCAATGTATTGTCCTGGACATGAAATTGCCAAAGAGTCCATTGAAAAGCCTTCAGCATCAGGCTGCATTCTGATGATTATATCATTAGAAGCTGCCAATAAAATTTCTTTAGCAAGGTTTTGTGAAAGGTACAGCAACTAAATATAAATTTTACCACAAGTTGGAGGCAGAGTTTTGTGTGTTGCTAACTTACGAGGGACAAATGGTAAATGGGGATGAGGTGAGGATGGGTATGTGTGTTGGGAAAGGTAGTGGGGAAGTGTGGGATGGGGAGAACTATTCCCTTAGAGCATAACCATGTGATAAGCCAAGTGTAGTTGAGGAAAGAGTATGGCGTAGGATGCCAGCAATTTTGCTAGGTAGGTAATGTGGAGAAGTTCAGTTCAGTTTTCTCATCCTGAACATCCAAAAATCTCACTATTTCCTTATAGTACAAGCTAAATGTAATTGCCCTACCCCCAGCCCGATAGGCTGTCAACCTAATTTCTATCTGAATCATGCATCCCTCCTGCCTGGCTAACTCTTAGATGGAGGAAATGAGACACAAGTAGGTCGCTGTGCTATGATCTAGATTTTTTATATAAGCAAAACCAACATCAGAGTGCTGAGGTAAGGGCTTTTCTAAGAAGGTTGCATGTAGATGACGTTGATCTACTTGAGAATGAAATCAGTCATCAGCTCAGTGTTCTGAGGACCAAGTTCTATTTTACCATCGGAAGGCAGCCAGGGCATCTGTCCTGGTCTTGGGTCAGGACATTTTGACTCCAGTATTAGTTGGTAGTAGTCAAGGTGGCTGAGGGGAGCACAATGCCCTGAGATATTGAATCATAGGGACATTTGGAAGAGAGGACAGGGGATGGTACCTCTAGGCACTTAAACTGCAGGGGAATATTGTGCCTTATTGGTTTCATTCTAACCTTGGTGACTTTTTGGATGAGATCCAAGAATTTTCTGAATTCTGTTCCCAGTGAATACTCTTAAACCTCTTGTACATTTCTTCAGCATCCTGTATTTACCTTGACAGCAGTGCTAGTCACACTAAACTGAAATTATATGAATAATGTCTCTCACATTGGAAACCTGTGGCTCTTCTATTTCTCTCCATAGCCTAGTAGAGGGGATCAAGACACGTTGAATTAGACTGAAATAAGCAAGGTCCCAGGATATGTTTATCTACTATTTTTGCAAAGGTGGCCCCATGCAGAAAACCAAAGTGGTGAGAGCAAGTCCGAGCCTGTGGGGAGAGGTCCCCTGCTTACCACAGAGAGTGTGATAAGAATCTCTTTATTGCCAGACACCTACCTCTTTTTCTCAACTGTAGTATTGCCACCATGATGAGAATCATGATGGCACCCCCTAACAGCCCAGCATACATTGCCCATGGCTTTGTTTCTGGAAAAAAAAAAGAAGTCAAAGAGCAATCTCAAAAGTATTCTGAGCTTAAAAACATCCTACATGAAAGTGGGATAACGGAGCCTCATGTTCTATTTCTGCATTCTGTCCCAAGGGAGATGTTTGTTTTCATGGTTTTAGAGATCAGCTTTAGACCACTGAAAATTTTTGTGTCTGTTTTCTTATTCTAATTTCTTTCACTATACTTTCACATTCTTAATTTCATAAAGATTTTTCTATCCAAATACTTTATTTTTAACTCAACTACCACATATCTAAAATTAAATTATCTTCATCTCTCCTAAGTCAATCTCTCTGCCCAGTTTCTCCATCTTAAGATTGCTAATGTGTCCTGTATCCATTTTGGGTAAAGAGAACATAATGGTTCCATGTGCCGTTCCTGTGAATTCACACTATTCTCATGAGACACTGGGAGGAAGAAAGATTTACTTATCTATTTTAAAAATAAACATAATAGTGCTATTGCTGTCCTTTCATGAAAATAACTGTGTTGAACCCAGCAGACCTGAACTGAATGGAAAGTATTTAGTCTTTCCTCTAAATCATCTTCATGTTTAAAATTAGCCTGAGAACTAATCATCAAGGCTCAAAATCAGAAAGAAAACTTGTATTGCTTTCTCTCCTTTACCCACTTTATCAAATTCTTTTGAACTAGGAGCAACACTTTGAAAAACAGTGAATGAGGACTATTGCCCCCAGTAAACAAGACATGTAGCTCAATAAGATAATAATGAACAATTATTGAACATTTGCAAAGGGCCACATATTTTTAGTGCATCACGTATACTGACATATTTAATCCTCACAATAATCTTACAAGGTAGGTACACTCATTACTCCCATTTTATGGAGAAGGAAAACAGCCTGGAGAACCTCAAGAACTAGAGCTTGATTTAGGAGTAGAAATGTGGCTGAATACTAAAGACAGAATTCTTGGAGAGTCAGAGAGACTTTTGGGCTTGGGAAAAGTTACACCAGGGTAATGAAACAGTGGGGACCAAGCTGAAGCACTAGAGTTCTAAGTAGAATATTCGCACTAAGGTTCTAAATAGAGTAACACCAGATGCTAACATTAATGTGTAAGGGAAACTTATGAGGATGATTGTGGAATAAGCCTGCTTGTTGTTGAACCTGTGATGAATTTGTGGGACAGAAATTGAAAGAAAAATCGTTGGGTTCCAAAGGAACAGAATCATGGTGGCCAATAGCCTGAACTTTGTGTTTCATCAGTCTATGGAACTGATTCATGGTGGCCCCAGGCTACACCCCATACTCTCCTTCCTGCTGCACCCTAAGCTGTCCACCATGCCTGCCCAGCCTTGATGCCCAGGCCAATCTTCCTTTCTTTCTGTCACCTTTCCTGACCATCCCAGATCTTGTTCTTCCCTCTCCCTTGGACTGCTGCAGCACCAGTGGTTTATGTCATGTATCCTAGAACCTGAGTTTTGGCAACATCATCTTTACCATGGAGATCATTTTCAGTGATGTTATTTGGAGCCAGATAGATAGGTTCATATTGTGGGTCTACCACTTGATAGCTCTGTGANAGATAGGTTCATATTGTGGGTCTACCACTTGATAGCTCTGTGACTACAGATAAGCTACTCATACCCTCTGTGGCTTCAACTTCCTCATCTGTAAAATGAGCATAACAATAAATTCACAGTGTTGTTCTGAGAAACCCATGCAGTAATGTATGGAAAGTGCCCAGAGCAATGTCTGGAATCCATCATGTGGTCAGTAAGTGTCAATTACTTCTGCTAGCCTCAATTCTCCAAATAGTTGCTAGGTTTTAGGAGGCCAGAGAACATCTCTTACACTACTTTAACAGCTCTCTCAGTACTCAGTACATAATAGAGTCTCAGTAAATTCTTGTTGATTGATTGGAAAGACAAGAAAATGAGTTTGATCTCAAGTCCAAAGGAGTCTCTTCACCGGTGTCCAGAGATGATTCAGTCCCATCTGTTCTTTACTTACGACTTAGTTTCCCTATCTGTATAGTAGGCCCAAGTATTTTACACTTGATGCTCATCCATTTGTTGCTATTTTCTAATTATATTTACATGGAAATCAAATGTCAGAGACTCCATTCTCTTAGGAATTTGGATAAATATGAAAAAAGTGCTACTATTACAGTTTGTTCAGGTCAAGCTGCACGTGATTTCTGTCATTTCTGGAAGTAATTTCCTTGTGGTTCTCTAAGTCTTTGCTCGTATAACTCTGCCAGCTCTACTCTGTGCTTCCTTGGGTGCAAAGTTTAGTCCTTTCGTCGGTGACATGGTTTGGCCATGCCCCCACCCAAATCTCACCTTGAATTGTAATAATCCCCATGTGTCAAGGGTGGGGCCAGGTGGAGATAATTGAAACATGGGGTGGTTCTCCTGTGTTGTTCTCATGGTAGTGAATAAGTCTCATACGATCTGATGGTTTTATAAATGGAGCTCCCCTGCACAAGTTATCTTGCCTGCTGCCATGTAAGACGTGATTTTGCTCCTCATTCCCCTTCAACTATGATTGTGAGGACTCCCCAGTCATGTGGAACTGTGAGCCAATTAAACCTCTTTCATTTATAAATCCTCCAGTCTCAAGTATGTCTTTATTGGCAGGATGAGAACAGACTAATACGATCAGTTTCCACAAACAAACCAAAAAACTTTTTTTAAAAAACCTACACCAGTAATTTTGTGGGCTTAAGTTCTCTACTGAAGATTGAAGGCTCCCAGGAAGCAAATTCCATTGTGAACCAGGCAGCTTTCACCACCCAGCAGGCTCAGACCCTCTCTTTCTCTTCCCATTTCTGCACAAGCATCATCTTCCTCCATTCTCATACAGAGCCATCCAACCCACACCCAGATTCCTCAGGGGTGTCCACCTGCCTTCTAGCATTTATTAAGGTACTATCCTAAACAAATATGATTCCTTTTTGAAGAGGAATTCTAGTAGCAGTTCCTTGATTATAATGTGTTTCTTTAAATATTATATTTTTCTACCTAGTAAGATGTAGAAGTCCCACTTTGATTGCAAATTCCATGAAGGTAGGCCCTGTACCTTATTCTTTATTTGTATCCTCCATTCCACCTGAAACAATATAGGGCAGGAAGAAACTCAATATGCACTCGATGAACTAAGTTAAATTAAACTAGAGTCCACAAAAATGGATCTGGGAAAAGACTGTCATGTGCCTTTCTGTTTAAAAATTACCAGAAGGAATGCAGCGTCACCTGCTGAATGGCCCAAGGCAGGAATCAAAGGGAAGGAGCAGTGACCCACTTGGCTTATACTTTACAGTGACAAGATGGAGCCAGGAGGCAAGTGTGTGTCTGTGCCATCGGCGCTTCACCTGTGCTCCCATTTTCAAACCACCATTTCCTGTGGCAGAAGCTCCAGCTCTTCTTCTCTTTGCTCAGTCATGTGGGGAGGCCTCTCTGGATGGTGATGCTGAGAAATCAAAGTTGTCCTGGGGTCCACAAGCTCCTGTCTCCTTCATTCACAAAGAAATGCTACCTGAACATTTCTGAACCAGAGGTTTGGAACTCCCCCTACTCCCAAGGCTCTTAGAGGCAACTGAGCAGGCTGGTCAAGAACTCACATGCCATTTGGGAAGAGTACTTTGCTGGAGTCTCCACCCTGGGCCCTCCCCACCTATTGGCTGTGGTTTAAACGTGATAACTTGGCAGACAGTCACACCTCCAGGGAAAAAGCCAGAGGGCTTTTTTTTTTCTTGTCTCTTTAAGTCTGTTGTCACAGAAACACAAAAGCGTCTCCCTCTCTCTCTCTCTCTCTCTTCTCAAGTCCCCAAATCTTATTTTTTGTGTTTTTTTAGGGAAGATGAAGAAGAAAACTAAAAAGAATCTGAGAAACAAATGTAGTTCACCCAAGAGATACTGCGATGTTAGCCTAACGGTGGGAGCATGCCGGATCTCCTTCCTGCCTTTCATGTGGTTCTGTCAGCAAAGGCTGCCATCTTCAAGAGATACATTCTTGTTCGTGGCAGTTTCCATTCAGAACTGGGGGTGGGGAAGGACGCTCGTGAACCATATACTAATTTAAGTTCTGGGGCCATCCAAGTGAACATTTTACAGAGTTCACAGCTTCCAGAAAAATCCCTCATAACCAGTATTGCAGAGGCTACTAGCTCCAGTGCGATTTCGCTCATGCTTTCGTGGTAATATGAGTATTTTCTGGGCGTGTAGCTGCTCAGCTAGGAGCTATGTGTCTCAGCTTCCCTTGTAGCGGGTGTGGCCCCGTTACCAGGCTCTGGGCTGTGTGAAGTTTTCCGGTTTTTTCTTTCCACCATTGTTGCTACGCTCGCTAAATTGGGAAGACCCTAGAGAGAGACCTGTCTTTGTGCTTGGAACATCTAAGTGACTCGGAAACAATGGGAACTCCCTATTTGAAGAAATGACCTTGTTAGAAAGGGGAAGCCTCCGAGCTCACTGGCAGGCGTCAGCCTTTTCTTTTACCGAGCTAACTCAGACGTGCTGAGCCAGCGTTTTGCTGATCTACTGAAAAAGAGCCTCTCTTCAAGATGAGCTTCCAGGGGCATTCCTTTTTAGATTCCTTCATTCTAGCACAGCCATATCTATTTCAGAATACAGTCATTGAGGACGGCAGCAAGTCACACACTGTCCAGAGCTGACCCACATCCACTGGCTTCACATGACCTAGCCAGAGTACTTCATAGCACCCTAGGATTTGGACTTTGCAATAAAGATGCTTCATCACGATAGACATTAAAACACTGGAATGGCAATTGGAACAAGGATGAATGCATGACCTGAACAAATGTCACTTAAAGAAAAAGATTTCATGGAACATACAACTTTTTGCATGGTTTCACTTAAGTGAGTCCTGTCAAGAGACAGTGCTCACATCACATTTCATTCTGTCTCATCACATCATTAACCGCTGTGAGATTTTCATTAATGAAAATGAAAAATGTCTTAATATCACTGTCCTGTTGACAGATGGCGAAGCAACCTCTAATAAACCCTCAGACCCCACCCTTTCATCCCAAGACTGGGGTTTCCCTTTGTATGCCCTAGGAAAAAAGTCTTTGTTAACTGACAGTTGCTGCTTTGGCTCGGGTCTCATCATTTTGATGGATGACTGCAATAATGGCCCCCAGGAACTAGTTTCTCTTTCTTCCCCTTCTTCCCTGCCCCGGTCTGTTCTCAATACTACTGGAGTTTCTCTTTGAAAAGCAAGACTGATGGTGTCACTCCTCTATCTAAAACTCTTTATTGGTTCCTATCACCTACAAGATAATACAGAGCAAGACCCAGCTGTATCTGCTCCTGCCTCTGCCTGGAATGTCTTTCATCAGCTTGGGTAATTTCTACTTATTTTTAAAACCTAGTTTATGTCACATCCTCTGGGATGCTCTCTCTAATCCCCCGAGACAGTGTTAATAAAGGATCATGTCTTTTTTATCTTTGTGTACTTGGCCCCTAGCACAATGCTGGAATATAGTAGAGCTTCAGTAAATGTTTTGTCAAACTAAGTGCCGTGTTTTAAGAATTGGTAGTATGCATTATTCATTTGCAAACACAAATCAACGTACTAATAAAATTCTGTTTTCAGTATTTAGGCAACCTGGTATACTGCGAAGGGCAGGCCACAAACCAGCCGTGTGATCTGGTTCTGAGGCAGGGAAGGTCTGGTCACCTATCCCTGCAGGCTGGCAGGGCGGGGAGGAGGCATCTCTACTTGTATTACATGTTGAATTGTGTTTCCCCAAATTCATATGTTGATTTCCTTAAACTACGGCCTTATTTGGACATAGGGTCTTCACAGAGTTAACTGAGTAAAACTGAGGTCATTAGGGTGATGTTATGGGTTGAATTGCATCTCCCTTCCCCCAAATTTCTATGTTGAAGCTCTAACGCCAAAGACCTCAGAGGCAGGGTCTTTAAAGGTTATTAAGTTAAAATGAGGTCATTAGGGTGGTCCCTAATCTAACCTGACTGGTGTCCTTATAAGAAGGGGAAATCTGGACACACAGACACCAGGAAAAAGAGAGAGAGACCGGGGTGTGAGCACACAAAGGAAAGACCAGGTGAGGACACAGTGAGAAGGTAGCTATACGCAAGCTTAGGAGAGAGGCCTCAGAAGACCCCAAACCTACCAACACCTTGACCTCAAACTTCCAGCCTCCAGAACTGGGAGAAAAATAAATTTCTGTTATTTAAACCACCCAATCTGTTGTACTTTATTATGGCAGCCCTAGCAAACTGAGAGAGGTGGGCCCTAATCCAATATGACTGGTGTCCTTATAAGAAGAGAAAATTTGGACACAGAAATACACGTAGAGGGAAGATGATATGAAAAGACAAGGGAAGACAGTCATTTATAAGCCAGGGAGGGAGAGGGGCCTGGGAGAGATCTTTCTCTCACAGCCCTCAGAGAAAAACAATCCTGCTGACACCTTGACTTTAGATTTCTAGCCTCCAGAACTGAGAGCCAACACATTTTGATTGTTTAAGTCACTCAGTGTGTGGTCCTTTGTTACAGCAGCCTTAGCAAACTCATACACAGTGGCAAGCCTCTATCTGCAGTTCTTATTGACACACACACTGAATCAAGGACTGTTGACTCTGGGAGGGACTTCACTTGTTCGCCCTTTTCATTTTACTGAGGATGAAACAGAGACCCAAGAGAGGGAAACGGCTAGATAGTTCTCTTACAAACCGAGCCAAGATCCTGACAGGGCCCTTCCTATGGTGCCAGGTTTCTACTGCTTCCTGTCCCTCCACTCCTGACAAGAACCTGCTTCCTACTCAGTAAATCTGGTTCCTGCTGGTGCATTCTTGGTCCTCAGAGTGGCTTAGATGGGTAAGTCCATCTTCACATGTTTTCTTAGAACGTTCTGAGCTGAGTGCCCTTAGTGTAAGCTTTATGGTCCACCAACACTTTGGTATGCACTAATAAATTCTTTTTAAACTACACTGAGGAGCATGAAGAAAGTTCTGCCCCTTTTTTGGGATAGGCCAGGGTAAAATACTCAGTGCCCTGTCTTTGTACTCTAATAGGGCAGCTATACCCAGAGATGGCTGTGCTGAGGTAAGGGTTGCTGCTTCCTCATTTAACATTAAAAAATACTTTATATTTATGTAGTTTTTAAAATAAAAATTACATTTCATTATGGTTTATAAGGCATTTTAAGTGCATTATCTCTTTCACTAATGCCTATGAGGCTTCCAGAATCGGAAAGTCTAGCTCCATCACTTGCTCTGTGTGTGACCTTACTTAACCATGTTATAGCTTTGTTTCCTCATCTGTGAAATGGGGATACTAATACTATCTATATTATTTTGTTGCTGTGAGGATTAACTGAAATGCCACATAACTGGCACATAGTAAACCGCAATGACCCACCAGTTGTTATTTAGAGATGAAGAATCTAAATCTCAGAAGGGCAGAGGGACTTGATCTTGTAAGTAGAAAGGGCAGCATTGGCCCTAGGACTTCCAGGCCCACATTCTGTAAGTCACCCACTATGCTGCACTGCTTGCTTGTCCTGCCAGCACCTTCTAAATGACTATGGGTAGGCTGAGCGCTCTGAACTGGGGGGTAGCCTCTGAATGTGGTTTGTATGCAAGGTGGGCAAGCAGCCAGACATAGCCAGTAAGTGAGCAGACGGGGGACTCTGCCTATGAAATGTCTGGGGAGGAAACATGCGGGGGTTAGACTCATTCAAGAACTCCCAGGGGTACACTGGAGGCCAGGTGGGATTTTCCCAGCAGTCCATCTGGGAATACTCCGGGGCAGTCTCTGTGACACGCAGTGCTATGTGGAAGGGCATTACTTGGTTGAATTCCCCTGTCCCTCAACCACGACCACCTGGGAAAGCCCTCCACATGGACGCCATGGCTACTGTAGACAGAAGATCCATTGGAACGATTCCTATGTACCCCCCAGTGGATGCAGAGAGGAGAATGTCAGGGTTTAAGAAATGCCTTGCAGAGCAAGCACCCTGGTCTTACTGTCCCTGAACCTGCCTGAGGCAGGGACACAAGATCTGTTAGTTAAAAGGGCCAGGCCGGGCGCGGTGGCTCAAGCCTGTAATCCCAGCACTTTGGGAGGCCGAGGCGGGTGGATCACGAGGTCAGGAGATCGAGACTATCCTGGCTAACATGGTGAAACCCCGTCTCTACTAAAAATACAAAAAACTAGCCGGGCGTGGTGGCGGGCGCCTGTAGTCTCAGCTACTTGGGAGGCTGAGGCGGGAGAATGGCGTGAACCCGGGAGGCGGAGGTTGCAGTGAGCCGAGATCATGCCACTGCACTCCAGCCTGGGAGCACAGCGAGACTCCGTCTCAAAAAAAAAAAAAAAAAGGGCCTGTGTTCTATTCTGTATCCAAGTGGTTAAATGGGCTTACTTAATAAGTTCTGTCTTCCTTTTGCTGACAGAATAATGATGCTTTTCTTTCTAGAGGAAGAACAGTCAGAAGATGTAGGTTTAGGGGTTAACTGCACTATTTACAAGCCAAAGAAACTTGAGGAGGGTACTTAAATGCTATGAATGTCACTTTCCTTATCTGTAAAATGAAAGTAGAATAACACCTATCTGGCAAGGTTATTGTGAGGATCAAAAGAGATTATACAGTTGAGAGTGTTTTGCTAATGATGAAGCGCTATGCAACTTATCATTATTCTTCAAACTTCACAGTCCAGGTCTTAGTCTCTCTGACTCCCCTGGTCCTGCTATGGGATTCACAGTCCATTCCATAAAACGAGGCCCTTAACTATATCCTGTGTTTCATTATTAAGCACATGTTTTACATCTTATCTTTACAATGAATTGTTAGAGAGGAGAGATCACATATCATATTTATTCACAATTTCTAACCAGGTAGGTGATCAATAAATACTAATTGATGGTGTAGAACTGCCCCAGCATTAGTGGAACATAGACTTGGGAGCCAGGCCCGCCCACCTGCACTCCCTCACCCAGCCAACCTTGCAGGTTGGAGCCAAAGCAAGAGGCAGAGAAGGCTACGCCTTGGAGACTTAGTTCTCTGGCTCTGGCTCTATCACCTCCTGTTGGTTTCATCAACAGTGAAATGAGCATAATAATGCCACCCTAGTCAATATGAGAGTGAGCTCGCTAAATGCACACGGTAAACTTTTGCAAACTAAAAAGAAAATTGTTACTAAGGTGAATGCCATGACTGGGGAGCAATTGGGTCAGGTGGCACACAGGCTGCCACCAGTGTACTCACCTGAGTGGTCTGTCCTGCATCTGGGCCACGGGCTGAAGGTCTGGGAATTGTTGCTGATGGCGTTGCTCACAGTGCAGATATAGATATTGTCAGCATGCTGGGGGCCGAGGGTGAGGGACAGGAGGTGGGAGCTGTTGGCTGGGTGCAGTGGGTGGATGCCCGCCTTTTCACTCCAGCTGTAAGCCACATGGTCCCCCTTCTCCACTGTGCAGCCCAGTATCAAGGTGCAGGTCCCGTTCTCCTGGGTCTTGTTTAACACTTTAATTTCTGGAGTGGAGACCTGCTCTGTCAGGAGTGGGAGGAAGGCAGCCATCACTGAAATGAACCCCTGGGAATTCTCACTTGACCTTTTTGTTAGAACAAAGTACAGCCTAATGACATTTTCCCTCCCCCTCAGTGTGATTTATTTTTAGTGAGAAATCTATTGCTTCACACTGTCCATCGTGCACCACTACATCCTTTCTAAGACCACCTTGGGATAAAATAAGAATCTGCTTTTTAGGCCCCTTCTACCAATATTGTTAGGGCTTCACTCACCCTTCCTGCTGTTCTTGACCTAGGTTGCTATTCTGTCTCCTATCAATGGAGTTTGCTGTCAACTAAGCCACCATAGTTTTTAGTTGGCTTACGTTGTTACTTCCTAGACCTAAAAGAATGACTTTTTAGCGGTGAGATTTCATCTATACAGATGTGTGTGGGAGGGTGTGTGTGTGTGTGTGCGTGCACACACATACACATGCGCATGGGTGAGTGGGTGGGTATGTAGTAATTGCTTTTGTGTGTCTGAGATAGGGATAGGTCCTCAAGTATAACCATAGGCCTCATCAATCTATCCCACTCTAAGGCCATGAAATAGGCCAGATGAAAGGTAAACTCTTGCTTATTTAGCAACTATTATAGGACAAGAGCAGTGCTGGTGTTTCACATTCATCATCTTTTTTAGTCTTCTCAACAATTATAACTCTAGTTGTAATTATTCCCATTTTATAGATGAGAAAGCCAAGTCCCAGGGAGGTGGAAGGTCTTACATCTCACAGCTTCTAAGTGGCCAAGTTAAGATCTGAACCTAGGTCTATCTGACTTCAAAATCCAAACTCTTCCTTTGGCTTGAAAACAATGCCATGGTTGCAGAGACCACATTTTCCAAAGTAAGAATTTGATCACAAACTGTGACAAAAACAGGTAACATAGGAACCAAAGGATGGAATGTCTGGAATCCACACCGCTTTGGAAAATGCATCCTGTGCAGCCTCCATGCTCATGGCAGTCTTGCCCTGGAGTCACTGCTGGAAGTGACTCTCAGGTACCTGGGGGAGGGCCATGGGAATTCCGCAGGCACTGTTTGAAGGAAAGGGAATGCTGGGGCGAGGGAGGACTGGTGAAAGTATTGCTGCCTTCCCTCTAGAAATTTGAGAATTTCAAAGAAATGTTGGTTAGCTGGGAATTCCTGTCCCATCCCCAGAGATAAGGAAGTCATTTTGAAGAAGCAGGAAAGCCTCACGTGGCTATCAGGATCCCTGGGAATTCAGATGAGCCTCTGGGCCTAAGAGATGCAATCCCTGGGTGCACTCAAGAGGGACTGGTAGTTAAAGAGGCTCAAAAAAGCACTGGCCTTGGATTCAGGTGGACTTGGTTCCTAGTTTAAGTACAACAACTAAGAGACTTTATAACCAAAGCCTTTGTTTAAATGCCAAAAGGCACTTCTTCCACCAGGTAGGTGTGATCTGGTGCCAGAATGTAGGGCTTAACAAGTGGTATGTGGGCTGAATTTTAGCCTTCTTTATTCAGAACCCCCATTGCAGTGAAACACCTACACAAATGTGTGTAAATGGGCTAACCACTTCTAGTTAGATTTCACTGTCTTCACGTATGAGAGACTGGGTTTGATCTGTGATATTCAATTTCTTTTAATCAGAAAAAAAATTCTGTTTTCAAATAAAATATTACTTGCAAATCAAGATTCTTGGGGCTATAGGCCCTCCAGCCCACAGGTAGCTAGGCCCCTTTCCTTTGGGAAATGGGAGTAAGAGTAACTAATGCTTAATCAGCTATCATCAATGTGCAATTTGGAAAAAAAAAAAAAAAACAATTTCAACCTTTAAAACGTCTTCCATGCAGCAGGTTTAAATACCGTCAAACTAGAAGATCATTATAGTTACTTCCAACTCTGAATACCTTTGCTTTTAAGAGAGACCTGAATTCTTGGTCAAAGGAGCACCTTGGCCCTTTAGTGTGGACTGGGGAAGCCGCCATTATTACCATAAAGCCTCAACTGCAGGCAAAAGCGCTGAACTGAAACATTTTTCTCCAGGGTCATAAGGTACCATCCCTCATCTTCCTTCCTGCTTTCCCGGATCCCCAGGGTGAGATTCTCCAGATAAAACTTGTAGCGATCTCCTAGGTAACGTGGAGGGCCTGCTTCGGATGGATCAAGAGACACTATTTTGTTCTCGACACTGTTCTCCAGTGATTTTGCCATTGTGACGACAATGTGGATGCTTTTGTTCATGTTCTTATTTATCCTTTCATGTGTCAGGGGCAGCAGCACTTTGCTTCCCAACTGCCGGAGAATCTTTGGGCAGTTCATCATGCGCCCACCTGTGGGAGGGAGGAGAAGAGAGTCCCTTATTATTAAGGCCTTTAGATAACATCGTGTCAGCAGAACAGGAAGGACAGACTGGAGGCTCTCCCCCTTCCTCTTGGGCTATCCCTGGGGCTGCCAAGTCCTTCATGGTCTATGAAGACTGCCATGAGGATCCCTACTATATTCTCAATGTTTCAAAACTGTCAGTAGACAGCTTAAAATTACTTAGGATAGAGTTGTATAGAGTAACTAGAGCACTGGGTCTTTATCAACTCAGATTTAAGGTTCAGGCATCTAAAAAGCACAGAGAAGTTAAATGGCTTCCCTGACTAGTCAGTGGGAGTCAGGACTAGAATTCAGGTCTGTTAATTCCTCTGCCAGGGTTTTATTCCACCATTGAATATACAGGATGAAGGACGGAGAGCAAATGAAAGTGAATCTGAGCTCATGAGCCCAGGAACCATTTCAGATCATGAGGAAAACAGAAAAATCTGAGGAATGTGGAGTCAAGAAAGGGTAAGCCCAGTGTTCAAACTGTGGAATTCTCTCTCTCTAAAACACCCTGAGATAGTTAATAATGTCGACAGTGAGATACTACTGTATTTTTCTCTTTCAAAAAAGCTGAGCCAACAAGATTTAAAAAAAAAAAAAAAAAAAGAGCCTTTCAAACCACTGTAAGGGATCCTACTGCTGATTATTTCACACCTCCTCTCTCCTCAAACCCACAACCTGCCTTTCCCCCTCCTCTCTCATGTGACGACTTTGCTTTTTGTTTCACCGAAAAATAAAATGAAGAAATGAAAAGAGAACTTCCATTTATTACCACCACTAACTCAACTTACCTACTTGGATGGATGGTCTACATTCCCACGCAAGTGGAGCCTCGTCCCCCATGGAGCACTCACCTACTTCAAAGCTTTGTTTCGGCAATTGCCTCCATCCCTCACATTATCAGGTTTTTTTTACTAGGTTATTTCCATCAATACACAACATATACACTTGTAGTTTCCTTTATATTAAAAATATCTCCCCTGATCCCAGGTCCATCCCCAGCTACCTCTCCATTTCTCTGTTTTCCTTTTCAGTAAAGTGCTTTAATGTGTGTTTATAGCTTATTTTCCCATTTCCAGACCCATTTTCCCTTGGACCCACTATAAACAGGTGTTCTTTCCTACTGCTCGCTGGACCCACCTTTGTCAAGGTCACTGTCTACTCCACGAAGCCAAGTCAAAGTTCCTATCTTACCTGCTTTCTCAGGGGTACTTGACGTAGTTCATCCATCCCTCCTTGAAACGCTGTCATCATTTGGATCAGGGAACACCATACTCTCCCGGTTTTTCACCTATCCTATAAGCTGCCTCTGCTCAGTCTTCTTGGCAGGAGCCTTCTGTTCTTCCGGACCTCTAAATACTGGAGCATGCCAGTTCTCAGAGTTCTCATTCTCATCCACACCAATCCAGTTTCTCACCCAACTGCACAGTCTGACATATTTCTGGGATGCTACAGAGTTATATCTCCCAACCAAACCCTTCACTGCACTCCCAACTGCCTACACAAGATAGGACTTGGAGGTCTAACAGGCATTTCAAACTTAGCAAACAAACTCTTGGTTCCAAAACACCTTCTGCAAACATTATAATTCAGCCAATTTCTCAGGCCAAAACATTGGAAACATCCTTGACTCCTTTCGTTCTTGCATACTCCAAACTCAATTTTTTTTTTCTTTGAGTCCGAGTCTTGCTTTGTCACCCAGGCTGGAGTACAATGTTGCAATCTTGGCTCACTGCAACCTCTGCCTCCCAGGCTCAAGCAAGTCTCTTGCCTCAGCCTCCTGCATAGCTGGGATTACAGGCGCCTGCCACCACGCCCGGCTAATTTTTTGTATTTTTAGTAGAGATGGGGTTTCACCATGTTGGCCAGGCTGACTTCGAACTCCTGACCTCAAGTGATCTGCCCGCCTCCGTCTCCCAAAGTGCTGGTATTACAGGCATGAGCCACTGTGCCCAGCCATACTCCACACTCATTTTAACAGCAAATCCTCCTGGCTCTGACTTCAAAATATGTCTGGTATCTGAACCCTTCGCACCTCCTGCATTTCCACCACCATCATCCCAGGCCTGGTACTGCCGTCTTCTTCCAGCTGATCTCCCTGATAGAGTAATTTTTAAAAACCATGTCCTATTTTGTCTCTCTCCTGCTTTTAAATTTCTATGGCTTTCTAGCACTGATAGAATAAAACCATAGTCCACTATTGATAAGGCTTCAAAGGCCCTGCATACCCAGTCCCTGGCACTGTTCCAACTCCATTTCCTGCCCTCCTCTTTGCTCACTGTGCTACAGTCACACTGGCTCCTGGCTGCTTCTTAAACCCACCAAGAACATTCCTGTGTCAGAACTTTTGCTTTTGCTGTTCCTCTCGCTGGAGAATTTCTTCCCTTCCATACCTGGATAGCTCATTCTTTCACTTTATTTTAGGTATCTGCTCCAGACAGTATCTCCTCCAAGAGGCCTCCTCTGACCATGTATCTAAAATAACTTTCTGTTTCTTTCTGCACTTATCACTGCCTTATATTATACTGTATATATATTTTTTTGTTTTATTTTTGTCTCTCCCACTAAAATGCAAAAGCCTCAAGAGGAAGAACTTCATTTTGTTCATTATTTTGACCCCAGGACCTACAAAGAGGTACTATGTGCTTAGCACATAGGAGGCATTTAATAAATATCTGTTCAATTTATGAATGCTGAAAACCGTATTACCTGACCAAAGCCTCTTATTTAGGTTCAGATACATATAAGTTTATAAGTTCAGATATATATATATATATATCTGAACTTAACCATAAGTTAGTGTTCATAAAAGAAGGAGTCCATGACTCAAAGAGAGCATAGATTGTTCTAGCTGATAAGAAAGTCAGAGAGTAAAATAGAACCATCAGCTTAAGTAATGCAGCTACCTAGAAGAGACTCTTTCACAACTGACTTGTGGCTAAGATGAGATATTGGAAAATTGGACACACTGGCTCAAATATTCTTGTTACCAAAATACCCTGAAATCCCAATGTCTTTCAGTAAAGGGCTCAGCTAGTAGTAGACTGGAGATTCAATGACTGGGGAAGAAGAAAAAGTAGTCTATCTGGGCTAAAATCTGGATTAGAGTGATTGAAATTCATAATTGTTGAGGAAAAGTGAGAAAGGCAATTAGGCACTTGTTTTTTAAAATATTGCTAATATATTAAGCTTAAAACAGAGTGCTCTCCCCTGCTGCTTGATGACATGAGGAACATTATAGTTAATGTGGTGGTGGTTGTTTTTACATCAATAAACTGGGAAGCATGTTGGATTTTCTTCCAACCACACTTGTGGATGCCTGGCTGTCTAGATAATGTGACCCCTTTGGTGTCCGCATACCTGAATTGTAGGCACAGTACTTAAGAGAGTAACTTGAGTCCTGAACCTAAACTTCTAAGTATAAAGAAATGGGAAAAAATTTACAGCCATATGTGCAAGAATGAACTTCCAAACTTCTGTATAAAAAGTTGTGTAGATGAGCATATGTATATTTTTCTGGGAGCTCATCCATAAATGCCATCTCTTAAAGGGATCTGAGATTCAAAACAAGATTAAGAATTGCTAGCATGGTGTTGATTTTTAAAGACTAACTTTGATAGGGGAGAAAAAAAGAATTAAAAAATTCCATTTTCAGACCATAACCCATCGCCACCACTCCCCAAAATGGCTCCCATGCACCCCTTCCCCCCTAACCCTGCACACCCTTTGCACCATGATTGCTTTCAGAACTTGGAGTTGGTTGGGGGAGGAGAAAGAGGGATATAAGAGAGGTAGTGAATAACCAAAAAAATAAAAGAAATCAAAGAAAAAAATCAAAGAAAGAAAATAGAAGGAGAAAGAGGAAGAGGAAAGGGGAAGGGGTAGATGAGAGAGACTGAGTGGCTTATGCACACTCAGTCATGAGGAGTGGAACCAAAACTTCATCAGGAAGAGACCCTTATACCCCACAACCCACATAAAGAATGATGACGCAACACCTGAGTGTGTGTGTGTCGGGGTCTGGAGGGGGTACTTGAGATCACCCTCACCTAAGCATAAGGTGGAAAAATAAGTGGGGGCTTTAAAGTGGTTCGTAAAACCCCTCAAGTGGCGTCCCTGCTCCTGAAACATCCTGCTGCCTGATGAGTGTTTTCCAGTGTGTCTGTGATTCAGCCAGCCCTTGTTTGCTAAAAGAGTCTGGGAGGAAACATTTGTAGCTGTTAACACCAACTCACTTTCCTTCACGGGCAATTCTACTTCGAAAAATGAGTGATTCACATGGGCCTATGGAGTTTGGTCAAAAATTATGAATAGTGTGATTTAGCGAACCCTCTCACAACATGGGCTTCTACCTAATGATAACCCTTTTTGTTTTATTGTATCATAATTTTTTGCCTAGCCCTGATACTTTCATATGTGCTTTTAGCACCTTGCTACAGCATTCTTTCAGGAACAGAAGGAACAGAACTTATGGACTCCACAGTTGTTTTGGTAAATTTAGGCTCAGAAAAAAAAGACAACTTGTCTGTGTTTGCTTTTTAAACTGTATCCCCATCAGTCAAAGTCCTATTTTTATTCTTTGGCACTTCTGGGTCATTCTATCTTATACTATTAGCATGTACCTTCCCTAGCCTTAGAGCCTAGAACCACTCTTTATTTGCCTAGCTAACAACTTCCATCTTTCTGGTCTCCATTTTGACATGTCTTTCGTAGGGAAGACTTTCCTGACTCCTGACTTAGGTTGGGTTGTCCAGCCACAGGCTTCCAATGGACGATGAATGCACTCCTTCATATCATTCATCATGTGTTCAACTCTGGTTCAATGCCTGTAATCCCTTACTCTTATAAGCTTCCAAGAGTACGGACTGTGTCTGTTTTATTCACTGCAGTATCCCTAACACCCACCTGGGACATAGTAGGAGCTCAGTAAATCCTTGTTACCCAAGTGAATTAATAAAAAGGAATGGATGAATGAACGAATGAGCAAATGACAACACAGAGTCCAAGTTCTCCTCCCACCAAAATTGGAATGTACTCTGATTTGCCTTTATAACATCCCTAAGAGGTATGTTATGGAGGAAAGTGGTGGTGACCCTTTTCCCCACTTGCCAGCTGAGGACATGGAAGTGCCTTAAATATAAACCCTAGGTTTCAGGTACAACAGACAACTTGCCATTTCCCCTGAACACTTGAAACCCTTTACCTCTGCATTTGTGCCTCCTCCTGGAATACTCCTTCTCAAGTTCCATAAAAATCAAACCCATCAGACCTATTTATTTGGGGCTAAGTTTTTAATATTCATTTTTATTAACTTTATCCCAAATGTGCACATGAGATAGTCTGGATTAGATTCAAATTTCTTATTAAATGACTCACAGTAAATAGTAAATTCTTTGGCCCCCACTTCCCCCTAGGATGATGTGATAAGAGCAAGGTCAATTGTTTTATGTGAGTAACCAGACACTCCATAGGTAAGAAATACGGACAAATTATTTTCTCTACCTATAAAAGGGGAAGGAGGCAGCAATCCCCCCTGCCCTTCTTAAAGGTCTGCTCCTTATTCCAACACTTTGATAGGTAAATAAATCTCTCCAGGAGCCAGATAGTCCCTTACATGTCTTGGCTTTTATGGCAAGTCCTGGGACTTGTCTCAAGTTCTGGGGCTCATTCCTTCTTGCATGTTGCAAAATGAAGGCACAAGCTTGCGCTGGCCTGCTTAGGAAGATAGCGACTCCAGGCTTCACGGCACCTTGGGCGCTCTACCTAGGGACCTTGTTCAGGCTGTAACCATTTGGTCCTCTCGAGAAAAGTTTTATTATTCATTTGGATCAGAGCAATTACCTATACAAATGACTACAGATTTAATTCTCATGGTATGAAAAAAGTGTCAGGAAGCTGGTGTTCTTCACCAGGACACTGAAAAGTCCAGAAAAGTTTTATTTCCCCACCCTCTTTATCCTTAAGTCTCTGATTTCTTCTCTGCCATGTTAAAAAATTGATACATAATAGATGTACATATTTTCAGGG
Source organism: Theropithecus gelada (assembly GCF_003255815.1). Lineage (NCBI taxonomy): Eukaryota > Metazoa > Chordata > Mammalia > Primates > Cercopithecidae > Theropithecus > Theropithecus gelada. Next base: position 26,224,282 of record NC_037668.1, read on the forward strand.
CACATAGCACTATCTGATGCATTCACATGTTGTGTAAAGATCAAATCGGGGTAATTGGGATATGTATCACCTTGAGTATTTCTCTTTCCTTTATGCTAAGAACATTTGAATTATTCTCTTCCAGCTATTTTGATATGTACAATAGATTATTATTAACTATAGTCACCCTACTGATCTATCAAACACGAAGACCTATACATTTGGAAAGACACACAAGAAACTGGTCACAGTGGTTGCTTCCAGCATGAGGTATGGAGGGCAGATTAGTCTTCACTAAATACTCTTGTGTACTGGTGAAGTTTCATAGACATGGCATGTTTTACAGATGTGATAATCAATAAACAAACTAGTTAACAAAAAAAATTAAATGAATGTTTGCATGATGAAAAAACGTTTTCATTTTCCAAATTACAGGTCAAATACTTCTTATATGCCCTCTACATTCTTGTATAATTTTTATCAGTCTCTCACCTTTTGAACATTTCTATACTTCAATTTATCTCAATTCAATTCCACTCATATTTTTCAATTATAGATAGCACATTCTAATTTTTACCATGGAACCTGGATACAAATTGTGGCATTCTCCCCAGCCCTGCTTCCCAAACATGGGCTTGTCCAGTTTCACTCATTGAGGCCTCTGGAGTCAGATGACTATGTGAGCACAGAGAAATTGCTAAACTACTCTGTGCCCCTTTCCCCATTTATAAAGTTTTAATGGTACCAATAATACATACATATCTTATAGGCTTGGTGTGAAAATGAAATGACTGACACACATAAAGCATTTAGAACAGTGCCTGGTATAAAGCAAGTATGCAGTATATACTAATATTATTCACTCAACAAACATTTGTGTACAGGCTTTCAGTACAGAAACAGTGTCAGGTGCTGCGCAGTGGCTGTTGTTCATTTTGTTTTCCCCACACCTTGCACCCTTGCACCCTTGACAAATGATGTGGCTGCCACATCATTTGTCCTTAATAGCTGCTGAATGGGATCATTCAAAGTCAATCTATGGATAAAAACAATTAGCCCTGATACTCTGATTTCCAGTCCAGTGAGGGAGACAATGAAAGTGACAGCATCACATGACATCACAGTATTAACATTTTTGAGAAATAGAAGTGCCTAGATTGACATCTTGGGATAGAATGGGCCACTGAACATACAAGGTTAGGCCAAGTCTAGAACCCACGCACTTGTCCCTCACCTTCCCCCAAAGTGTGTGAAGGGGGTGCGGAGGTCCTGCATGGAGGAATAAAAAAACTCACTGAGGTAGAGTCATCAATTATAACAAATGTACCACCCTGGTGGGGGATATTGATAACAGGGGAGGCTATGCATATATGGGGCAGAGGGTATATGGGAAATCTCTGTTCTTTCTGTCCAACTTTGCTGTGAACCTAAAACTGCTCTAAAAAATAAAGTCTATTAAAACAAATCTCATTGGGGGAAATGAAAAATTCACTTTACTTGGGGAAGGGACATGTGGACTTTTTGATGTTTACAATTCTGACTGGGAATTAGAAGTTGAGCTGAGTAGAAATGAGAATGGGAGTGGGTGCCAGTTTTACAAGTATCAAGCTTCTTGCTTGGGCAAATCTGTCATGACTAACCTGCCGCATTTGCAAAGCATTTCTGCCTGGGTTTTATTGGGGCTTCACAAAAGGGTGTGTATTTAAAAATAAAAACACTGAAAAGCTTTTGTGAAGATTCAAAGAAGAAAACATGCAATGAAGTGAGCAGCCTCTGATTGGATAGACTTGCCTTGTGGGGCTGGGCTGCTTCTCCCTGACCGGTGACTTCCAAAGCCTCAATAGGACCAGCTATTGGTCAGCAGTGCCTAAGATGCTATGGGCCAGGCTGGCCAAGAGGCTAGCAAGCACGGAGATGGAAAAGTCCAGCTCACAGTTCAGCACCATCACTCCTTACAGTCACCAAGAAGTGCTCCAAAAATGGTGCAGTCACAAATTGGTTGCAACAAGGGAAGCGTGGCTTTCCCTGTGACCACTTAAAGTGGTTCAGTTTGGTTTTCTGAGCCCTGAGCTCAGTTCTGTCTCTCCTAGACCTTGGGAAGTATGACCCATGGGTCTGCAGATTCCAAAAGGAAGTGGCTGAGCAAGCCCTGTTCATCTGGCTGTCTGGTAAAAGACACATCCATTGTGCAGCACCCCCACATCCCTGGTATATCTCGGTGCTTTTCCTGGAAAAGTCCATATTGGATTTGCGGTCTTGAAAACCCCAAGCTTAAAACACCCTGGGCCTCAGGATTTCCCCCCCTGTCCGTAATGCCACCTCTTCTACTCCAGGCTACCTCCCACAGTCTAAACAAATAAGCAGAAAGAGATTCTCACCCCACTCACACAGGCAGTCCAAAGTCCACTTCTTGCTTGCCTTTTTCTTTCTCAAATACCTTTTCTCATAGCCCTGATACTTCTAAACAGAAAGCAAGAGCCTGCCTTGGGAAGAAGATATCCAGAAAGACAGGAACAGAGTCCAGATCCAAAGGTAGCCCTTGTCTGGCCTTCCTGCTGGAGCTACTCTCTGAGGGTCCCCAATTTGCATTTCCCACATACTGTAACCAGCCCTAGGCTCCAGAAATCCCAACTTCTTCCCTCTTGCTTTCTTGGACCTTCTCTTCCAAGAAAATACACATCAGTGTGACCGCACTGTGGTCACTGCTGGTTATTAGCCAAAAGCCTAGAGTTTTCACTTCTACTCTCTCTTCCCATTCTAGCCAATGCTTTCTGTTGACCCATGCTCCTGGTTTGTCAGCCTGCATGGGCACAGATTCCCTCCTAGGGTAGGGATGTAGGGCAAATCATCTCCCAGAGCTCACTCCATCCAGCTCAGTCTCTCTAGGCTGGATCTTTGCCAGAAAAATGCCCATGTAAAACCAACCACTCAACCAGGACTTCTACCAGAGCCTGTCACCCTAAGACTGGTCAGAGAAATGACTGGAGCCTTTGGCTTCGAGCTCCTCATTTCCTTGGAAAAGGGGTTGGTGGGCTTGAGTCTTGGAAACCCAAGGGCCCAGGAACTCATAATGTTCCTTCCTCTTTGAAAGAGGCAGTTGAAACTGACAGCCAGTCCCTAAGGAAGAGTGACCAAACACAATCCCCAACCCTGCACCTTCTCTCCATCCACGAAGATATGCTGATTCCACGCAGCTAACGTGGGACTCAAACCATCAGGCAGATGAACACTCACCTGTTCCATAGCTTGCCCCAAAAGCCAGGGAGAGAAATAGCACAAAGGTCAAGGAGAGGAGCCCCTTGGGATCCATCAGCCAGTGAGGAGAAGGAAGGGGTCCTGGTCAGAGCCTGGCAGCTGCACACAGACGCTAGGCAGAGCGAGCTTCGTGTCATGCAGTGCTGCCTCTGCTGTCTAATTTATGTATCAGGAACCAGCAGGTTCCTGAACCCGCTTCCTGTATCACCGGGACTTTTTCTGCTTGTGTCTTGAGGATTGCTCATCTCCCATGAGGCTTTAAATCACTTTTTTCTTCTCAAGAAGCAGGCTTCTCAAGAAGCCAGGCACTCAGCCTATGGGAGCCAGGAAAGGGGGTGTGTAGTCACCTCGGCCAAACCCTGGCTTTGGGCAGAAACATGCACTCCTGCTTCTTTCCTTAGCTGCCTCCAGGAACCGGATGTTGCAGATTATCTGAGCAGTTCTCTCCGGTAAGTCTTCTTGGATTGCAAAGAAAAGATGTTTTGTCAGATCACTCCTCAAATTTGGCAGTTCACAGCTGAACTTAGATGACTGCATTTTGATGAGCTCATAGACCTCTTACTTCTGTTTTATTTCATAATTTCAGATAACACCTCAACATGTAGTCTGGTGCGGGTGCCACTGTCACAGAGAGATGGGATGGGCAAGTGCGGGTCACTTGGAAGAAACCCTGTGACCCCAATGAGTGCAATGTGGTATAATTTAGTGTCCCATGCTCCTAGTTTGTCTTCTCGCATGTCAGTGGATTCCCTCCCAGGCAGGGATGTAGGACAAATCTATCCCAGAGCTCCATCCTTCCAGCTCAGTCTCCTTGTTGTGTTTGTTTTTTCCTAATTTTTAACGTCTGTGTGTACATAGTCGGTATATATATATAGAGATGTATGGGGTATATGAGATGTGTTGATAGAGGCATGCAATGTGTAATAATCACACAGGGTAAACGGGGTATCCATCACCTCAAACATTTATCCTTTGTGTTACAAACAATGCAATTATACTTTTAGTTATTTTTAAATGTGCAATTAAATTATTATTGGCTATAGTCACACTGTCGTGTTATCAAATACTAGTTCTTATTCATTCTTGCTATTTTTTGTACCCATTAACCATCCCCACTTCTTCCCCAACCCCCACTACCCTTCAGCCTCTGGTAACCATCCTTCTACTCTCTGTCCACAAGTTCAATTGTTTTACTTTTTACCTCCCACAAGTGAGAACGTGTGAAGTTTGTCTGTCTGTACCTGGCTTATTTCACTTAACATAATGATCTTCAGTTCCATCCACATCGTTGCAAATGACAGAATCTAATTCTTTTTTAGCTGAATAGTACTCCATTGTGTATATGTAACACATTTTCTTTATTCACTCATCTGTGATAGACACTTAGGTTGCTTCCAACCTTGGCTATTGTGAATAGTGCTGTAATAAACATGAGAATACAGATATCTCTTCAATATACTGATTTCTTTTCTTTTAGGTGTACACCGAGCAGTGAGATTGTGGATCATATGGTAGCTCTATTTTTAGTTTTGTGAGGAACCTTCAAACCATTCTCCACAGTGGTTGTACTAACTTATAGTCCCACCAACAGTGTACAAGGGTTCCCTTGTCTCCACATCCTTGTCAGCATTTGTTATTGCCTGTCTCTTGGATAAAAGGCTTTTTAATTTAACTGGGGCTGTGTTGTATTCTGGGAGTTGCCTTTATTTTAGAGTTTGTGTCTAACTTTTCATTGAGGAGAAGGAACTAGTATTGGCAGAAGGAAGATCCCGCCCTCTTTCATGAGTTAAACTATAAGAATGGGACACTGGAAATGTAACCAATGCTCACAGGGAGACTTGAAAGAGTAGGGAAGTGTTTTTAGAGTTCATTGTAACAGGTCATAGGCACTCTCTGATGGGCCTCCCCATGGGGATCAGGTAATAAAAGTTGGTGGGATATGTGAGCTTGTTCTTTATCCTCACTGTTTTCTTCCTTCCTTTCCCCAGCACTCAACTGTCCTCCTCAAAACTATTCCCAGTGGTGTGTGCTTGAACCAGCATGTACCAATTAATAAAACTGTTAAATTTTCAGGAATCTGGATGGGCACAGTGGCACGCCTGTAACCCTACCACTTGTGGAGGCCTAGGTGGGAGAACCTTTGAGGCCAAGAGTTTGAAAACAGTCTGGGCAATATAGCGAGACCTCATGTCTACAAAAATATTTTTTAAATAAAAATAAAAAATAGATTTTCAGAAAGCTTGTGAGGTGCTTGATGAACATGGCCATTATTAAACATATAAAATTAAATTAAATTATATAAACTTACAGTTAAGCTGGGTGTGGTGGTACATGCCTGTAGTCCCAGCTAGTTGGGAGACTGAAGCATGAGGATCCCTTGAGTCCAAGAGTTTGAGGCTGTAGCATCTTTTTTTAAAATTTTTTTTAATTTTTTATTTTTTATTATTATTATACTTTAAGTTCTAGGGTACATGTGCATAACGTGCAGGTTTGTTACATATGCATACTTGTGCCATGTTGCTGTGCTGCACCCATCAACTCGTCAGCACCCATCAACTAGTCATTTACATCAGGTATAACTCCCAATGCAATCCCTCCCCCCTCCCCCCTCCCCATGATAGACCCCTGGGCTGTAGCATCTTTATAGCAGTGTGAGAATTGACTATCATGATCATGCCTGTTGGTGTGGTTTGCCACTGTATCCCCACCCAAATCTTATCTCGAATTGTAATCCCTATAATCCCCAAGTGTTGAGAAAGGAACAAGGTGGGAGGTGATTGGATCATGGGGGCAGTTTCCTCTCCATGCTGGTCTTAAGACAGTGAGTGAGCTCTCACAAGATCGGTTGGTTTTAGAAGGCAATATTTTCTGCTCTTGGCTGCACTTCTCTCTCCTACTGTGATGTGAAGAAGGTCCTTGCTTCTCCTTTGCCTTCTGCCATGATTGTAAGTTTCATGGGACCTCCTTAGCCATGTGGAACTGTGAGTCAATTAAACCTTTATCCTTTATAAATTACCCAGTCTTGGGTAGTATCTTTATAGCAGTGTGAGAATGGACTAACACACCTGTGAATAGCCACTGCACTCCAGCCTGGGCAACAGAGCAAAACCCTGCCTTTAAAAGAAACTTTACAACTAAATAAATTATACTAAACAGAGGGAATAAAATCTCAAAGCTCATTGTTTCTTAATTATTTTATGACATTACTGATATCTATGTTCTTGAGGTAATTGACCTCTCTTATGTGTCTACAGTGGAAATTAAATACTGGATCATTGGTGCTTCTGGACCTGTCTTCCCCACTCTGCATTCAATGGCATTATGTTGGGAACTTGAAACTGGCCATGATGAGAGTTTATGTCATGGAAATCAGCAAGCAATATAAATCAGAACTTTATTGTTTTGTTGATTGTCTAAATGTAAGAAAGTAATAGAGAAAACATAATGATGCAGAGTACACTTAAACGTGTGCCATGACTGTGGCCCTTACTTTGGGATTAGCATAAAAAATTGAGGAAACATTTTTCCAGTGCTCAAAAACTATCATCTGATTCAGCAAAAAGTCACTAGTGTCACTGATGAGCAAATGATGTTCCAACACACGTTTTTGTTGTTTCACATTTCTTTAACTTCAAAAAAGACATTAACCAACATTCATCTTGGAGCTACATTCCTTTGTCAATTGTAACCACAGTTTGGCTGTGGATATGAATTAAGCCAATATGAAAGCAAGCAGCCTGTGAGATCAGTGGCTATATGGAATTTACAATAAAGGGGATTGTACATTTTACTAAAATGCAATAAATTATATTTTATAAATTGCATGTTACACATTCTTCATATAAGCAAAATTTATAACAAACTCATTTACATATATGCATACATTATTTTTCATTATGGTTAACCATTTACCAACACACCACTGTTACAATAACTGAGAATCCAAATAGTGAATGGCATACTGTCTACATATTCATAAAATGTCAGTTGAAATAACTAAATGATGTGAGAATACTGGGATCCTGTAAAAATGGGAAACCAATGATCCAGGTCTGACTTCAAGACTGGTGTTCTCTCTTCAAGCTGCACGGCTCCTGGAAGGCATGCTGTCTATTCATTTCAAACCATTCTCTCTCAAAGACAGACACTTACTCTCCTGTTTGCTTTGCCCTTCCTCTCATTTCCAGAATTAGCCCTTCTCCAGCCTCACCATGAGGCATCTCCACTCTGACCTCCTGCATCCCCTCTGCACAGAAAACTGAGCTAATGGTAAGCACTATCTGAAGAGTTTTCCTGTTTGGTGCAATCTAGAACTCAATAAAAACATACATTGAATGAGGGTCAGAAATGGTTTAGATGAAGGTTCTGAGGTTCTAGAGTGGATTATATAGAGTCCTCCCTGCCCCCAAATTCTTCTTCACCTGGAACGTCTGAATGTGGCCTTATTTGGAATAAGGATCTTTCAGATGTAATTAAGGAAAGAATTGAGATGAGATTATATTGGGTGAATTAGAGTGATCCCCAAATCCAATGAGAGTAGTGCATCTTTATAAGAAATAGGAAAAGGACACACAGAGACACAAAGAAGACGGCCATGTGAAAAGACAGAACAGAGACTAGAGCTATGCAGCCACAATCCGAGGAACACCAGAGACAACCAGACGCTGGAAGAGGCACAGAAAGATTCTCCCCTGGAGCTTTCAGAAGGAGCCATGCCCTGCCCATATGTTAGTTTTAGACCTTGGGCCTACAGAATGGCAGGAGAATGAATTTCTGTTGTTTTAAGTCATCATGTTTGTGATGATTTGTTACAGCAGTCATAGGAAACTAATACAGGACCTGAGGGACAATGTGACTGACCAGAGATTTGCAGTTAGTACATCTAGTATACTGAGCTGCTTCCTTCAGCTATTAAGAGCAGATGTCAATAGACCAACAACAGAAGATACACAGATGATAGTGTCTTGTAGTTACAAAGTTGTTTTCAAAAGCCTTCACATTCATGGCCTTATTTGATCCTCCTAACAGCCCTATGAAAGAGCTGGTGGCATTTGTAAGGCAGGATCTGGACCAAACTTGGGAATCCTGACACTGATCAGAGCTCTTTCCTTTTTCCTGGTGAGTATATATCACCATGAATACTCAAGAGGATAAGGAGGAAGGAAATCTTGCTAATTGAACTCCCTGGATGCCTGGGGTTTCCACATGTGTTATTTCATTAATCTTGGTAGCAGTAAGAAGCAGGAATAATTATCCCCATTTTACAAATTGAAGTATAGTGCGGCTAAATAACTTGTTCAATGGCTCAGAGCCAAAAAAAAAAAAAAAAAAGCAAGAGTTGGATTCAAACCCTGGATTATCTGACTCCAGAGTCTGTGTTCTATCCATTCACCATACCACTTGCATTATACCGAGCAAGAATCTTAGCCAGTCTTCAGGCTCGTGTAGGCTAATGGCTCATTATCTGTGAAACATTCCTTCTGGCACAGGCCACAGTGTGGGCAATAGGAGAATCCTAGGTGAGCACTGTTTCCTGTCCTAGCCTCCCATGTCTGTGGCTCAGCACCATTCTTTCCCTTTGGCGATGCAGAGCCCCACCCTGAGAGTGAGGAGGACTACATTTCTGTGGAAAATAGCCTTCCCCAAAAAACCTCAAATGGGTTATCCATCAAAGACATCTCCTACCTCTTATACTCTTAAATGTGTCCCTAAGACTTGCCACTCTCTCTCCTGACACTATGGCTATAGGTGCCAATATCACCTGCCTGACAGTGTCTGGGCTGGACTGTTCCTGAGTGTCTTGGCTTCCCAGCCAATGGTCATCATCATCATAGCCTCTGACCAGAGGTCCCCTATAAAATGAACTGGCCCCACAGAGAAGGGCCACTAAGACCAGATCACCTGGCCACATGGAGCTCATGATGAGCATATTTATCTGGATAAGAAAAAAAAAAAAAAAACCTGCAAAACCAAAATGAAAATACAGAATTCCCCCAAACTCTGAAACCTCTCTTAGTAGACCTGATTGAAGAGTTTAAAACTGGCCTGGGGAAAGCACTGGGAAAAAACACCCTGGGGTCCGCCCTGCTGGGTGAGATGAGGAAGCCCACAGGGCAGATGGCTGATATGGAGGCTGAGCAGACTAGTCAACCAGATAGCCTTGTTGTGGCGCTGGGGCTGTCAGGGTTGAGGGGAGAGTGGAGAGAAAACTGGGCTTTGAAGTGACTCTAGCCCAGATGCAGGCTCAGGCTCTACTCAACTCCTTTTTGCTGGATGTTCATGCCTGCCATCAGCTCCCTAGCCAGATGGATGAGCTGAGTGACCAGGCCTGGGGAGGAGAGATGAAAATCCCACTGGCAGTACCTTCTTCCCTGTATCCTGTCTGTGGTTCTGGGATTGCCCACTGCAAGGCCCTCACCAGGTTTCTCACATCAGTGAGAAATTTAGACCTGCTTCAGGGCACTGGAGTCTGGAAGTGGAGAGACATCTGAGGGTCTTTGCCATCTGAGGACTTCCTCTCCAAACTGCTGTCATTTCCACTGATGTTCCTCCATCCTTCCAGACCCCAGACCCAATATGTGGGGATCCCTCCCTTCCTGGGGCCTGCGCTGAACTGACTTGGAATTCTTCATGTCCCTTAAGGGGTGACTGTGACCAAGAAAGAGTCACTGCTTCACAGACTCTCTCCACAGCATTTTTAGAAGCATTCTTGGTAGGACTGGGGTGCTTCCTACTACCTTTCAAATGACCTCATGTGGCAGTCATGTAATTTGCTAGCCTGCTTTTTACTGGCATACATTGTTAAAGAAAGGGAAATGCCCATGCCACTCTACTCCTTCTAGGAAGAAATAGAGTTCAGGAACTGGTGACAGTGGTTATTGAGTCACCAGCCTCAGATCTTTTCTGTGCTCCAAAAACTGCCTCCCATAACCCTGGTCTGCCTTCTTAGACAGAGTGGTAGATAGGAGAATAATTTGCAAAGTACCTGGAAACCCTGTATAACCACTATCAGAAGCAGAATTCATTTCTGTCTCTGAATAGTTCTGGTCCTTAACTAGCCAGTCACCTCCCTGAGAAACAGAGACAGCTGGGGAATGGGCACTGTGTGCTCCATGAAGTCATTTAATGACTCTCTGAGATACTCATGGGCCATTTATACAGTCCAAAGCAGTGATTCCTGCACTGTCACACCAATGAGGTGGGCTGACCTGAAGTGAGTCCAGGAAAGAGGGGAGAGCTAGGACACTTGAGCTGCTTGGAAAAGCTAGCTATAGGGTAGAAATCTTCAGTGAACAATTCTAACTGCAACCACTGGAGAGAGAGGTGAATAGTGGAGAGTAACTCCAGATGAAGCCCAGTGATGGAATCCCAATCCACCTGCTTCTCCATCCACTTGCCTCTTCTCCATCCACTCACCTCTTCTCCATCTACCTGCCCGCCCCAGCACTAACTATGAGAAAACCATTCCATTGGTTTAAAATATAGTGACTCTAAACATCCTTTAATGATATATTCATACTTACCAAGAATAACAAATCTAATTGTCAACCACTTAATGACTTTATCAGATAACACTGCTAGTTAAGAGAAAAATATTTAGGAATTGTGGTCTTTTTTTAACATTGGGGTTCCGTCCTCCAATGGTTAATTTTATGTGTCAACTAGATGGCATTATGAAGTGGCCAGATTAAACATTATTTCTGAATGTGTCTGTGAGGGTGTTGTGGATGAGATCAGCATTTGAATCGTGTCTCAGGAAAGCAGATTGCCCTCCATCCAATTCATTGAGGGCCTGACTAGAACAAAAAGGCAGAAGGAGGAATTTGTCCCTTTTGCTTCCCACCTGCCTAGTGAGCCCTTGTGCTGGGATTTACACCGTCAGCTCCCCTGGTTCTCAGGCCTTCAAACTTGAACTGGAATTACACCACTGGCTTTCCTGGATCTCCAGCTTGCAGACAGCAGGCCATGAAACTTCTCAGTCTCCATAATCACACGAGCCAATTCCTCATAATAAATCTTTTTATGTATACGTATCCTATTGATTCTGCTTCTCTGGAGAACCCTAACTAATATTCATCTCTTCTTTTAAAAATCACAAACGTAATATAGCACTGAAGAAAATGTCTATAAAAGAAAGAAAATAAAATGTGATCCAGGTATAGTGGCTTACGCCTGTAATCCTAACACTTTGGGAGGCCAAGGCAGGAGGATTATTTGAGGCCAAGAGTTTAAGATCAGCCTGGGCAACCTAATGAGACCCCAGCTCTATAAAAAAAAAAAAAAAAAAAAATTTTTTTTAATTAGCCAAGCATGGTGGCGCATGCCTGTAGTCCCAGCTACTTAGGAGGCTGAGATGGGAAGATTGCTTGAGCCCAGAAGTTCAAGATTACAGTGAGTTATGTTTGTACCACGCACTCCAGCCTGGGTAACATAGTGAGACCCTGTAAAAAAAGAAAAAAAAAAAAAAAAAGAAAGAAAGGAAAATCTGCCATCATTTTTTAACCATCACAACTGCTTTCAAGTTTGCAGTTTTCCAAACCTTTCTTTAGAAGGCAGCAGGCAGCAGACTGGTTCAGAACCCTGGCCACACGGTCAGATAGTTCTGGGCCCACGTCCCCATTCTGTTATTTATAAATCATCCCACCTTAGACAAGTTATTTAATCTCTCTAAGCCACGCTTTCCTCATCAGTAACAGAGTTAAGACGAAGAACAATCTCATAGGATTGTTGGGAGAAGTAAATGGCATAAATACAAGTAAGATGTTCGCTGCAGCACCTGACATGTGAAAGCCATTTTGCACTGGTGTCTATCACTTTTTATTGTTTCCTGCAGGTGGTCATGATTAATTAAATGGCGAACCCCATAAAGCTGCAGCTGGGGATGCACAGGAAGTTCTGCTGTGTGGTCAAGATCAAGGACACTCCTCAGAGACATGGAGCAGAATGTTTCAGGCACCCTACAAATGAATGTCATTCCTGGGCATCTCTACTGGAGGCAACGATAACTTGGCAACATAAATTAGGGACAAAAGCACACTATAGACTATTAAGACCTTTTAGCAATTGAAGACAGAGAGACGGACTTTATGTAATAAGTGTTTTAAAGCCCTGTTGTAAAAGAATTGAAATTTCTCAGCATAGACTATCACATTTCATAAAGAAAATATCAGTGTATAATAGAGAACAGGAAGAGTTGTATATGTAAACCATGAATCAGAACAGAAAATGTGAAACAGAATGAAAATGTGAACTGAACCCTTGGCCACACCTGATGCAGTTTCGCAGAATCCACATGTGGCGGGATTGGAAGACAATACCAAAATCACACAGTACAGTAAATGCAGTTAGTGTTTATTTTCATTGTATACAACACCTCTGAGGTTCTCATTCTGTATGGTGGGCTTGGTCACTTCAATTTATCTTTTTGCTTTATTATAAAATTTCAAGTAAAAAAATGCCTCTGGGTATCATCGTAAGTAAACATCTGATAATTAGGCTAATCTCAAATAATAATTACAGTCAAGATGCTGGTGCCTGGGATAGACACCACGTGCCTTTTACTAAGCAGCGGCTTAAGTGAAGTTTTTTCTTGCCTCAGTGGGCTACTCATTCCAGAAGCACATTTGTAACTACAGTCACTGGGTTGCACCTAGTTTTGTATTTTTTTAAATTTAACATAATACGTTACAATGACTCACATGTTGTTGCCTAGTTTAATGAAGAACAATTTCTTTAAGAACATTGTGTTCATATCTCTCCTTGAAAAAAGAACAAATGAAGATCAAGAGATTGTTTAAAATGTCAAATTTTAAAAAGCGTTCTATGGAGTAAAAGAAGTAAAGATCATACTCAGAGATAGATACTTCCTTCTTTAGTTTTATTGTTTCTAAATTTTGCTTTGTTGAACAAGACAATAGAGTTAAAACAACAAGGAGTGTGTTTTATCTTAACAAATTTTCCAAGGGGTGAATAAGTCAGTTAAGAGGCAGCCTCTTTTTCTGTTGTATTTGTCTTTAAGAAGGAGGGCTCATGGTGCCCAGTTCTGATAACAGAACCTGGATAAACACTATTAAAATGAACTCTGGTCTTGTCTTGGGCCCCAGCTGGCTGGGATATTGGCCTGCATGCTCAGATGGCATTCTGAGACCCAGCTGTCCTTCTTGGATTTTCTTCCAGCCAGAACCTCCAGCAAAAGTTTCTGTGGAGACATTTCCCTGCAGCTTAGAACATCTACTGTTTCTCCTGGAGGAGACTCCCACTCCACCAGAAAACCCTTCCCTGGAACAGAGGGCTGGGAGAAAGACAAGCAATTACTGTTGCTTCCTATATTGTTTACTGAACTCTTTAAAATACAAGAATCTATTTTAAGAACATGGGTCCTTAATCTGGCTTGCTCACAGAGGTGTGGTATGTCATGGGACTACAAGAAGATGAGAATTCTACAGCAGTACAGCTGAACTTTTCCATGAGCTCAGCACCAGGTTTAACCTTACTATTATCCACAGGTGATTCACAGATGAGGAAACTGAAGCTTAGAGAGTTAAATAACTTGCTTGAGGTCATGCAGTAAATAAATAGCAGACACAGCACTTGGATATAATCTCTACTGCCTCTTACCACACTGACCCAGGATACATGCTATTGAGCAAAGCCATTATCACAGCCCTTCATATCTAGGGGCAAGAAGGCCAGATAAGGAGAGACCAGGGAAAGAGAATAGCGGTGGTCCTATGCCCTCCTTTTATGACATTTTTTCTAAGCTCTTGCCCCATATCCTAATCTACTTATCATTAAGGATTTTTGACTCTTGACTTCCCTTAGTCTTTCCCGTCTTCTCAGAAAGTGCTCCAGCCTTGACCTAAGGCTTTCTCTTTCTCCCCACTTCTTTCTGCCCTTTGAGTTGTCTCGCTCCCAGGAGATTTCTTGCCACTGGCCTAGGTCAACAAACAGACTCATCAGGGTCCTGCCATAAGCATGATTCTGCTCTCCTTATCCTGAGTTATACACTGAGGCTCCACAGGCCCTGATATTTCTGACATAAGACAGGTGAGATCCAAAATTGGGGCTTAGCCCAGGAGGGCTCTTGACTTTGCCCAAGGAAGAATTCAAGGGTGAGCTGGTGGTGGTAAACAACGACTCACAGAGCAAGGCTACCCCAATAGGCTGTGTGCCCAAAGTAGCACATCAGAGGCAGTTTTGCACTCACATTTATACCCACTTTTAATTATATGCAAATTAAGGGGCAATTTATACAGACATTTTTAGGAAAAGGGTGGTAACTTCCTGGTTGTCAGGTCATTGCCATGGAAAGGGGCAGTAATTTCTGAGTGTTGCCATAGCAGTGGTAAACTGACATGTTACACTGGTAGGTGTGTCTTATGGAAAACTGCTTCCACTTCAGCCCTGTTTCAGCTAATCCTCAACTTGGTCCTGTGTCTGAGCCCTGCTTCCACAGTCAAGTCCCACCTCTTACTTTACTTCCACTGTTTGACAGACTCATGGTTCTCTATTTGGGATCTTAGATATTTGGCCCCACTATTGCCCAGCTCTGCTCTTCCTTGAATGATTAATGTTTGAACAATTTATACTGCCACCCAAAGAATCCGAGGGTTCAAGTTTGACCTTATGCTAATAAAATTTTTATGCCAAGTAAGTTTCTTTTTTTTTTTTTTAACATTTTAGATTCAAGGGGTGCAGGTATAGATTTGTTATTGTGCAATGCTGGGGTTTGGACTTCTACTGAACCCATCACTCACATAGTGAATATAATACCCAATAGGTAGTTTCCAACCGTTACCCCACTCCCTTGCTCCCCACTCTTGGGGTCCCCAGTGTCTGTCTATTGTTTCCGTCTTTATGTCTGTATGTACGTACCCATTATTTAGCTCCCACTTGCAAGTGAGGACGTGTGATCATTAATTTTCTGTTTTTGTGTAATTTATTTAGGATAGTGGCCTCCAACTGCATCCATGTTGCTGCAGAAGACATGATTTCATTCTTTCTTACAGCTGCATAGTATTCCATTGTGTACATATACCACATTTTCTTTATCCAACCCACTATTGATGGGCACCTAAGTTGATTCCATGACTTTGCTATTGTGAATAGTGCTGTAATAAACATATGAGTGCAGGTGTCTTTTTGATAAAACTATTCCTTTTCCTTTCAGTAGATTCCCAGTAGTGAGATTGCTGGATCAAATGGTAGTTCTAAAATAACTTTGAGAAATATCTATACTGTTTTCCATAGGTGTTGAACTTATTTACATTCCCACCAACAGTGTATAAGTGTTCTTTTTTCTCCACATCCTTGCCAACATTTGTTATTTTTTCACTTTTTAGGAATAGCCATTCTAGCCGGTGTGAGATGGTATTTCATTGTGGTTTTAATTTGCATTTCTCTGATTATTAGTGATACTGAGCCTTTTTCATATGTTTGTTGGCCACTTGTTGTCTTCTTTTGAGAAGTGTCTCTTCGTGTCCTTTGCCCACTTCTTAATGGTTGATATAAATGGATGTTTCTCACCTCCAAATGTTGAAATGTAATTCCCAGTGTTGGAGGTGGAGCCTAGTGGGAGGTGTTTGGGTCATAGAGGCAGATCACTCATGAATGGCTTGGTGTCCGCCCCACAATAATGAGTTCATGAAAGAACTGGTTGTGTAAAAGAGCATGGCATCTCTCTCACTCCCTCTCCTGCCATGTGACATGCCTGCTCCCCATCACCTTCCACTATGACCGTAAGCTTCCTGAGGCCTCACCAGATACTGGTGCCATGTTTGTATGGCCTGCAGAACTATGAGCCAAAAACCCCTCTTTTCTTTATAAATTACCCAGTCTTAGGCATTCTTTCACAGCAATGCAAAATGGACTAACACAATGGGGTTGTTTCTTTCTTGTTGATTTGCTTAATTTCCTGATAGATTCTGGCTATTAGTCCTTTGTTGGATGCATAGTTTGCAAATATTTTCCCCCATTCTGTAGGTTGTATTTACTCTGTTGATTTTTTTTCTTTTGCTGTCCAGGAGCTCTTTAGTTTAATTAACTCCCATTTGTCAATTTTTTTGTATTTGTCAATTTTGCTATATTTGTGTTTGAGATATTAGTCATAAATTCTTTCCTAGATTAATGTCTGCAAGAGTTTTTCCCAGGTTTTCTTCTAGGATTTTTATAGTTTGAAGTCTAACATTTAAGTCTTTAATTCATCTCAAGTTAATTTTTGTATAAGGGGAGGGGTAGGGGTTCACTTTCATTCTTCTGCACATGACTAGACTGTTTTCCCAGCACCATTTATTGAATAGAGTGTCCTTGCCCCATTGTTCACTTTTGCCGACTTTGTCAAAGATCAGTTGGTTATAGGTTTATGGCTTTATTTCTGGGTTCCATGTTCTGTTCTATTGATCTATGTGTTCATTTTTGTACCAGTACCATGCTGTTTGGGTTACCATGGCCTTGTACTATAGTTTGAAGTTGGGTAATGTGGTACCTATGGCTTTGTTCTTTTGCTTAGGATTGCTTTGGCTAGCCAGGCTCTTTTTGGCTCCATGTGAATTTTAGAATTGTTTTTTTCTAATTCTGTGAAAAATGATAGTAATTTGATAATAATTCTGTTAATTCATAGATTGTTTTGAGAAGCATGGTCATTTAAATGGTATTGACTCTTCCAATCCATGAGCATGGAATGTTTTTCCATTTGCTGTCTCATCTGTGATTTCTGTCATCCATGTATTGTAGCTCTCCTCACAGAGATCTTTCACCTCATTAGTCAAATGTATTCTTAGGTATTTTATATTTTGTGGCTATTGTAAATGGGATTGAGTTATTGATTTGATTCTCAGCTTGAATGTAATTCGTGTATAGAAATGCTACTGATTTTTATATGTTGATTTTGTATCCTGAACCTTAGTTGAGATTCTTTATCAGGGCTAGGAGCCTTTTGGAGTAATCTTTAGGGCCTTCTAGGTACAGGAACATGTTGTCAGTTAACAGAGATAATTTGACTTTATTTTTTCCTATTTGAATGCCTTTTATTTCTTTTTCTTGCCTGATTGTTCTGACTAGGGTTTCCAGCACTCTGCTGAATACGAGTGGTGACAGTGGACATCCTTGTCTTGTTCCAGTTCTTAAGGGAAATGCTTACAAATTTTGCCCATTCTATAGGATGTTAGCTGTGAGTTTGTCATGGATTGTTCTTATTATTTTGAGGTATGTTCCTTTAGTGCCTAGTTTGTTGAGGGCTTTTCTCGTGAAGAGATGTTGAATTTTATTGAATGCTTTTTCTGCATTTATTGAGATGATTATACGGTTTTTGTTTTTAATTGTTTATGTGGTAAATTACATTTATTGATTTGTGTATGCTGAATCATGTCTGCATCCCAGAAGTAAAGCCCACTTTATCCTGATGAATTGTCTTTTTGATGTGCTGCTGAATTCAGTTTGCTAGTATTTTGTTGAGAGTTTTTGCATCTGTGTTCATCAGGAGTATTAACTTGTAGTTTTCTTTTTTTGTCATGCCCTTACCAGATTTTGATATCGGGATGATACTGGCTTTATAGAATGAATTGAGAAAGAAGCCCTCTTCCTCAATTTCTTGGAATAGTTTTAGTAAGATTGGTACCAGCTGTTCTTTGTACCTCCGGTAGATTTCCACTGTGAGTCCGTCTGATTCTGGGTATTTTTTGGTTGGTAGTTATTTCTTTTTA
The DNA here is from genome assembly GCF_003255815.1 of Theropithecus gelada. Classification (NCBI taxonomy): domain Eukaryota; kingdom Metazoa; phylum Chordata; class Mammalia; order Primates; family Cercopithecidae; genus Theropithecus; species Theropithecus gelada. The sequence continues at coordinate 26,242,215 of NC_037668.1, forward strand.
TTACTGATTCAGTTTTGCAATTCATTATTGGTCTGTCCATAATTTCAATTGCTTCCTGGATCAATCAGGAGATTATGGGTTTCCATGAATTTATCCATTTCCTCTAGATTTTCTAGTTTGTGTGCATAGAACTGTTCATAGTGGTCTCTGAGGATCTTTCGTATTTCTGCAATATTAATTGTAATGTCACCTTTGTCATTTCTGATTGTGCTTATTCGGGATCTTTTCTTGTTTTTTCTTGGTTATTCTAGCTAGCAGTCTATCAATCTTATCGTTTCAAACAACCAACTTTATTTTTTTGATCCTTTGTGTGAGGCTTTTTTTTTTTTTTTTTTGGTCTCAGGTTCATTTATTTTTGCTCTGATTTTAGTTATTTCTTTTCTTCTGCTAGCTTCATCAAAAAAGGTTATCATTGCATGGTTGTATGTATATAGCTAAAGGAACATGAAGACAAATATGAATTAGAGCCACAGGGATTTCGTTCATTACTTGTATGACCTAGGATAAGTCATGGTGTTGGCGAAAACCAGTTTTCTTATCTATAAAATAATGCACTACAAGTTATCCCACATAGTGGATGCTATGATGTGCTGTTCAGATCTCCCCCTCAAGACCAAAACAGTCATTTCCATGCAGGAAGTATTGGTGGCTGACAGCTCTCAGCTGAGTTCCTTCCCAGGAACTGCCCTTAGCCAGTTCCTTAGCCAGAACCCACATCAAACAACTGGGCCAATTGGTTGATGAAAGGATATAAAAGTCCAGTCCCCTTTTGCCTCAATTTGCAACAGCTCTGAGGGTCATTCCAGCTCAAAGGCTCCTCACTGAGTCAGCTGAGGACTTTGTTGCAACTGCATCCACAGCTCAACTTCTCCCTCTGCTCACTCTTACTTCCCTCACTCTGTCACAGGTATTAATTATATCATGGGCACTCCTCCGTCAACTTTTCATACACAAATCTCCATCTCAGAGTCTGATTTTTGAAAACCTGAGCAAAGATACCTAATATGTTTTCTGAGTGTTAAAACAACAGTGTATTTAAAGTACAGTATTTGCTACATTGTGAACACTCCATATTTGGTATTCTCTTCTCTTCTTCATTGTTTTGATCTGTTTTTCTTTCATTCCTGCAAGGATACACAACCCAGGACTTCCCATAGGAGGCAGTGTCTCCCCTTTCACCTGATCAAAACTCCTTTTTGCACACAAATAATTATACACATTCTTGGAAAGCCATTTATTCTTTGATGGAAGCCACCAAAAGTTTTAAGCAGCTGAGTGACCTGTTCATATTTTTGCTTTAGAAAGATTACCTTGCCCAGGCGTGGTGGGATTACACACCTGTAATCCCAGCACTGTGGGAGGCTGAGGCAGGCAGATCACCTGAGGTCAGGAGTTTGAGACCAGCCTGACCAATATGATGCAGCCCCATCTCTACTAAAAATACAAAAATTAGCCAGACCTGGTGGCAGGTGCCTGTAATCCCAGCTACTTGGGAGCCTGAGACAGGAGAATCACTTGAACCCGGGAGACGGAGGTTGCAGTGAGCCAAGATTGCACCATTGCACTCCAGCCTGGGCAACATGAGCGAAAATCTGTCTCAAAAAAAGAAAAGAAAAGATTACTTTGGCCTTAGTGTGAGAGAGATTTAGGTAGACCTACAGGCTAGGAACAGATTTGAAGAAATGATTGGTCTTAACTGGAGAAGTGGCAATGAGGTGGGAGAGAAGGTGGTCCATTGGAGAGTTATCTCATAGGTGGATTTATCAGGGTTTGGTGACTAATTGAATGTGGGCTGTGAAGGATAGTGGCCTATATACTATGGCCTTTAAACTTCCAGCTTAGTTTCCCAGTAGATGGCAATGCCATTCTCTAGGAAAGGAAGTATAAGAGGTGGAGATAACTTAGGGGCAAAATTGAGAGCAAGGGGTATAAAATTATTTTTTGGCTTAGGATATGGTCAGTTGAGGTGTTTACAGTTCATGCATATGGAGAGTTCCAGGGGCTATTTGAAAACACAGAGCTGACTTTGAGAGGAGAAGTATAATCTGAAGGAAAGCAAACAAATTTAGAAGTCATATTTTCAACTCCTTCATTTCACCCCCAGAAAGCTAAGACTTAGAGACTAAAACTTCTAAGGGACTTACCATACGGCTAGTTTTTGAAAAGCCATGACCAAAAACCAAATCTCTTGGGTTTAGGTCAATGCACCCATATCCTGATTGAGTTTCATTATGTTCTATTTACCTTCATGGTTCCCCAATCTAACAATGCCTGATATAAAGCAAGTGCTAAAAATGTTTGTGGAATGAATATACTGGTTGCCACCTTCTTTGGTGGGGGTAGAGCTGGCCCCACGTCTTCACATCATCACTGGAATTACACCTCAGAAGCATCTTGGAAGTCAGCAGACCTAGGGAAGTCCTACTTAGCCATGAAATTTGCATTTCCCCAGGTACCTCCCAACCCCTCTCCACTTCCTCTGAGAGCAAAACCTCCGTTGTTCATGTCACACCCATGGGCAGCCTTTGTGCTCGGTGCACAGACCTGATTGGGAAGATTGATAAAAGCAAAATAGAAAGAAGCCGTGATCTGGGTCATTTGAGTTATATAATCAATTCCCTCTTATTTTACACTTGGGGAAACTTAGGCTAAGAGATCTTGTCTTAATTCATTCAAATTAAAGTTGACAGCTCAGAAGAGAGGAAGGAGCATTTGGGACAGAGGAAGGCAATTAATACTTATTGAGCACTTACTGTATGGCAGACTTTATGTGGGATGATTTATTTAGGTTATCTCATTTAATTCTGATTTTAAAAATCATCCACATATGGAAACTGAGGTTTAGAAAGTTTACTTTTCCTGAGGTTCTGAAGCTGGTAAATGATGGTTCTGGAACTCAAACTCAAGGCTGTCTGCCTCCAAAGGTCATGCTCCTTCCCCTACACCACACAGCCTCCCAGAAGCTTGAAATGTGGTTCTGGGTACTAGGTATAAGCTTGAAGACCAACCAAACATGCTCATTCCAGTGCTCTCTCTGGGAGCCAACAAGCCCTCCAACATTGCCACCCTAGAAGGTCCTGCAAAATTGAGTGGTCTAGGGTTTGACAGAGTCCAGAAGACACTTACGAACATAAGATGGGCAGTGGGTCAAGCCCCAGGGAGTACCCAGTAGTATCAACAAAGAAAGGAGAATGTGTATTTGCCTTCCAGCCTCAGCCCTGCTGGTAACTTGCCAGATGGCCTTGGGCTAGTCACTTCCTTCTTGTCCTCCTCCAAGATTAAAGAAAATTAGGAAATGCAAATTTAATGGGCTTCCCTGCTGAGGATTTCCAAGTTTTCTTTGTAGTAATCATTCTTTTCACAGAGAAGGTGGGAAAAGGTGATTATGGACCAGGGAGAGAGTCTTATTCCTAAGAAGTGGGTCTTGGACTTTGGAGAGGCAACAATTGGTTTGAGTCTTAACAAATGAGTGGGAGTTTGTTAGGCCAAGAGGAGTGGGAGGGGATTCCAGGAAGTGTAAAAGTTTGAGCAAAGGCGTTGAGTAAATTCGGGAAATTGCTAGCAGTTCAGGAAGGTTGCAGCATTCAGTGCAAAGGAGGGGCCAAACTAGAAACTGGACAGGAGAAATTCACAGAAACCAAGCCACATAAGGATCAGTAGAACCCTGTAGGCTCTTCAAAGAGCCTATCCTTGAAGGATTTAAGCATGAAAATGTTATAGACTTTAAAGAGATCCTTCTGCTCTGTGTTCCTGCCCTCTGCCAGAGATAGCAAGACTGACTCTGTGCCTATAGCCTGGGAGCCAGAATGGAGAGACACATTGGGCAGAGCCTGGCAGAGTCACAGGAACTTGTAGTCCTCATCTATTTGTTATTCATGGAAGCTTTCTCCTTTTCTTGATTGGATCAACAGAAAAATAAACTGTCATCTTTGGCAGATGATTCAATGGGAATTCAAGGTTGAAAATGATAATATACTCTGAGAACTCACAGGTCTATAAAAGGAGAGGCCTATACAAGGAAAGAAGAGGACGTGGTAAATGCAGAACAGACCCTCAGCATCTTGAAGGACCACCAAGGGGAAATAAGTATTGCAGACCTTTCATTAATCTGTATTTTTAACTTTTTGTTTGAAAATAATGTCAAAGGAGTTGCAAGAAACAATTATTATTAATAATAGTACAAAGAACACCCTTATAAATATCTTGCAGGGAGGGAGCTACAAGTTGGCTGTGACTGTGAATACCTCTCTGTAATGTTTCGTCCATTTTGCTTTAATATTAGCTATCTCTGTCTCTCTCTGTTTCTCTGTCTCTATTTGAACTATTATAGGGTAGGTTACATATGTCTTGGCTTTTTATCTTAAATACATCAGTATGAAGAATTAGGATAATTTCTTATACAACCACAATATAGTTATCGCTTAAGTAAATTTTACATTGATAACAATATTCTTGTCTAACCTACTGTTTGTACTTCAGTTTTCTTAGTTGACCCTATAGTGTCCTTTGTAGCCATATTTTTCCCTCCAGGTCAGGATCCAGTCCAGTATCAGGTATTCCATTTACTTGTTGTATCTCTTTAGTATCCTTCAACTGGAACATTTCCATAGCTATATCTTCTCCTTTATGACATGGATATATTTGAAGAATGCAATTTTCCCACCCTTTCTTTCTTTTTTTTTTTTTTTGAGATGGAGTCTCGCTCTGTCACCCAGGCTGGAGTGCTGTGGTGCAGTCTCGGCTCACTGCAACCTCTGCCTCCCGGGTTCAAGCGATTTTTCTGCCTCAGCCTCCTAAGTAGCTGGGATTACAGGCATGCACCACCACACCCGGCTACCTTTTTTGTATTTTTGTAGAGACGGGGTTTCACCATGTTGGTCAGGCTAGTCTCAAACTCCTGACCTCATGATTCGCCTGCCTCAGGCTCCCAAAGTCCTGGGATTACAGTCTCTCTTTTTTAATAGCAAATTCCTCACTTGGGGTTTTTTGGTATTTCCTTACAACTAGATTCACATTATGCATTCCCAGACTAGGTATTACACAAGTGATGTTGTACTCTCAAGGTATCACATCTAGAGACCCTTGATGTCTTCTCATTGATAATGTTAATTTTGATCACTTGGCCAACACATTGCCAGATTTCTGTATTGTATAGTTACTTTTTCTTTTTTCATTTTAACTAATAAGTATATGTTGGCATACAGTGGAAGGCCATGCAAACATCTTACTCCTCAACAAAATTTCCTCTGAGATTTAGCATCCATTGATAATTTTTGCCTGAGCCTGTCTTAATTGTGATAGTTGCAAAATAATAACTTTCTTCACTTTAGCACCTCACTCCATATTTGGCATTCTGTTGTAAGCAAGAACCCTCCTTTCGTCTATCTGATCTATCACATCTGTCTTCTTTAGGCAGTTTTGGTAGTCTGTGTGATTCTTGAAATTTTTCCATTTCGTCTAATTTATTTCCGTACAATTCTTCATACTATCCCCCTTATAATCATTTTTATTTCTTTAAAGTCAATAGTAATATCCCCTTTTAATTTTGATTTTGGTCCTTTGAGTCTTCTCCATTTTTCACTTTATCAGTCTAGCTAAACATTTGTCAGTTTTGCTGATCTTTTCAAATAACCAACCTTTAAATTTGTTTTTCTCTTATTTTTGTATTCTCTCTTTCATTTCTTTCCACTTTTATCTTTATTATTTTCTCCTTCTTGCTTTCTTTGAGCTTAGTTTATTCTTCTTTTTATAGTTTCTTAATGAAATTTGGTTTTTTTATAGTTTATTTTCTTTCTTTCTTTTTTTATTTTTATTTTATTTTATTTATGTATTTATTTTAGACAGGGTCTCACTCTCACTGTGTCGCTCAGGCTGGAGTACAGTGGCACAATCACAGCTCACTGCAGCCTTGATCTCCTAGGTTCAAGCAATCCTCCTACCTCAGCCACCCAAGTAGCTGGGACTACAGGTATGAGTCCCCCAACCCAGCTAATTTTTTAAAATTTTTTGTAGAAACAAAGTCTATGTTGCTGGTCTTGAACTCCTGAGCTCAAGTGATTCTCTTGCCTCAGTCTCTCAAAGTGTTGGGGTTACAGGAATGAGCCCAGTCTATAGTTTCTTAAGGTAGAAGGTTAGATTATTGATTTGAGATCTTTCTTTTTTAATTTAGACATTTACAGCTATAAAAGTTTCTCTAAGCATTGATTTCCTGCATCTCATAAGTTTTTGATATGTAATATTTTTAGTTTTATTCATCTCAAAGTATTTTGTAATTTCCCCTATGATTTATTCTTTGACCTATTAGTTTTAGAAGTATGTAGTTTGATTTGCACCTAATGGTGAATTTTCCAAATATCCTTCCGTGATTGATCTATAATTTCACTCCATTAAAAACATACTTTTGACATTTCTGTAATTTTAGTCATATCATATTTGTTGAGACTTGTTTTAGGGGCTAACACATAGTCTATACTGGAGAATGTTCCATGTGCATTTAAGAACAACAAACGCATATTCTGCTGTTGTTGGGTAAAGTGTTCTAAAGACTTTGGTTAAGTTTAGTTGGTTTACAATGTTGTTTAAGTCTTCTACTTCCTTGTTGATTTTATGTCTAGTTGTTCAGTCCATTATTGAAAAGGGATATTGAACTCTCCAGTGATTATTATTGAATTGTCTATTTATCCCTTCAATTCAGTAAGTTTTTGCTTTATGTATTTTGGGGCTTTGTGCATATACGTTAATAATTGTTACATCTTCTTGATGCATTAACTCTTTTATTATTACAAAATGTCCGTCTTTGTCTTTACAACAGTTTTTGTCTTAAATCACATTTTGACTGATCTTAGTTTCTAAACCCAGCTCTCTTTTGGTACTGCTTCCATAATATAATATATCTTTTTCCACCTTTTACTTTCAACCTGTAGGTATATTTGAATCAAACTGTGTCCTTTGTACACAGCATATAGTGGGCCCATTTTTTTAAAATCCAATCTTATAACCTCGGCCTTTTATTTATAATGTTTAATCCATTTATATTTAATGCAATTTCTGATAAGGTAGGATTTATGTTTGCCATTTTCCTATTAGTTTCCTATGGGTTTTATTTTTTGTGTGTTCTTCTCTTTCTTTATTAGTGCCCTCTTTTGTATTAAATATATCTTTCCTACTGTACACTTAAGTTCCCTTGTCATTTTTTTTTTAACTGTATTTAAGTTATTTTCTTCATAGTTGCTTTGGAGATTACAATGATCTTAACTGCAATAATAGAACACTTTGTTCTCACATAGCTTTTTCTCTTGCCCCCATTTTTTGCTGTTATTGTCATACAAATTACATCTTTATACATGTGTGTCATTAACACAGATTTATAATTATTGTTCTATAAAATTGTCTTTTAAATCAGATAAGAGAAAAAATTGCAAACAAAAACTACACTTGTACTGTCTTTTATATACATTTTACATATCTTATGTCAGGGCAGCCCGCGCGAGCGAGCAAGTGCCGGGAGAGCGAGCAAGTGCGGGGAGAGCGAGGGAGTGAGGAGCGGAGGCGACCTGACCCAGGGAGCGAGCGCCAGCGGCCAGCGCGTGTGAAGTGCGGGGAAGCCGCCTACCCCCGATCGGCTTCCCTGTTCCTTCTCTCCCCGTTCCCGTTTCTCCCCGCCACCACACCCCCCCCCGCAACCCCGCCCCCGACTCCGAGCAGCACCAAGTCTGCGACAACGGCCCAAGTCGGTAAAAAGGAGCTCAACTCCAATTGCAACCGGGCAGACGAGACCTCAGAAAAAGAATAGCAAGAAGCAATTGAACATATTGGTGAAGTACAAAATGAAACAGACTTCGTGAACAAGCCAGTGAGGAGAATTTGAAAGTAGAACAGAAATAGAACAAACTCTGCCAACCATTTTTTCAGAAGAGGTCAGAATTGATCATTGATTGCCCAAACCCCTTATTTTTGGGTAATATCATTTGTCAACCACGCACGAGTGTCTGCTCTGCTTGTGGAGGAGGACTAAGAGGAACTGCATTATTTGACCAGAGTTGAAGTGACATAATTTGAAGATACTAAATCAGGTTACAGAATAGATTTTTATTTTGATGAACATCCTTACTTTGAAAAGTTATCTCCAAAGAATTTCATCTAAATGAGAATGGTGATCCATCTTCAAAGTCCATTGAAATCAAATGGAAATCTTGAAAGGATGTCACGAAACGTTCAAGTCGAATGAAGAATAAAACCAGTAGGAAGAGGCAGCCTGAGGCACCAGAGAGATTCTTGACCTGCTTTACTTTCTGATGAAGGTGCTGGTGAGTTAGGAGAGGTCATCACAGGTACTACTTGGCCAAATGCATAACAATGCTCCTTGGTTCTCAATGTGAATGATGAAGAAGAAGAAGAAGAGAAAGAAGAAGATGACGATGATGAAGAGGAGGAAGGATTAGAAGATACTGATGAAGAAAGGGATGAGGATGAAGGTGAAGAAGAGGAAGATGATGATGAAGGTGAGGAAGGAGAGGAGGATGAAGGAGAAGATGACTAGCAGAACACTGACGTTCTGAACACTTTTTAAAAAAATTTTCTCCAATCCCTGGGAACAAGTTGCAGTCTTTTTTCTTTATTTCCCCTCTTGTGCTCAGTCACCCTGTTCTTGAGGTCTCTTTTCTCTGCACCATGGTTTTCAACTTATTTGGGGGGCAATACCTTGAGCATAACACAATGGGAAAAGATTCTCTACCTCTTTCTGTTCAGAATTCATTCTTATCTCTTCCTGTCTGAACAAAAGCTGTATGGAATCAACACCACCAAACTCTGTGAGAGAAAAGAAAAACCTTCTCCCTTCGCTCTGCTAGAAGCTGGAGAGTGCCAGACCCCTGTGTAGCAGTGCATAGAATTCTAGCTTCTTTCCTCCTTTCTCTGTATATTGGGTCAGAGAGTACAGCATGTCTCTATGTGAATATGGACAGTCATTTACCAACATTCTTTTATTTAAAAAAAGGAAGAAAAAACCTTTTAAAAATGAGATTATAAAAAGTCATCAAAGGGTGGATATGAGGTATTTGGTGGGTTAAGTGGGCATTTTAACACCATGGCTTCTCCTTTGGCATGTTTAATTGTGATGTCTGACAGACATCCTTGCAGTTTAAGATGACACTTCCGAAATAAAATCTCTCCTAATGATAACGAGCCCTGCCACTCAATGAGAGAATCAGTAGAACCTGTAGGATCTTATTTGGAATTCACATTCTCTCTTGTAATTTTGTTCCTGTTTATTTTTAAATTTTCTTTTTGTGTCACTAGAAAGGAAGGACAATGCTCAGTTTTAAACGTTAGAAGTGTACAAATTGCTTTGTTAACAATAAAACTGAATGTATACACACAATAATAATAATAATGAAGCAGCTATGTTGTGTAGGGGTATATCTGGCCTGAGGACCTGGCCGGTGCTACCAGTAACTATCTTTGACTCTACCTGGAAATTCACAAAAGAATAGAGCTGATTATTCTCCAGTCTTACCCCTCCAAAGCCCCTGCAAGAGACTTGGGAGGGATCACTGACGCTTTTCAGTGTCTCTTGCCTTACTAGTTTTCCCTTAGAAAAAAATACACCACACTTTACCATGAATACATATACATAAGGTTCTTTACTGAATTGTTCAGTAGATCTCAAAAGAACAGGGAACTTGAGAAAGAACAAAGGTTATACAAATTTGCATAATGAAACATAGTGTCACAAGCCTGGAAAACAATTGGGGCTGATTCATCTTGATGAAGAATTCTAAAATTTTGCACATTAAATCTTGCTATCTAGATGCTAATATTTAGCTTTTCTCTTGATTCTTCAAGTTACTACAAAACCTTTCCCACAAAATTCTTCCCCACCTTTATTTATTTGGGTATCCTGCATACAATCAGCTGATATAGGAGGTACAGTTTCTGTCCTTTTCATCCTTTCTCATCTTTTACAAATGCAAATGCCTCATCTTTGGCCAGATGCTAAGTGAAATTCTCCTTTGCTCACTCAAAGGTGATTTTAAACTGGAGAAAGGTAAACATGGGTGTAAGGGATTAGGCAGAAGATGGGTCCACTGCATTCTAGCTGAATCTCCCTACCGGTGAGATTTTCTCACTAGTTTTCTAAATAAATAAGCAGGCCTCAGTCACGTTAGGAAAAGAGATTTATTTCATTAATAGGACTCTGATTTTGTGAAATCATAACCTCAGAATTATTATGACAAATAATATTTCATACTTTGAGAACTGGTTTACTTTTCCAGAGCCACCAGTCAAGATAGCTATTTACTGTCTAGAAAGTAGGCAACAGCTTTATTTAGGCACCTTTTTGTGCAAATCTTTCCGGCAACCAGATTGTTTTGTCCTTCTCTGCCATCCTTGCATTCTCCTACTTCTTCCTCCTTGAAAGCTTTTCCACACATACTCTCCTGACCTACCTAATACCTTTCATTTTTCAGTCTCGGTTCCAAAAGGAAGCTCTCTCTGACCCTCAAAAGAAGATTCAATCTTTCTGACTTATCTCAGTCTGAAATAGTTCTTCCATCTAGCAATTGTCATGACACATGCAGCCATTGACATCATTGGGATTAAATTACTAATTTTCCTTATGACTATCTTCCAGACTAGAACGAAATATGTAGGAAGACAAGAACTGCCTGTCATTCTCATTCTCAGTGTTAAATCTGCAAAGGTGTTTGACTAATAGCAGCTGCTCAATGAACACATCTAACCAGTTTCTTGAACAGTCTGAACTTGGTGTGTTGGGAGCTAACATCAAAGAACTATTTTCCCCCATTCACATAAGGACTGTGTCAAATCTGCCTCCCATCACTTAAGGATGTTTTGGGAAAATCATTCACTTTCGTTTCTATCACTTCCAGTAACTTAACAGTACGGCTCAGATGTAAAACTCCCCTTTTACTTGTTCCTGTCACTTCAGCCCAAGCTTGTCTCATGATCTAAAAATCTGTAATAGGGAAGAGGGTGTGGTCTGATCTTTCCCCTTCTATTTTACCTCATCTAGTTCCAGCTTCTCAAGTGATATAGGGCCAGGAGGAGAGGACCGTATTATGTCTTAGTTACCTGGCTGCTGGTGGTTGTCTCTGTTTTTTGTAGAGCACAGGTGTAACGGCTTTCAGGGTGGGGGTGGGGGACTCTCCACTGAGTAGTGTGCTGATGTGGAAGATCTCTGGCTTGGCCTCTTCCGGCCCTCCTCCCACTCAGCTCTCATCAATGATGTATCAATAAAACCTCTTGCTGCTGGGATCTGCTTACGTGGTGGCCAGGGTGGCAAGACAGGTGAAGCTTGACTATGCCTGCAGCGTCCACTGTGGAAACTACTACATCTTTGCCATGCCAAACAGTGGGTGTACAGGCTGCTCCAGATATTGCTGCAATGTCATGTTTCTACCATGAAGAAAATCAACAGAACCACTACCCAACCTAGAATTGAGACCTTAGTCTCCCTTTCTTTTGCATACCTTGAACCTCTCACGTGGCACTCTCTTTCATTTGGCGCTATGGGTGGAGAAACTTACCCATAGGAAGGGAAGGGGAAGGCTGCAGGTCTCCCCAAACTCCAACACTTTTGATGTTGATGATCCTCTTTCTCTCTTCTCTCCCTAGTCAGCTCTGTTTATATAGAGTGGGGGTGAAGAGCACTGGGGTAGTAAAACCAGTTCAGTCACCCCTTCCTAAGCCCTAGAGGTGGTGCTGCCGCAATTTATTTGCAGCTTTCTAGAATGTGACGTCTTTTTGTCCTAGCCCTCAATATGAGGCATTAGGAAAAGTGCCTCTGGGAATCCTATTGCAAATATCTGTTGAGAGAACCAACCAACGTGTTTGCTGCGTTGTTGGCTCCTTAGGGAGTCTCTGACCAAGTTAGTCACGGGGATAGGAGGCACTTCTTGAGAGAACTATGTTTCCTATGTCAGTAGAGGAGGAAGGAAATAAACCAAGGCACTGCCTGTCGGGGGATGTGCAGACCCTCATGGGCAGCTGGAACTTCAGAGGCAGAATTGGCATGGTGAGGTCTGGGTGAAAAGCGGGAGTTATGAAAAAAAATAATCAGCCGGATAGGGTGAGACAGAGGAACAGAAAAATGAGAGATGGAAATATGATGGGAATAGAACATGATGGCGACAAAAATTTGTAGGAGAAGAAGATGGTGGAGGAGAGAGGAGGAAAGACAGACAGGGTGGAGTTGGGGGAGGGGACCAGGCAAAAGGAGTGGGCTCTCACCGAACTGGAGCAAAGGGCTGGGCAGAGCAGCTGGTGAAAGAAAATAGAGCCTGTGGTTAGCATTTGCCAGCTGGTGCAGGTGGCTCTGGGCTAAATCCATCCTCTGCCCCACCATGCAGTCTTCTAAGGAGGTTAGAGGTGGGGGAGGAGGAGTGGAAGGAATTGTGGGGAAGAGAGAGCGCACTCTCCAGGTGCAGGAGCTGCCACTTTAACAAATGCACTTGAAGATAGCGCAAGAACACTACGGAGGAGCTTGATCCTTTTATTCCTGGACAAGAAGGGACAATGAGAGATGTCCTTTCTCTCTCTTTCTAAGGCTTTCTAAGGCTGCTTTGATCATACCAACAGTTGTGTAAAATTATTCTGGCCAAGGAAACCATTTAAAGTCCAAATCCTCAATGAAGACTTTCGGAAACAATTCCACTCCAAACAACCTGCAGCCCTGTTCCTTAAAGAAAGCCACGGCCGGGCATGGTGGCTCATGCCTGTAATCCCAGCACTTTGTGAGGCCGAGGCCGGCAGATCATGAGGTGGGGAGATCGAGACCATCCTGGCTAACATGGTGAAACTCCGTCTCTACTAAAAAAATACAAAAAAAATTTGCTGGGCGTGGTGGCGGGCGCCTGTAGTCCCAGCTACTCAGGAGGCTGAGGCAGGAGAATGGCGTGAACCTGGGAGGCAAAGCTTGCAATGAGCGGAGATCACAGCACTGCACTCCAGCCTGGGTGACAGAGCGACTCTCCGTCTCAAAAGAGAAGAAAAGAAAAGAAAAGAAACGAAAAGAAAAGAGCCATTCAGGTAATGAAAGCTCGGCACAGAGCCTGGAACATACATGGGCTTAGTCAATGTTCCTTATTAGTAAGCGGCTTCCAGCATGGGACCCCTAGCATAGGTAAGCACTTGGTAAATATAGGCCGTAAATGAGGGGCCAGGTCTATTTATATGTACCCCTACCTGGTCCCAACACAAGGGCCCAATCCAAGCTGCTTATTTGTGCAAAGCCAGATATGAGGGTTACATTCTCTTAGTCCACAGGAGCTCCTGGCCTTGCCAACCTTCCATGTGTAACCTCATGCTGGCTGTTGAGACAAGCTGGTTCCCACCCCAGACCTACTGATTCAGAGTCTGCATTTTCACAAGCTCTCCCGGTGATTTGCTGGCAAGTTAGGGTTTGAGAAGCACTGACCTAATCCAAGGCTTTAAGTTTTACTTAAACTTGCTGCGGTGGAGCCAGCAGAGGGCAGTGCCGGAGCTTGCCTGAGCTGCCTGAAGGACAAGGGGAAGCAACTTATTCTGCGACCTCAGTTCACTAGAGGCTACTCATGACTTGAACTTGAGGCAAATTCTGGAGTATCCTCTTTGCACAAAGACAAATGGGCTTGTGTATACTGAGAAGGGAACACACTAACCCTTTTTCTTTTTTCTTTTTTTTTTTTTTTCAGATACAGAGTCTTGCTTTGTTTCCCAGGCAGGACTGGCAGTGGCTTTTCCCAGGTGCGATCACAGCACACTGAAACCTCCAACTCCTGGTCTCAAGCAATCTTCCTACCTCAGCCCTGGGAGTAGCTGGGACTACAATGTATGCCATTGTGCCTAGTTTCTACTAACTTTTAATGCATAGAAACATATCAGGGGCTGGGGAACATAAGAACCAGGCCTTGTGACTTCTAGAGAAGGCTGTTGCCTTGGTGTAAGATATTAGTTGTCTCTGAGGTAAATTTGGCTTAACGAGCTTGTGACCTGTGCAGTGACACGGGGCCCCAGGTCCGAAGGGTCTTGTACCTGGGTTAGTGCTCTGCTGTTGCTATCACTATCTGGAAATTCTTGATAATTTTCTCTTTCAGCTTCTGCTTTTTCACTGAAGTCCATTGGGACAATGGAGCATGCAGATGAGAAGGGAAGATACATGGAATCTGCATATCTGCCACCATTCTTTTTTCATATCCTATGAGCACGGCACTCCAGCGGACCTACCTAAAATGTGTGGGAGTTCAGTGAAACTTAAAGCAAGTGCAAAGTAGTCACGTTATGGGAGCCACTGGCTGTCACAGAGTGTTGGAAGAACATGTATGCAACAAGAAGTAAAATAAAAAAGTTCAGTTGGATTTTTGCAGCGTTTGCACACTTCCAATAAGAACAAAATATATATGCATGCACAAGCCATGAAATATGAACTGAGTAATTGCAATGATTCCAAATATGAATTAAATATTTTATTTTCATTTAAAACTGACATTTCAAAATATAAAAAGTAAAATTCACGAAAATTTAAATTTTTAATTTGCCTTTACTTAGAACAGCATTAAATAGCAAGCAAATAAAAAAATACCAATTCAAGCAGAGAGACTGTGGAAGAAAGGAAAAAGCTTAATATTTCAGTACTGTTACTGGCACATTTTCCTTGCTTTTTAAACAAGGGGGCCAACATTTTCATTTTGCACTGAGCCCCACAAATTATGTGTCTGGCACTGCCTTGAGGGATGGGAGGAGCAGGGAACCATTGGTGCCTGTGACCTGAGCCATCTAAGGTGAGATTTACCTCAGGTTTCCAAGTAACTGGAAATAATACAAATACAATGTCCGCAGAGGTGCGCTGGTTCCTTAGCAGCTGAGCAATGTGCTTATTTGTGACAGAAAGTGGCATTTGTTTCCTTCTTACTGCTTGTTTATGCCATTCGCACTCGCGTGTGTGTGCGTGTGTGTGTGCGCGCGCGTGCGGGCATGACATTCCCGAAAAGAAAACCTCTTCTTTCACTGAGAAAAGTGAGGCGAAGGAGAAGGGTGGATTTGGTTCATGTGCAAGATGCAGAAAGGGAATGGAAATGGTCCATGTGCAGGATGCAGGATGCTCAGAGGTGAGTTCGGATGGGAATGCAGGCTGCTCAGAGGTGAGTTCGAGTGGGACTGCAGACTACTCAACGGTGAGTTCGGATGGGGCTGCAGGCTGCTCAGAGGTGAGTTTGAATGGAAATACAGGCTGCCCAGAGATGAGTTCGGATGGGGATGCAGGCTGCTGAGGGATGAGTTCGGATGGGAATGCAGGCTGCTCAGGGGTGAGCTCGGATGGGATGCAGACTGCTCAGAGGTGAGTTGGGATGGGGCTTCAGGCTGCTCAGGGGTGAGCTCGGATGGGATGCAGGCTGCTCAGAGGTGAGTTTGGATGGGATGCAGGCTGCTCAGGGGTGAGCTCGGATGGGATGCAGGCTGCTCAGGGGTGAGCTCGGATGGGATGCAGGCTGCTCAGGGGTGAGCTGGGATGGGGATGCATGGCTCCAGCTAAACACAAAAGTAGCTGGGACAAGGAGTTTTTTCACTCACCCAGGGGAAAATGAGAAGCTGTGGCAAACACACACAGCACCGTCTCTATCACCAAGGAGATGAGGTGAGGAGGGAAGGGCCACAAATGCGGTTAGGGAGGCTGGTCTGGTTTTAAAGGCAAGCAGTCTGTGGCGGGCAGATTTTTCTGAAGGGGAAGTGCATTCTGTTGTGACTCTCTCAGCTCCAGGCACATGAGGAGACTTAGAGGAGGGGACATTAAGCAAAAATCCCAGGTGTTATGTCATTGGTGGGCCTGGGGACTCCTACCTGCACATAGTGGACAACTCTGGTGAGACCACTGTGTCAATCTGATGGTTTTTTGGGATCCCATGAAACAACTGGGAGTTGAGAAGTTGCCCACACAGCGTCAATGGAAAAGAGGAGAGAGAACTCAGCTCCCTACGCAAGACCTGTGGGGCAGGAAGGCTTCTTATGAGATAGAGCTGCATCCTTCCTTCTGAGGGAGGAAGCCTGAACCTATATTTGCAGCAGACTTAAGGAGAGTGGTCCTCAGAGGGGCCAGAGCAAGGCAAGCCATTGGAAAGGAGGCAAAGGCTTGGCAGGGGAGCTGGAACCCAGGAGGCTTGGCATGGATGTTGGAATAAGAGTCAGAGGTAGCACAAATTGACTCCTCAGCTGTGTTGACACACAGGAGCCAGTGGCCCCAGACTCTCCCCTCTATGTTTCCAGATTCCAGTTTCTCCCGGCTGATGGAGCAGGCACTGTCTAACAGATTTGGGACAACTTCAGGAATTCAGTTAGTTGACAATTATATCAAATGTTTATTTTTTTAAAAATAATAAAACATTCACGGTGTTGTCACAATTTTTGGTGGGAAAAACGTGTGTGTATCTCTATGTCTACATAAGTTTACTAGAAAACCACAAAGAGATATAAAATTAAATAATAGCCAGTTTTTAAAAGTTAACTTGAAAATCCTCGTTGATAATTCAGCAGCATGCTTCCACTCATCCTATACAGTTTCTGTCCTGGTGAGGAGCATGGTTACCAACAGGCAAGATCCTCTGGCCTTGAAGTTTCACTTGAGTTAAAAGAGCTCATCTCAGATAAGTAACAGGCCAAGAATGATGGGCACTGTGACCACCAACCAACTTGCAATCCATTCTACTCCAAAGGACCGGGCTGAAAGAGCAAGAAAATCCTATACACTTAGGTATCTTGACTAATGTATTGAGAAGGGGCAGGGTTACTGGACACTGGTGTGGGAGCTCACAGAACAGCGGAATGAATTTCTTCCCCGAATCCCATCCTATTTGCCTGGGACATTCTCTTCCTCAATCTCCCCAAACATAAAGTATAAAAAGTGCAGAAATTCCTTAAATATCACTGGCTTAGCTGGGTCCTGTGCTCAAAGGTTATCTTGACATATCTGTGGCCTGGGAAAGCATCACTGCCCTACTCTGGACATCAACGAGGTAGGGTAGCTCTTCAGATACAGACAGATGACCACATAATACAATGCACAACTGACTTTAGAGAGAAAAGGATCACTTCCTTTCCTTGTTTCTCCACCCCACTAAGTATCTGCACTAGCTAGAAAGAAGAAGGGAAGGGAAAGGAAGACAGAAAAGGAAAGAAAAAGAAAGAGGATGGAAGGAAAACTTAGATGCTGGGGTGGGGCAGGGCTGAGCTGGAGAAAATCAAAACAAAAAAGGAATGAGTGATACAATAGGGAAGGGAGTTTGAGGGCGCTTTCTAGGATAATTTGGGTGACTAAAAACTGATAGATGGGTTTACCCTTCCAAAAAGAAAATGGATTTATTATTGTTTCAATCCACTCTTCGGATGAACAGTCACACCCATTTTATAGAGGACAGGGAATGTGCTTCTGCCTTTTTCTGGATCTCAGGATGTGATATTGATATGAAGGTGGTATTGGAACCACCAGCTAAATTGTGTTCTCATGGTCAAACACCAAACTGTCACAGTGGCTCTGTGGTGGCAGAAGAACAGGGCATATCAGGAGAGGCTGCTCCTAACTCCAATGAGTCAGGAAGAATAAGGAAGAGCATGCAGGCTCCGTAGTCCACATGTGAGAGTGGAGATAAAGAAATCAGTGCAGATGAGGAGCATAGACAGAGCCCAGGAAGACCATGAAACAGCAACGTTCTCAGAGGCCAGAATCCCTGCTGACTGGGCATGACAGGGGTCACAGGTGAAGGTGAGCACCTCAGGTCTGAGTTATTCTAGAAGAATGTGCACGCCAGGGCTCAGGGATCTGATTTCAGGATTGTGGAGGGTAGAGGGCCCAGAGTGCTGGAGATACTGATCCAAGTTTATTAAGGGGTCCCTAAAACTCTAAGAGACTGCATCTCATTTAGCTCCCACTTACTAAGGACTTGTCAAGCACTGTGATAGGCAGGTTCCATGTCTTGTCTCATTGAATCCTTAGTACGAGATAAGAACTGTTATTTTGTCCTTTATTTAGGAAGAACATGACTTGGGGAAGCTAAGAAACTTGTTTAGCTAGTAAGTGACAGTCCTAGAAGTGATCTCAGCTGTGACCGACTCTAAAACCCACGGCCTTAGCTGTCCCATGCTAGCACCAGTGTAGGCCTGATCTGGAGCAGGTGTGACACTCCAATGAGTGGATCCTCCCAGGAGACTGGGGAATTTGGCTTCCTAACTTCACCTAGGAACATCAGCCTGAGGAGGAGAAGCTTCGCCTGAAGCTCAGGCTCTCACGCCTGTTCGATGGCCTCTCTCAGGCCCATCTCCTCAGTCCCTCTTTCCTTAGCTGACTTTGGCTGTCTAACGACCTCGGTCCCTCTTTCTTTGGCTGACTTTGGCTGTCGAACGAAGCTCCTCTAGACAGCTGCTTGCCCACTTGCCCTTCCTTCTCCCTGCTCACCCTGATGTTTCAGACTGCTCTACGATGACCCTGGCCTCAGGTGTCAGGACTATGCTTTGTTATACCGGGAGAGGGAAGAGAAGCATCAGAGATCTCTGTCAAACGTCCTTTGCAGGTGAGAACACTGAGTCCCACGAAGGTGAGGTGAGCTGGCTGGGAGTTGGTCGTAGAGCTGGCGGCAGAACCCACATCTCCCAGCTCTCCCAGACACCTTAGGGATTGACCACAACACCGTGCAAGGAGGCTGCATAGAACCCCCAGCCTTTCTTCGTTCAACAGAACTCCAGTTACCCTATGCCCCCCTCAGCTCCCAGGGATCCTTCTTACCCGCGGTACAGGGTGGACTGAAGCAGAACGTGTCATTCTTGCTGCTCACGGAATTGCTGACTTGGCAAGTATAACACCCGGAGTGTTTGTGTGGCTTAAGGGTGGTTTCAAGCACACTGTTCTGGATCTCCTTCGGGAGTTCCCCATACCAGGTGTAGTTTACAGACTCGCCAGGTATGACACATGACAGTTTCAGATAACAGTTGTCATCCACATCTTCTCTCTTCTCAATTTTGATGACAGGCTTGGGTACAGGGTCTGAAAGTGAGGAGGATGTTATAAGATGAGACAGTGAGGCATTCGTGCTATGAAGGTTTAGCTAACAAAGAACGAAGGGACCCAGGGAAGGGGCCTGAGTGCCCCAGGAGGCAGAGTCATGAAGAAGAAGTTCTACAGAGGGAGCCAGTGAGCAGCCTTGACCTCCTGAGGCCTCACAGACTGCAAGCGCTGCTCCTAGGCAGTGAAGCTAAGCTGGGTCCTGGAGGGGGCGCCAGAGTCCATTATATGCTCTGGGAACAAAATGGGGTTATGATCATGTGTGAGTTTGAACGAATAGCCCAGAGACTTGCTGGGGTCAGACTTAGTATACCAACTGTCTGAGATGCTCAGGGACCCTTCTCTAGCAATGGTTCATGGCAGGCACCTTGACTGGTCTGTCTCTCAAGAATTATCGGGTTCAGATTCGGCAAGAGTCCTAAGGTAAGAGGTACCTGCCTGTGCGTGGCAAAGTCCTTTGCACAACCATCCAGTGCAGGTGCCAGCCTTGTAGACTCTGGCAGAGCTACAGAGAAGAACTTCATGTAACTTCCAGCCACGTCAATTGTGACAAACAGATTGGTCTGCTAATTTTGGTATCTCCGTGTCTGGCACAATCCCTGCCACATGGCAGGTATTCTATAAGTATCTTGTGAAAGAATGAATGAAGTAGTTATGAGATAGAAAGGATAAAACACAACCAGGTGCAGTGGCTGACACCTGTAATCCCAGCACTTTGGGAGGCTGAGGCAGGAGGATTGCTTGCAGCCAGGAGTTAGAGACCAGCCTGGGCAACATAGAGAGACTCAGTTTTCACAAAGAAATAGAAAATAAAAGTAGCCAGGTGTGGTGATGTGCACTTGTAGTCCCTGATACTCAGGAGGCTGAGGTAGGAGGATTGCTGTAGCCCAGGAGTTCGAGGCTGCAATAAACTATGATTGTACCCCTGCATTCCAGCAGACCTTCAAAAAGGTGAAGGAGAAGACCTTCAAAAAAAAAAAAAGAAGAAGAAGAAAGAAAGGAAGAAAGAGAAAGAGAGAAAGGAAGGAAGGGAAGGGAAGGGAAGGGAAGGGAAGGGAAGGGAAGGGAAGGGAAGGGAAGGGAAGGGAAGGGAAAGGAAAGGAAAGGAAGGGAGGCAAGCAGGCACAGAAACACTAGTTTTGGAGTGAGACCAGTCTGGGTCCTGGACTTGACTCTAGTGGAGTGACATTAGGCAAGGTAGTTAAACCCCTTGCTGTCATCTGTAAACTGACTCTACCTCATTACACAATGCTAGTAAAGATAAAATGTCACCTGTCATGGATAATTGCTTTTTGCAGAATGTAAGTATTGCATACATTCTAGAGGTCATTTTACCATTATTATTGTTGTACTGCTGCCAGAGAGAATGAGAGATAGTCCCTGCATCTGGTCTTTCCTTGGCTAAGGCTGGTTTACCTGCAGTCCTCTGAGATCTTTTCATTCTGGTCAAGGGCAAAACATCTGCAGAATCAATGCAGCTCAAACCCCATAAGATTAAAATATGGCAGAGAATTGACCAGATCAGAGCTTGTCTCTTAGTTGTATGTGTGGAGAGGCTGTAGAAGCTCTACCAATCTAGTCTCTAGAACTCTAGTTTTGTCTCCTCTGTGAAGCCAATCTCAGATCGCTAAAAGATTGCTCAGACTACAGAGGAGCTAAAAGTTGACTGGACTTCCCCTACATGCTTTAATTGAGCAATTTTTATCCTGGTTTTCATCATTTCCTGTGTTCTGGCCTCATATCTTACACTCCTTCTGCATTTCCCATGGTGATCAGCATAGCACTGGACACTTTGCTGATGGAATTAATTGAGCCAGCTTGGGCTGTCCAGCTCCAAGATGCTCGCTATGAGCTGTCAGAAATGCTTGGGCTGGACCAGAGGACCATTTTTTTTCTGCTAACCACATCCTGGAAATCTTACCCTCAGGCAGGGTATGCTGAAGCCCAAGACAGTTTGTGGATTTTTAAGTACTCAGAAATTTTGCAAGCTTTTTGTAAAACCATTAGTTTACTGAAATCAACTGTGGTAGTGGTATTTAAACCACAGAAATTACAAAGTTGGTAAATGATACACATTAGGGCTTTTAAAAAAAAAAAATCTTGTAGAGCGTGTTAACCAGAAAACCACTGTAAGAGACCTTGAATATTTTTGTTCCCAGGACTTTCTGAATTTTCAGCCCATATGACATGGAAGAAGAGTGAGAAGGGAATCTGCTTGGATCAGGGACTGTCTGGCTGGTGGAACTTGAATGTATACAACACTCTTCATTTGCACGTTTTGACATTTTAAAAAATGTTTTCACTTTCCTTATCTACTTTGATACTAACAACATCCTAAAAGGTAAGCAGAATTATTCTCATAATATGATGAAGAACCTAAGGCTCTCAAGGGAGCACCACTCTTGGACACTTAGCCCCACTCTTCTACAAGAATTGCATACCCCAACCGCTGGAGCTCTCCCCATATCCATGTTTCTGCCTTATAATCTGACCCTTTCACCATAATTGTTTAGATCAGGTACACATACTTGAACTAAATTGGGACTATCAGTTTCTCTGTCTTTAAATTGCCCTGAGAATTGAAACTCAGAGGAGCAAAAGTCTAAGCTTTGAGAGATAACATGTGTAAAATGGCAGGAATCCAAATCCATAGGCACCGTCCACAGATTCCTGAAGCTAGGGGTTCTAGCTTGACCCTGGTTTTCAATCTTCTCCCCTTCAGCCCTTCCTAGCTCTTTTAATTGCTTTAAATAGCCCCAGTTTCTTAAACTAAATTCTTCTTTTTTGGTAAAGGTACATTGGATTAGTTTCTGTTACTTGCTATCGAAAGAGTCTTACCTAATATGGGCACGGAGATGTGAAGATCTTTTTTCAAGGTTGCATGGCTAGTCAGCAACTGACCAGAGTTTTGAACCCAAGTCTGTCTGGCTCCAAGTATAATGTCCTGGTCCTTATTCAGTATAAACTGGTTAGACTGGAGCTATGAGTGGAAGTTTTTTTGTCCCGCCCATTATGAAAGTTGAAAAATTCTCCTAATAACTCCTGCCCCATTCTTTATATTAATACATTCTCTTTTATCTTAAGTCCAGTGAAACCTAATTTCAGAGATATAATTAAGATGAGCTGAGCTGATTTAGGATGATCACAGGACAAAATGAAGGAAATAGGAAACCTCTAGTTTTCCTTCTCTTCAAAGCTTAGACTCACTAACTTCAGAAGAGGTGTTAAATGTCCTAAGATTGTTAATTTGGGGGTCTGTTGACCTAGGCTTACTCCCAAATAGAATTGCATCAAGGAAAAATGAATCAAACCTGTCCTGAGGTTTTCCTCTCCTCCTCCCCGAGAATGCCCCATGCCTCCCAGGAAGCCACAGTGGTCCATCCGGGGCCACTGGAGTGGGGATTTGCCCTTTGGCTCCCCTGACTCACCAAGCACCTGCAGCTTGATCTTCCATTCTTGCTCATACCCATCCTTTTTCAACACCCTCATGATGTAGGTGCTGTTGTCCTCTTTCTGGACCTTAGAGATGTACAGTGCACCACTTTGAGGATCAAGTCTGACCCTGCCTTTAAATTTGGATTCAAAGTACTTAGATTTTCCGGAATCCCATTCTACAATCTTCTGGTCGAAAGTATAAAACCAGGTTAGTTGTTTGTAGTTCTCAGGCAGGCTCTCAGAGATGTTCAGAGTAACATTGCTGCCGGAGACCACGGTCATATGTACCAAGCGACCTGCCAATGAGAGTCAGAGTCAGACCTGACATGGAGAAGGCAGTGTTGCTGAGAGGCCTAGGGTATAGCCTGGGCTGGTGGAACAGGCGAGAAGGAAGGGATTTCTGCTTAGGAGAAGTGAGTATGGTTTTCATTGGAAGTCCAGGTCTCCTGCTCAGGAACTCAAGAAAAGTTGGAGCTTGAAAAGTGGGCATGGGGGAAGGGGGTGTTGCTTATAATTCATCTAGTACTGTCCCCAGAAAATAAAAGAATTGAGTAAGGCCAACTGAGGTTGGGCCTGGCTCTCTCCCTTACTCTCATACCAGTAGGATTTCAAGTAAACTGATGACAAGTCATATCTCCTCTCTGGTCTTGTGTTTCCTATCTATTCCTAGCTCAGTAAGCATTTTGTTAGTCCCTAGAGGCATAGACATAAAAAGTACATTATTCTATTTAAAAATATTTAATACAACAATGTGAGAGGACGGACACACAAACCAATAATCCTAATATGTTATATTGGTGACTGTAATAAAGGTAATGTGGGGACCAAGGGAAAGCTTCCCCTTCCCCTTCTGAAAGTTTGCCAAAAATCACTGACAAGAGGCAGATTAAGGAAGAAAGGCATACAGATTAACGTGTAAGCAGAGCCTGGGGAATGAATGGACTTCCAGTGAAAACTAAACAGTCCAGGGCAAATTGTTCGTTTTTATGCTTAGGTTCAACAAAGAATGGACAGTCATGGAGAAATATGATTGGACAAAAAGGGTATGATCGAATGCCAATAGACTGTTTGGGGGAAACCCAGCAAGGCCTGTCTGTCTAGATTCTGCTTGGTCTTTCTGTGCCAGATTCCTTCCTTCCTCCTGCGTGTGGGGCAGGCGCTCTCTAGAATGCGGGTCTTATGATTCACAATTAAACAAGATAGGTCAGATAATTTCTTTACGGCTTTTTTTTTTTTTTTTTTTTTTACGTAGAAAGGCTCAAGGAAAGTTAGGGTGGTATATTTAAGTTTTATAGCTGGCTTTGGGGAAAAGGGGTTTTGGCTTCTATGGCCCGCCTTAGGAAAGAGGGATTCCAGTGTCTGTGGCTAGCCTAGGGGAGAATGGGACTGATAGACAGGAGAGCAGGAGAAGGTCAGAGAAAAACTTTCACTTTCAAGGCTGCTTCTGAGGCCATGATTTTGGGGCATTGTTTTCTGAGTCCTGACAATAAACACAGTGGGCTATGGGAATGTATTCCTATCTGGAGGGTAGGGATAGAAAATTGAGAAAATACTAAGAAAAATCTCTTCAGAGGAGATGACCACTAAGGTAAGCCAAAGGATGATTAAAAGCTAATATTTTTTGAGAACTATCTGTCAGGCACGATTTGAGACACTTGGGATACATCAGTGAACTAAGCAGCAAAGATCCCTACCTTAACCGAGCTTGCGTTAGAGTGGGGTGAAAAGACGTAAGCAATGAACAAGCTAACCAAACACACTATACAGTATGTAAGGACGTGATAATTGCCATGACAGAGGAGAAAACCTAGAATAGGGTAAGGGGAGTCACAAGTACTGGTAGGGGTAAAAGGGTGAACTTCATTTATAAGGTGATAAGGAGGTCACATCTGAGCAAAGACTTGGAGGAGAGAGGTGGCCAAGAGGATATCTGGCGTAAGAGGGACCCAGACAGAGGAAAGAGCCAGAGCAAAGGCCCTGGGGCAGGGGTTTGCCTGCCATACGTAAACAACAGCAAGGAGGCGGTGAGTGGGTAGTGTGGAGTGAGCAAGGGGATTGGATGTTGAGAGACACAGTCAGAGAGGGAGTGGGATTGGGGAGAGTAGATGGTGACATTTTAGCTTTAATAATGTTTTGTCCTGTTAAAAAAAAAAAGTGTTCCTGTAAAAACGGCTCATGTCTTGTGTGTGCATTTACAATATATTTAGAAGCAAGTTATTAGAAGGTAAGAAAGTGGAGACTGTTTAAACTATTATTTCACAAAGTTTGGATCAGAGGCAGATTTCCTGTGAAAGTGATGAAGCTGAAGCTTCAGGGCTTCTTGGATGGCGCTGGAGGAGCCCTAGCAGTGTATTCATGTAATCCATTTTACAAAACATATCTTAAACACAAATAAATAGACCACGGCCTCTGCCTACTACAACATCCCCTTCATCACATTTCCACTTTTGTTGGTTGGCATCTCAGTTATGGGCATTTTGAGATCTGGCTAAGGGGAAGTAGAAATGGGAATTACTTAGTTGGGATTAGTGGGATACATGTATGAGGGTTGCAAACTCTTGGAAGTTCCTGCTAGCCACTTCAGTGAAGCAATT
The DNA here is from genome assembly GCF_003255815.1 of Theropithecus gelada. Taxonomy (NCBI): domain Eukaryota; kingdom Metazoa; phylum Chordata; class Mammalia; order Primates; family Cercopithecidae; genus Theropithecus; species Theropithecus gelada. The sequence goes on from NC_037668.1 coordinate 26,267,289, forward strand.
GCATCCAGGAATATTCCTACTGCCCTCTGCACTGACTCACCGGCAATGGCCGTGGACACGTTGCAATCGGGCTGCAGGTGGGATGCAGAGGAGAAAGCAGGTTGGAAGTGAACAACAGCCAGAGCTATTCAGTAGTAAAGTATTATGGAAGCACGAAGGCATTTCATTAATTAAAAATATGGTGCTATTTTTTCTGCTGTCATGATCTGAGTAGTATTTGTATTTTTTAAACTTGTACTAATTCCCTGGGATTTCTTTTTTTGTTCTAATTGAATTTATTTTTGTTCCTATTTGTATTTAGTTTTGTTCTTTTCTTTTTCTTTTTCTTGACAATACTCCAAATTGTATAAGCCTCGGGGTATTTTTAAAAACCTGGTTTGGTTAAGGTAAGGAGAAAGAAAAGATGATAAGGACAAGGTACAAGATGAAGTGAGGTCTGTTGGCTTTTTTTGTGGAGAGAGAACTTAGAATATGTATACAAAGCCTAAAAAAGAGCAGTATAAAAAAAGCTAAAGGTAGGAGAAGAGGAAATATGTCCTATATCACTCTGGTGTCATATGCTGCCACACAAAAACTCAGTTGTACTCTTCAACATGATGTATACTAGCTGTTCACTTTCCACATATCCATCATTTCCAAAACATTCTCAACCACTAAAAGATTTTTATCTGTTTCCCCAGGACTTTCAAGTTCCTGTTCATTCAGCTTTCCAACCATTCATCTATCTATTCAACAAATGTTTATTGAGTGCTTACCCTGTCCTTGTTTTACTCAGAAATACCTAGGCATTCATTTCTACAGTGCTTCTGATTGGTCCAGCCCATGCCCTATAATCCCTCTGACAAAATCAGTTCAAGCCAGCAACAGTCATCGCACAACCACAACATGCTTGACACTGTGCTAGACTCTGCTGTCAGCAAGATGGATAGAGTATCTGGCCTCTTGGAGCATACAGCCTAGGAGGACATTCTTTCCAGGATTTTAAAATCACTAGACATATTCCAGACTTGTTCTCCTTCTGTTACTTGTTTCCACAGGAATTAATAGAAGTGGTCATAATAGGCAGTCTAGATCAATGTTTTTCAGTCTTGACATTATTGACATTTTGGGCCATATAATTCATTTTTGTAGGGAGCTGTTCTGTGCATTGTAAGATGTTTGCCAGAATCCCTGGTATCTGCCCACTAGGTGCCAGTAACACTTGTCCAGTTGTGACAGCCAAAAATGTATCTATATATTGCCAAATGTCCCTTGAGGGACAAAATTCTCCCATGTTCACCCTGGTTGAGAAGTACTGAGCTAGGTCATCCTTGGCAGACTCCCCAGCATGTCTCATACACTCAGGAAGATAACATAATCCACTGTCTGATGACAGAGGCAGGTAGTAACACCAGACAGATCATTTATATATGTAATTTTTTTATGGAGTTTTGCTCTTGTCACCCATGCTGGAGTGCAGTGGTGCAATCTTGGCTCACTGCAACCTCCGTCCCCCAGGTTCAAGCAATTCTCCTGCCTCAGCCTCCCAAGTAGCTAGGGTTACAGGCATACACCACCACCATGCCTGGCTAATTATTTGTATTTAGTAGATACGGGGTTTCACCATGTTGGTCAGGCTGGTCTCAAACTCCTGACCTCAGCCTCGGCCTCTCAAAGTGCTGGGATTACAGGCGTGAGCCACCATGCCCAACTCATTTCAGTATATTATGAGTGCTGATGACAGGTACGCATACAATATTGTATCTTTCCTCCCTCTCTCCTTAACCACCCATGTGTAACAATTCCAAAAAGGCTGTCCTGATGGTTGGCTGTAACTTCTTACTGAGAAATAAAGAAGTGATTAACTGCTGATAAAATCTTGATTTGCCTTCTTAACAATTCCATCTTTTAGGAAGTAGGTGAAGCAACCTTTTAAAAAATCACTATTTTGATTTAATTCTAACAGGAAGTATTTGGTGATATGTCTGGATGGTTGGGATAAAGTAACAAAGTTGGATCTTATTCCTTTACTTTCTTAATAAACTCACTTTCGCTTTTAAAAAAAAAAGAACAAATAGAACCAGATCCTGCCTGTGCCCACCCATGTTTCTTGTCTGTAGAAAAACAGAATTGTAAAGGGAAAAAATTCAGGTCAAAGGAAGTCATAATCCCATACCAAAGAGTTTCCCCAGGAAAGAGAAAGGTTTTAAAGAGTAAGTTCTGGTTACTCAAAAAAAAAAACAACAAGACACATGGTTGACTTCTTTGGTTTTCTTGTATATTGAGAAAAATAAAAATAATAAAAACAAAACACATGGCTTCTAGTAAAATTCTTAAGGAAGAAAAGAAGATGAGCATTAAAGATGTGGAGACAGAGTTACCTGGAGCTCTCTCATAAGATTAAATATTTAACAAGCCTGTACAAACCTTTTTAGGAAGTAATTTTGCAATAGCTACTAAGACCCCAGGTTTGTGTCTTGGTGAGAAGCTGAGTAGGCTACTAGTTTTTGAGATGGGAACTATAATGAGTTCAGTGGGCAACATTGCAATGCAATTTGAAGGTGAGGAAGGAGAAACAATAAAAATAGACTCTTCTCTTCAGACATTGCAATTTGAATGGGAAAAAGAATGGTAGGGCATTATGTAAAGGGTCATGAAAAAGTAGAGAGTATTTTGTTTTTGTTCTTAGAGTTATTCAAAGAAGGAAAGACCTAATCTATGGTAAGCCAAGGAAAGGATTCAGTGGAGGAAAGACATGAAGAGAAGGGAGGTAATTGATGAGCCTGGGCTAGGGGGGCTCAGAGCAGAGTTGATGGCACAGGTCTTGGCTGCGATGAGGGATACTTCATCCTCTGAAGGAAAAGAGGAGGAGAAAAGACAGTTGGTGGTGGAGAAAAGTTACTAGTTTGAAGATAGTGGGCAGGAAGTTGAAGGGCCTCCTGCCTAATGGTCTCTAGTTTCCATTTCTTCTGCAAAGAAGGAGGCACATACCTTGCTGAGAGGGCAGGAGGTAAGGGGCCTTGAGGATAGGGTGAAAGTTTGAAATAGCCACTGTGGGAAATACGAGAAAGAATTTATCAGGGCCAGTAAGAGCTACTCTGAGATCCCAGCTTGACTGAAACAATGACAAAATTTATTCCTTCCCTCTTTCCTTTGCTTCTTTCCTCCCTCCATCCACCCATCCCTCCATGCATACATGCATACATGAACTTCCTCATGTATTCACTCATCTAATAACTATGCAGTAAGCAGTTACTATGTACTTGACTCTGTGTGCATAAAATAGATAGATGCAGCTCCTTCCCTTGAGCTTCATTCCAGTGAATCCACACAATTAATCAGATGCTTTCACTACTGATGATAAGTGTTAGGAAAAGGAAAATATGGAATGCTTAGAAAGCATATAAAAGGGAGCACATCACTTGAATTTGGGGGTTGAGAATGGCTTCTGTAAAAGGAATTAGTCTAAGTGGGATGAAACAAGGGAAAGATAAGGACTGGGGGTAGTGAATAGTCCAACAAAACGGGAAAAGAATCAAAAGCCCAAAAACACCAAAATGAGATTCGTTTACGGAACAGGAAGTAGCTCACTGGCAAAACATAGACTAAGGAGGCCAGGAAGTGAGCTTATTATGAAATGTGAACTTTACACTCACAGCTTCCGCTTTCTCATTTACCACAGTGGCTACTGAAGATTTTAAGCAGAAGAGTGAAGTAAACAGAGAACCATTTTAGAAAATGTATACCAACAGCAGGGTGGAGAACAGGTTATCTAGAAGAGAGTACAGTAAATAGAGAAGTTAGGATAGTGCATCATTGTGGAAATTGGTGATAAGAGAAAATGGTGGCTCGATCTAAGATAGATAGCATGGGGGTGGATGGAATTGTACATATTTGAGAGATATTTTTGAAAGTTGAATTAACAGGACTTACTCATTGGGCATGAGAAGCAGGGGAAAGAATCAAGGATGACTTCTAGAATTCTGGCCTGAGCAACCGGACAAGTGGAGATGTCATTTATAGAGGTGGGGAACAGTGGAAGAGCAGTAGGTTTTGGGGGAAGAAGGATTGTAGTAGTTTTTTTTTGTTTTGTTTTTTGTTTTTTTTTTAAGTCTGTAAATTTTTTGACAGTCCTCTCATCAAGTGATGGACTTTGTGCCCCTTCCCCTTGAACTTGAGTAGGCTTGGTGATGGCTTTAATGAATGGAATACAACTGAAGTGTGAATTGCAAAGCTAGCTTAGAAAAGACCATGCAGCATTTGCCTGTTTCTCTTGGGACACCAACTCTGGGAGGTTTCCGCTGGGTGGTACCAGCCACCCAGCTCTTTGAGCCTCCCTCAGTTCAGGCAGTAGCCCTGTGAGTGAAGAGCCTTGCATGACTCTAGGCCACACCATAATGTGATTGCAAGCACATGAAAAGCACTGAATGAGACAGGATGAACAGTCTTCCCCCAGATCTGTGGGCAAAGTAAATCATTGTTATTATTTTAAGCCACAGTATTGTGGCAGCTTGTTAAATAGCAATACATAGCAGGAATAGAGATGATGAGTTAAGTTTTAGACATGTGTCTGGAAAGTCTAGAGAAGATGTTTAAGAGACAGAAGTTCTGGTCTTGGGCTCAGGTGAGTGCTTGGGGCTTAGGAATTTACTGATGCTCTTTCCAGGATTTCACCTGTATCAGATTGTGTGTGTGTCACAAATGCAAAGCAATTGCACATTTTTAATTTTATTTGATCTTAATAGCAACCCCTTGAAGAAAAGAGGAACAGATTATTATACCCATTATAGAGCTGAGGAAGCTGAGCCTCAGGAAGCTTTAATGATTTGTTGAAAACCCCACAGCATGGAACCAGATAGAACACAGGTCATCTCATTTCTAGTACAATACTCTTTCTACTTCACCCTGCTAAGTGTTGTGGACAGATGAGGAATTGGCTAGTTGTGGAGCGTGCCCTGAATCATTGCCTTGAAACCAAAGAGCTGAGAAACCCAAGTCTGAGGAGAGAAGGAAGAAGAGAGCTAAGAGTGCTTCTCAAACTTTTCCACAGAAGCATCCCTTACTGCAGAGGAGAGAACTACTTGCACTTTCAGGGAGATATGGATGTATCATTCAAAAGGAAACTTTTTGAAGCTGTTCATGCATTTGTGTAACAATTATTTATCAAGCACATGCCACACTCCAGGCCTGTGCTAAGTGCAGCAGCACAACACTGCACGTGGTTTCTGTCTTCATAAAGTTCAAGGAAACAGATGATCAATCAAGCAGTTCACAAACCATAATCTGGAGCCTGAGGTTCCAATCTGACCATGCCTTCAGAGCACAGTCACAAGCAGACAGTCTAGGAAGAAGTCACATGAAAACAGATGCCTAAAAGAGAGGCAGGGAGAGGGGAGGAGGGAGGGAAATCTAGGTGGAAAGAAGGCATGTACATAAGCCAGAGGTAAGAGAAAACACCTCTTTTAAGGCAAACAGTAAAATTAAGAGATTTAGGCACATTGACCTTCATCAAGATTCTCTGGCCTTAGTCTAGGAAAGGCAAAATCGTAATAAAATGGTTTGGAAGTTAGACCTGTGTGCCCTTAGGAGGATTTCTCAATCTCTCTGAAAGACAGTATTCTCATCTGAAAAATGTAGATAATAATAGCCACCTCACTATTTTCTAATGAAAGTTAAATGAAAAAATATACAAAATGCCTAGCACAATGTCTGACACCCAGTAAGTGCTTAATTTGTATTTTACTAACCTAGGTTATAGAAATAGATAACCTAACCTCATCAAAACCAATATTATCCATTCAAAGGATAACATAATCAGGTGTGGTCTGCATGTTTCAAAGAAGAATACACGACCAAGATGAAGCCTAGAAAAGAAGTCAGAGAACGACCAACTGTCAGGATGTTTTCAGTATGCCAAGAGAAAGTCCTGAAATATTCCAGTTCTCATTGGCAACCCTGTTTTTCCCAATAGTTAGATGAATACTTCACGTCCGTCCCCACTCCCAAGGCCATACCAATGTCCTATGCATTGAGTCAGGTCCACAGAACCCATACAGCTGTAGACTCATACAGTCATGAACCAAAGGACTCTACCTGAGAGGCAGAGCATGTGAGAGACCTATCCTCCACACATTCTCCCTCACCTCCCTAAAAGTTACAAACTATCATCATTTTATGCCACAGTGTAACTACCGCATGTTTGTTCCTTTTTTACTGTTTTCCTCGGAGTGGTGAGCATTAAAGCCCTTTAAATTAAAAAGACTTGAGTATTTACTTGGGGGAATAGCAAGAAAGTCAAAGGCTTCACTGCTGCTTCTCAGCTGGCATAAGAAGGATGGATGAAGAAAGAGGGTGAGGCAGCTCTAACAGAAGAAGGAAAGTTAGCTCAGCCCTTGGGCACATGACGGGGACCGAACAGGCTGTGGCAGAGGAATGGACCTTAACTCTTAGTAATCAGATGCATTAAGGTTCCCTTGTTGCTGACGCACTTCCAGCCTCTTCTCAGACCCTCATTCGGAGACCCCAGACAGCAATCCTTTCCAAGCTTTTCTTCCTACAATTTTGATCTATCTTTTCTTTGGGTCAATGACAATGTCATTTACCTTGGCTCAGGACACAACACCTCACATATACAGAGGTCTCAAAGAATGCCTAATGAAGTACAATGTGTCAGAGCATAAAATACGGCAGCTGTCAGTGTAGAGCTTCTTCTTATTCAAAATGAAAAAACACTTTTCCACAGCTTCATGGACCACCAGCCAAGGGACAAAATATGAGGAGCCTACTTCTCCTTCTCCCCAGGGTCCTGTTTTGGTCACATCCCCTTGGGAAAGGAGATGAAGCTCAATTCTTCAGTGCTAAGAAAGGTTCCCCAACCATGCCATGGCCATGGTATTGGAATGGAAATATCTGCTTTCCAGATACCAGATCCGGCTTCTAGGGTTGAACTACATCCCATCTCCCCTTTCCCAACTGACCATACCTTCAGTGCACAATCACAGGCAGACGGTTGGTAGAAAGTACCTTGAATGCTGATCGCCAGGAGTGACAGAGACAGCAGTAGCAATTCCAGAGCCAGACACCGATTCCAACCTCTGGAGCCCATGCTTCCTTCTAGAACTTCCCAGCAACGCAGGAGACAGTTGAGAGCCTGGCTAGAAAGAGGCCAGGGCTAAAAAGGGAACTTACCAAACAGGGTTAGAGAAAAAAAAAACACTGAGCTTTTCTCTCCACCCAGCACACTTGTGTGGGGCCCCAGAAACCAGAAACAGGAGGCCTTGTAAATTTTTTTATCTAAGAGCATCACGGAAACTGAGAACAATTTTGTTTGAATGTACATGAGTGCTTTTTTGTAGGGAGAAGATTCATAGCTTCTACTGGACTCTCAGTGGGGGCAGTACTCAGAAAAGATTAAGAGACCCTGATAGAGAATATCTGCTTTTTGTTCCCAGGAAAGAATCACTCTGATTAATTCAGGGGCTAAGACATAGGAGGTGCCCAGTCAAGCCTGGTTAGGTGTCACTCAGAGCAGGTAGTCTGGGAAATCAGACCCACATAGCCTTAGTGCTGCATCTCTTACCCCCAGCACCACCCTCTACTCTTCTTCCTTTATGATAATTCACTATTTGAAGCTTGACATCAGCCTATCCACTGAACATTAGAAGAAAAGTAAGATTACTTGGCCCAAAAGAATGGATTTCCCACCCCTGTGGTCTGTATTAGTCTGTTTTCACACTGCTAATGAAGACATACTCCAGACTGGGTAATTTATAAAGGAAAGAGAGGGGGTTTGTTTTGTTTGTTTTGTCTTGTTTTTTTGAGACACAGCCTCACTCTGTAGCCCAGACTGGAGTGCAGCAGTGCAATCTCGGCTCACTGCAATCTTCACCTGCTGGGTTCAAGCAACTCTCCTGCCTCAGCCTCCTACACAGCTGGGATTACAGGCAAGCACCACTATGCCCAGCTAATTTTTGTATTTTTAGTAGGGTTTCACCATGTTGGCCCAGCTGGTCTTGAACTCAAGTGATCCACCTGCTTCAGCCTCCCAAAGTGCTGTGATTACAGGCATGAGCCTGTGCCTGGCCAGGAAAGAGGTTAAATTGACTTATAGTTCAGCATAGCTTGGGAAGCCTCAGGAAACCTACAATCATGGTGCAAGAGGAAGCCAATACATCCTTCTTCACATGGTAGCAGGAAAGAGAAGAACTGAGCAACAATGGGGAAAGCCCCTTCCTTGTAGAGCCATCAGATCTAGTGAGAACTCACTATCACGAGAACCTCGCGATAGTAACTGCTCCTGTGATTAGCTTACTTCCCACTGGGTCACTCCCTAGACATGTGGGGATTATGGGAACTACAATTCAAGATGAGATTTGGATGGGGACACAGCCAAATCATATCTTGGTCTAGGACATTTCAAGCCCATTCCTATTGAATTTAAATTAGTTATTTGCCCACCCAGGACCCATAGGCAAGCCACAGTTCCTGATATAACATACTTGTAATCATTTTTTTTAATTGGGGATATTTCTGATTCTCAACATGGAGATGAACAATAAAATGTCTGCTCTCCTCAATCCTCACACTGGAAGGACATTATGTTAAGTGAAATAAGTCAGGCACATAAAGATAAATACCACCTGTTCCCAATCATATATGGAAGCTTAAAAATGAGCTCATAGAAGTAGAGAGTAAAATTGTGGTTATCAGGCTGGGAAAGTACTGGGGGAAAACCCCACCCCTGATATTTAACATGGGTTCTTTTCTATTTCCCTAAGCATCTCGGCTGGTTTGAGAAATAAAGGGAAAGAGTACACGAGAGAGAAATTTTAAACTGGGTGTCCGGGGGAGACATCACATGTCGGCAGTTTCCATGATGTTCCCCGAGCCGTAAAACCAGTAAGTTTTTATTAGCGATTTTCAAAAGGGGAGGGAGTGCTCGAATAGGGTGTAGGTCACAGAGATCACGTACTTCACAAGGTAATAAAATATCACAAAGCAAATGGAGGCAGGGTGAGATCACAGGACCATCGGATGGGGCGAAATTAAAATTGCTAATGAAGTTTCCGGCACTCATTGTCATTGATAACATCTTATCAGGAAACAAGGTTTGAGAGCAGACAACCTGTCTGACCAAAATTTATTACGTGGGAATTTCCTCGTCCTAATAAGCCTGGGGGCACTATGGGAGACCAGGGCTTATTTCATCCCTTTGGCTTCTACCCTAAAAGGTGGCCGGCTGCCTTAAGTGGGCCGTCTATAGACCTACCCTCAGGGCATATTCTCTTTCTCAGGGATATTCCTTGCTCAGAAAAAGAATTCAGCGATATTTCTCCTATTTGCCTTTGAAAGAAGAGAAATATGGCTCTGTTCTGTCTGGCTCACCAGCGGCCAGAAGTCTTCTCTCTCTTGTTCCCTGAACATTGCTGTTATCCTGTTCTTTTTTCAAGATGCCCAGATTTCATATTGTTCAAATACACGTGCTCTACAAACAATTTGTGTGGTTAATGCAATTATCACAGGGTCCTGAGGTGACGTATATCCTCCTCAGCTTACAAAGAAGATGACGGGATTAAGAGATTAAAGTAAAGACAGGCATAAGAAATCACAAGGGTATTGATTGCGGAAGTGATAAGTGTCCATGAAATCTTCACAATTTATATTCAGAGATCGCACTAAAGCCAGGTGTAAGAAATTATAAAAGAATTCATTTTGGGGAACTAATAAATGTCCAGGAAGTCACAATTTATGTTCTTCTGCCGCAGCTTCAGGCGGTCCCTCCGTTCGCAGTCCCTGAGTTCCCACAACAGGAAGGGTAGAGGGGTGTGGAGGATGGGGAGAAGTTGGTTAATGGATACAAAGTTACAGCTAGAGAAGAGGAATAAGTTCCAGCGTTCTGTACCACTATAGGGTGAATATAGTTAAGAATTATTTTATGTATATCTTCAAAAAGCTAGGAGAGAGGATTTCGAATGTTCCCAACACAAAGAAATGATCAATGTTTGAGGTGATGGATATCCCAATTACTTTGATTTGATCATCACACGTTGTATACAAGTATCAAAATATTACTCTGTATCCCATAAATATGTACAATTATTATATGTCAACTAAAAATAAAAGGAAAAAACATAAAAGTGAAAAGAAAGAACCCTGCAAAGCAAAATTTGAAACAGCACCCGAATCAAATTCCTCTTGGTCAAATTGGTTACACTTTGGAACTGGATATTATATTTTTCCCAGTGAATTGATTTAACCTTAGGACACAACCCTGCTCCTTCAGCAAGAAAAAGATAACATTGTGTTAAATTTTTAAAAGAGACATTATAAATTAATGTTACATTCTCTTTTTTGGGGGGAGGGGGGCAGAGGCTCCCACTCTGTCACCCAGTCTGGAGTACAGTGACCACTATGCTTGGCTATTTTTTTTTTTTTTTTTTTTTGTAGAGATGAGGTCTCACCATATTGCCCAGGCTTGTCTTGAACTCCTGAGCCATGGGATCCACACTCAGCCAGTGGCAGGACCGGGTGTGCTGCTGTGACCTGCTTCCACCTTGGGCATCAGTGTCTAAATGAGGGGAACACAGTGGCACTAACAAACTCGGAGACGCCAACACCTGCAGAGCCCCAAGAGGTGTTACAGCTTTGCCTGGGGAGTCCCAAGGTCTGAGACCCCAAGAAATGTTATAGCTCTCTCTCGTTCCTGCCACCTGCAACTCAGTAAATGAGGGCATGTCACAGCTCTCGTTCAGTCCCACTGCCTGCAGCTCAGCAAATGGGGACATGTCACAGCTCTTATTCAATCCTGCTGCCTGCAGTTCAGTGAATAGGGGTGTGTCACACCTCTCATTTGGTCCCACTGCCCACAGCTCAGCAAATAGGGGTATGTTACAGCTTGTTCCTGACACCTGAAGTTCAGCAGGTCCCAGATTCTTGTCCCGCAATCAAGAGGAATAAAGCATGCAGACAATGGAGACTAGGTAGGGCACCTACTCAACTGCTCAGTGTTTAACTGCCCAGTAGCAGGGAGACCTCCCTGCCTTGCTCACTTCTCTTTTACCTTATAAAAGTGTTCACTTTTTGCTCCAAAGGCAACGTGGCACATTTAAAGGAGGACACTTCCTGCCCTCCTCCCAAACTAGTTTTGGAAATACATTCACTTTTCTTGTGCCAGGCCTCGTGCTTGTAAATTGGACTCTACATGTGGCGTGCGACTGACCTGCTTTTCAGTTACACCAGTAGGGGGCAGTACAACACTGCCTGAGTAGGCGCCAGCTTGGAGGCCATTCCCTAGGGAGACTAAAAGAACCCGCGGACTCAGGACGATTTCCTAGGGTAAATTTAACATTTAAGAGACAATAGAAAAAAGGAATCTTGAAGAGAAAAATAAGGAGGATCAGTCAGAGAGCAAGGAGAAGGTGGTCTCAAAATGTGAGGGCAAAAATTTCAAGACTATATCCAGATTAACAAAAAGTGCTTCCATTTCATTTAGCAATTGTGTGGTCATGAGCCACCCTGGCCATGATGAGAGACATTTTAGTGGAGGCAGAAGACAGATTCTCCATTTCTCACCTCCTTTTTTCGGATCCCCACTTCTCTTCCTTTCTCCCTGTTGGATATTTCTTGAGCTGCACCTGGAGATGTAGAAATTAAAGTCATAATATTGCTCTTAAGCGACTCACAGTCTCATGGAGAAAACAGAGAAGAAAAACACTGAGAAGTTGCAAAATGGGAAACTGTGGTGTCACATAGAAAGGGTGCCTAATACAAACTGTGTATGATCAGAGGAGGTTGCTGTAATGAACATGAGTAAAATTTTTTCTTATACACGAAAAAAAGCAAATAACAATAGGGGTTTTTGTTTGTTTGTTTTTGAGACGGGGTCTCGCTCGGTTGCCAGGCTGGAGTATAGTGGCGCAATCTCAGCTCACTGCAGTCTCCACCTCCTGGGTTCAAGCGATTCTCCCGCCTTGGCCTCCCAAAGTTCTGGGATTACAGGCGTGAGCCACTGCGCCCAGCCAAAGGGTTTATTTTTATACCTTTACTACCCAAAGAACTTGGCCAGTTCAGGAAAATGAGGATATTAGTGTGGCTGAAATAAAGACTGGATACAGAAAGCAGATCCAGTTTCCAGACTGGTCCAGATCACTAGTGTTTTAGTGTACATGACGAAGGGTTTAAATTTTATCCTGAAGACTCGTGAAGGGAGGTAATTAAAGGGTTTTGAGCAGATTAGTGATATACTGTGGTTCACAAGTTAAAAAGAATATTCTGGTAAACAGGAGAATGAGACCACAAGCAAGGGGGGACATTTTAAGGCTATTGGAGGGATCCAGCTAAGCAATGATGAAAACCTTGGCCTTCATTATTACTCAACTTGGCTGAAGCAGAGGTGGTGGTGTGAAGGGCAGGGGTCAGAATAAGCAGAACTTGATACCTGGTTGCATATGGAGGTAAAGGAAGAGGGAAGAGGAAGAGTCTGGTTTCTGACCTGGGTGGTCACATCAGTGGATAGGATAAGGGACAAGTTGGGACATGAGAGATGATAAGTTCAGTTTTGAATATATTAAGATTAAAATGTCTAAGAGGCAGATGAATATATGTATCTGGGGCTCAGGGGAGAGACCTGTGCTGTGTACCAGCACACAAGTAATTATGGCCACAAATTCTTACTCAGAAAGAATATGTAAAGTGAAAGCAGGTTGGGGATGGAATCCCCTGGTAATACCAACACTTAAGGGATGGCAAAGGATGAGGCATATGTAAATGAGACTGACAAAGATTTACTAGAAAAGAAGAAAGAAAATTAGACCATTTTGGCCAGGCGCAGTGGCTCACGCCTGTAGTCCCAGCACTTTGGGAGGCCAAGGTGGGTGGATCACGAGGTCAAGAGATCAAGACCATCCTGGCCAACGTGGTGAAACCCAGTCTCTAAAAATGCAGAAATTAGCTGGGGGTGCTGGCGCGTGCCTGTAGTCCCAGCTACTCAGGAGGTTGAGGCAGGAGAATCACTTGAACCTGGGAGACTGAGGTTGCAGTGAGCCGATATCATGCCAGTGTACTCCAGACAGAGCAAGATTCAAAAGAAAGAAAGAAAGAGAGAAAGAGAGAAAGAGAAAGAGAGAGAGAGAGAGAGAGGGAGGGAGGGAGGGAGGAAATTAGAGCATTTTAAAGGAAATTAAAGAATTTGAGGAATTAAGATGTTAATGGTGTTGAGTGCCTGCAGCTTTTACAGGCTGGGGACATAAGCAGCCAGTGACTCTACCAGTGTCAGGTATTACTTTATAGCAATACAAATTGAACTAATACAAAAAAAATAGAACTGAGGAGTTGGGCATTGCTATAAAGCAATTGCTGAAATGTGGAAGTGGCTTTGGAACCTGGTAATGGGCAGGGGTGGGAAGAGTTTGGAGGGCTCAGAAGAAGACTAGAAGATGAGGGAAAGTTTGGAACTTCTTAGAGACTTGTTAAGTGATTATGACCAAAAAGGTGACAGAACTATGAACAGTGAAGGCCAGGCTGATGAGGTAATAAGAATGAACATGAGAAATAGAATCAGTGGAGAAAGACAACAGGAGTGATGCCATGGACAGCCAGATAACATAAAGTTCTGTGGAAGAAATGATGAATGGGTCAAATGCATCTGCTTCTGGTGAGAGCCTTAGGAATCTTCCAATCATGGCAGAAGGTGAAGGAGGAACAGGCATGCCACATGCAAGAGAAAGAGCAAGAGATAGAGGGGAGGAGGTTCCAGGCTCTTTAAACAACTAGCTATTGTGTGAACTAATTGCTGCAGGGAGGACACCAAATCATTCATGAGGGATCCAACCCCATGACCCAAACACCTCCCATTAGGTCCCATCTCCAACACTAGGGTCACATTTCATTTGGAGGGGACATACATTCAAACAATATCACCCCTGAACTAGCAAATTAATGTTAGAAATGAGAGATTTCTTGAGGAATACGTACTAATTTCACATTTGACTAAACTTTGAAGATTCTTTCTGGAGGTTAAGGGAATACAGAAAGAGGTACCATCGCCTCCTCCCCTTTTGGATCTTACAGAATTGCAGGCACACTCGATCGTCAGAGGTGGAGATTCATAACAAAGAAGTTAAAACTCTACTTTTCTGTAGTGGTGGCAATGTACTGTAAGAGATTGGTTACCCTCCACTCTTGGTTACCCTCCACTGTTTCCATTATTTGAGAAGAACTTTTTATAACTCTGATTATGCTGTTATATTTTCAGGAGGTAAATTCCTTACATGATCCAGTAAGCGTATCATCTCCCTTTTGTGCTGGTCTAACATCATGCCTTATATCTTAGTTCTTGCAGCAGCTGTATCCTACTTCAGACCATTTTGCATGAGTTTCTAAAAACAGTGTTCTATGGTTTCAACCCAAGGCCCTCCATCATACTTGAGATAGATCTTTAGGTGCTTGGGGTCAGCATGTCACACCAGCCACTGGGAGGTTACAAGCAAGGAGTAACCTCCCTTCCTAGAGCTCCCTTCCCAAAGGTCAGGCTGAGTGATTGATGGAAACCAGACAGAGAGTGTGAGTGAATGAGCGTGAAAACCGGAATGCACAATAGAGATGTGAGATCTAAAATGGTTCTACACCCTCTGCCCACTCAGAAGTGACTTGTAGAAACTGGAGAAACCTAAGAAAAGCACAGTAGACTCATAGTCTGCTGAGCTAGACAGCATATGACACTCAAGTTTAGCCCTGTGAGTGAGTAGGAGGGGAACCAAAGCCCCCAGAGGAAAGAAGTGTGCTCCAGCTTCAGGCAGCAAGCTCAAGGTTTCAGTGTGCACTGCTGCCAACAGGAGTATAGACTGTGGCTATGATGCAGCAAGCCCACCAGCCAAGAAGGAAAATAACAGTTTGTCAGGTCTGTGGCTGGTGTCCGTGAAGTCTCAAGTATTAAATTATGAAAGTTACATGCATTCTCAGGAAGGCTTTAACATCAATATAAATATTTCACGGAAAATTGGAAGAAGTATTCTGTTCAAGATGTCCAAAGTTGGTTAAATAGTAACGAAAATATAATAATGGCCAGGCACAGTTGCTCACGCCTTTAATCTCAGCGCTTTGGGAGGCCAAGGTGAGTGGATCACTTGAGCCCAGGAGTTTGAAACCAGCCTGACCAACATGGGGAAACCCTCATCTCTACAAAAAATACAAAACTTAGCCCGGCATAGTGGCACACACCTGTAGTCCCAGCTATCCACGAGGCTAAGGTGGGAGGATCACCTGAGCCTGGGATGTCAAGGCTGCCTTGAACCATGATCATGCCACTGCACTCCAGCCTGGGTGACAGAGCAAGGCCCTGTCTCAAAAAAAATTGTGTATATATAATTTTATATATATATGTGTGTGTGTGTGTGTGTGTGTGTGTGTGTATGTATGTATATATGTAAGGTATTCAAATATTCCTGTGCTTTTTTTTCTAGCTTAAAATTTAAAGTTCTCTATTTCGTGTTTTAATGTCAAACTTAGTTATTTTACAGAGATAGTTGTTGGATTTTGTTTGTTTGTTTTGAGACAGAGTCTTGCTCTGTGTCACCCAGGCTGCAGTAGGGTGGTACAATCATAGCTCAGGACAGACTCAAACTCCTGCGCTTAAGTGATCCTTCTGCCCCACCCTTCTCAGTGGCTAAGATTACAAGTGTGCACCACCATGATGAGCTATTTTTAAAAAATTTTCTATAGAAACAGGGTCTTGTTATGTTGCCCAGGCTGGTCTTCGAGTCGGTTACTGAAGCTTGTGCATTTGTCACGTATTTCTCATGTCATGGTTTTCATCTCTTTCATTTCGTTTATGACCTTCTCTGCATTAATTACTCTAGCCATCAATTCTTCCACTTTTTTTCAAGATTTTTAGTTTCTTTGCGCTGGGTACGTAATTCCTCCTTTAGTTCTGAGAAGTTT
The DNA here is from genome assembly GCF_003255815.1 of Theropithecus gelada. NCBI lineage: Eukaryota > Metazoa > Chordata > Mammalia > Primates > Cercopithecidae > Theropithecus > Theropithecus gelada. The sequence continues at coordinate 26,283,204 of NC_037668.1, forward strand.
GATGGACTGAAGCCTTCTTTTCTCATCTCGTCAAAGTCATTCTCCGTCCAGCTTTGATCCGTTGCTGGCGATGAGCTGCGCTCCTTTGCCGGGGGAGATGTGCTCTTATTTTTTGAATTTCCAGGTTTTCTGCCCTGCTTTTTCCCCATCTTTGTGGTTTTATCTGCCTCTGGTCTTTGATGATGGTGACGTACTGATGGGGTTTTGGTGTGGGTGTCCTTCCTGTTTGATAGTTTTCCTTCTAACAGTCAGGACCCTCAGCTGTAGGTCTGTTGGAGATTGCTTGAGGTCCACTCCAGACCCTGTTTGCCTGGGTATCAGCAGCAGAGGCTGCAGAAGATAGAATATTGCTGAACAGCGAGTGTACCTGTCTGATTCTTGCTTTGGAAACTTCCTCTCAGGGGGGTACTCCACCCTGTGAGGTGTGGGGTGTCAGACTGCCCCTAGTGGGAGATGTCTCCCAGTTAGGCTACTCAGGGGTCAGGGACCCACTTGAGCAGGCAGTCTGTCCCTTCTCAGATCTCAGCCTCTGTGTTGGGAGATCCACTGCTCTCTTCAAAGCTGTCAGACAGAGTCGTTTGCGTCTGCAGAGGTTTCTGCTACGTTTGTTATTGTTTACTGTGCCCTGTCCCCAGAGGTGGAGTCTACAGAGACAGGCAGGTTTCCTTGAGCTGCTGTGAGCTCCACCCTGTTCGAGCTTCCCAGCGGCTTTGTTTACCTACTTAAGCCTCAGCAATGGCGGGCGCCCCTCCCCCAGCCTGGCTGCTGCCTTGCCGGTAGATCACAGACTGCTGTGCTAGCAATGAGGGAGGCTCCGTGGGCGTGGGACCCTCCCGGCCAGGTGTGGGATATAATCTCCTGGTGTGCCTGTTTCCTGAAAGCGTAGTATTGGGGTGGGAGTTACCCAATTTTCCAGGTGTTGTGTGTCTCAGTTCCCCTGGCTAGGAAAAGGGATTCCCTTCCCCCTTGCGCTTCCCAGGTGAGGCGATGCCTCGCCCTGCTTCAGCTCTCGCTGGTCGGGCTGCAGCAGCTGACCAGCACTGATTGTCCGGCACTCCCTAGTGACATGAACCCAGTACCTCAGTTGAAAATGCAGAAATCACCGGTCTTCTGTGTCACTCGCGCTGGGAGTTGGAGACTGGAGCTGTTCCTATTCGGCCATCTTGCTCCGCCCCCCCCCAAAAAAATTTAAATATTAGCCCAGGCTGGTCTTAAACTCCTGGCCTCAAGCAATCCTCCTGCCTCAGCCTCTCCAAAGTGCTCGGATTACAGATATGATGCATCTAGCCTAAAGAATAATTTTAGATGATAATTGAGTGCAAAATCACGTTCATAAGAAGGTGGCTGCACACTGTTCACAATAGCAAAGACATGGAATCAACCTAAATGCCCATCAATAGGTAAAGAAAATGTGGTACACATACACCATGGAATACTACATGTGCAGCTATTACACATGCAGCTATTACACAAGTTTACCTATGTAACAAATCTGCATTTGCATCCCTGAACTTAAAAGTTAAAAAATAGAATCCCCGGGGCAAGATGGCCGAATAGGAACAGCTCCAGTCTCCAGCTCCCAGCACAAGCGACACAGAAGACGGGTGATTTCTGCATTTTCAACTGATGTATGGGGTTCATCTCACTGGGGAGTGCCAGCCAATCAGTGCTGGTCAGCTGCTGCAGCCTGACCAGGGAAAGCTGAAGCAGGGCGAGGCATCGCCTCACTTGGGAAGCACAAAGGGGAAGGGAATCCCTTTTCCTAGCCAAGGGAAACTGAGACACACAACACCTGGAAAATCGGGTAACTCCCACCCTAATACTGTACGTTACCAAGGGTCTTAGCAAACGGCACACCAGGAGATTATATCCCACACCTGGCCGGGAGGGTCCCATGCCCACGGAGCCTCCCTCATTGCTAGCACAGCAGTCAGAGATCTAATTGCAAGGCAGCAGCAAGGCTGGGTGAGGGGTGCCCACCATTGCTGAGGCTTAAGTAGGTAAACAAAGCCACCAGGTAGCTCGAACTGGGTCCTGGGTGGAGCCCACAGCAGCTCAAGGAGGCCTGCCTGTCTCGGTAGACTCCACCTCTGGGGACAGGGCATTGCTAAACAAAAAGCAGCAGAAACCTCTGCAGATGTAAATGACCCTGTCTGACAGCTTTGAAGAGAGCAGTGGATCTCCCAACACAGAGGTTGAGATCTGAGAACGGACAGACTGCCTGCTCAAGTGGGTCCCTGACTCCTGAGTAGCCTAACTGGGAGACATCCCCCACTAGGTGCAGACCAACACCCCACACCTCACACGGTGGGGTACACCCCTGAGATGAAGCTTCCAGAGCAAGAATCAGACAGGAACACTCACTGTTCAGCAATATTCTATCTTCTGCAGCCTCCGCTGCTGATACCCAGACAAACAGGGTCTGGGGTGGACCTCAAGCAATCTCCAACAGACCTACAGCTGAGGGTCCTGACTGTTAGAAGGAAAACTAACAAACAGAAAGGACACCCACACCAAAACCCCATCAGTACGTCACCATCATCAAAGACCAGAGGCAGATAAAACCACAAAGATGGGGAAAAAGCAGGGCAGAAAACCTGGAAATTCAAAAAATAAGAGCACATCTCCCCCGGCAAAGGAACGCAGCTCATTGCCAGCAATGGATCAAAGCTGGACAAAGAATGACTTTGACGAGTTGATAGAAGAAGGCTTCAGTCCATCAAACTTCTCAGAGCTAAAGGAGGAACTATGTACCCAGCGCAAAGAAACTAAAAATCTTGAAAAATGAATGGAAGAATGGGTAACTAGAATAATCAATGCAGAGAAGGCCATAAACGAACTGACAGAGATAAAAACCATGACACGAGAAATACGTGACAGATGCACAAGCTTCAGTAACCGACTTGATGAACTGGAAGAAAGAGTATCAGCGATTGAAGATCAAATGAATGAAATGAAGCAAGAAGAGAAGTCTAGAGAAAAAAGAGGAAAAAGAAATGAACAAAGCCTTCAAGAAGTATGGGATTATGTGAAAAGACCAAATCTATGTCTGATTGAGGTGCCTGAAAGTGAGGGGAAAATAGAACCAAGTTGAAAAACACTCTTCAGGATATCATCCAGGAGAACTTCCCCAACCTAGTAAGGCAGGCCAACATTCAAATTCAGGAAATACAGAGAACGCCACAAAGATACTCCTCCAGAAGAGCAACTCCAAGACACATAATTGTCAGATTCACCAAAGTTGAAATGAAGGAAAAAATGTTAAGGGCAGCCAGAGAGAAAGGTCGGGTTACCCACAAAGGGAAGCCCATCAGACTAACAGCAGATCTCTTGGCAGAAACTCTACAAGCCAGAAGAGAGCAGGGGCCAGTATTCAACATTCTTAAAGAAAAGAATTTCAACCCAGAATTTCATATCCAGCCAAACTGAGTTTCCTAAGTGAAGGAGAAATAAAATCCTTTGCAGACAAGCAAATGCTTAGAGATTTTGTCACCACCAGGCCTGCCCTACAAGAGATCCTGAAGGAAGCACTCAACATGGAAAGGAACAAGCGGTACCAGCCATTGCAAGAACATGCCAAAATGTAAAGACCATTGATGCTAGGAAGAAACTGCATCAACTAATGAGCAAAATAACAAGCTAATATCACAATAACAGGATCAAGCTCACACATAACAATATTAACCTTAAATGTAAATGGACTAAATGGTCCAATTAAAAGACACAGACTGGCAAATTGGATAAAGAGTCAAGACCCATCAGTTTGCTATATTTAGGAGATCCATCTCACATTCAGAGACACACACAGGCTCAAAATAAAGGGATAGAGGAAGATCTACCAAGCAAACAGAGAACAAAAAAAAGCAGATGTTGCATCCTAGTCTCTGATAAAACAGACTTTAAACCATCAAAGATCAAAAGAGACAAAGAAGGCCATTACATATTGGTAAAGGGATCAATTCAACAGGAAGAGCTAATTATCCTAAATATATATGCACCCAATACAGGAGCGCCCAGATTCATAAAGCAAGTCCTTAGAGACTTACAAAGAGACTTAGACTCCCATACAATAATAATAGGAGACTTCAACACCCCACTGTCAACATTAGACAGATCCACAAGACAGAAAGTTAACAAGGATATCCAGGACTTCAACTCAGCTCTGCACCAAGCAGACCTAATAGACATCTAATTAAACTAAAGAGCTTCTGCACAGCAAAAGAAATTACCATCAGAGTGAACAGGCAACCTACAGAATGGGAGAAAATTTTTGCAATCTACTCATCTGACAAAGGGCTAATATCCAGAACCTACAAAGAACTCAAACAAATTTACAAGAAAAAAACAAACAACCCCATCAAGAAGTGGGCAAAGGATATGAACAGACATTTCTCAAAAGACATTCATACAGCCAACAGACACATGAAAAAATGCTCGTCATCACTGGCCATCAGAGAAATGCAAATCAAAACCACAATGAGATACCATCTCACACCAGTTAGAATGGTAATCATTAAAAAGTCAGGAAACAAAAGGTACTGGAGAGGATGTGGAGAAATAGGAACACTTTTACACTGTTGGTGGGATTGTAAACTAGTTCAACCATTGTGGAAAACAGTATGGCGATTCCTCAAGGATCTAGAACTAGAAATACCATATGACCCAGCCATCCCATTACTGGGGATATACCCAAAGGATTATAAATCATGCTGCTATAAAGATACATGCACAAGTATGTTTATTGCTGCACTATTCACAATAGCAAAGACTTGGAATCAACCCAAATTTCCATCAGTGACAGACTGGATTAAGAAAATGTGGCACCCCTTCCGCCAGGGCCGCCACTAGAGAGCAGCAGCCATGGCTCTACGCTATCCTATGGCCGTGGGCCTCAACAAGGGCCACAAGGTGACCAAGAACTTGAGCAAGCCCAGGCACAGCCGCCGCCACGGGCGTCTGACGAAACACACCAAGTTCGTGTGGGACATGATTCGGGAGGTGTGTGGCTTTGCCCCGTACCAGCGGCATGCCATGGAGTTACTGAAGGCCTCCAAGGACAAACGGGTCCTCAAGTTTATCAAGAAAAGGGTGGGGACGCACATCCGCGCCAAGAGGAAGCGGGAGGAGCTGAGCAACGTATTGGCCGCTATGAGGAAAGCTGCTGCCAAGAAAGACTGAGCCCCTCCCCCGGCTTCTCCCTGAAATAAAGAACAGCTTGACAGAAAAAAAAAAAAAAAGAAGAAGAAAATGTGGCACATATACACTATGGAATACTATGCAGCCATAAAAAAGGATGAGTTTGTGTCCTTTGTAGGGACATGGATGCAGCTGGAAACCATCATTCTCAGCAAACTATCGCAAGAACAGAAAACCAAACACCACATGTTCTCACTCAGAGGTGGGAATTGAACAATGAGATCACTTGGACACAGAAAGGGGAACATCACACACCGGGGCCTATTATGGGGAGGGAGGAGGGGATAGGGATGGCTTTGGGAGTTATGCCTGATGTAAATGACGAGTTGATGGGTGCTGCACACCAACATGGCACAAGTATACATATGTAACAAACCTGCACGTTGTGCACATGTATCCTAGAACTTAAAGTATAATAATAAAAATAAATAAATAAATAAATAAAAAGTTAAAAAATAAAAAGAAGGTGACTGCTATGCTTGCTATATAACATACTCTAATTATGGGTGTCTTGAAAAACAAGTGATTATTGAAATGCTGTTTTTTTATTATTATACTCTAATTTCTGGGATGCATGTGCAGAACATGCAGGTTTGTTACATAGGTATACACCTGCCATGGCATGGTGGTTTACTGCACCCATCAACCTGTCACCTACATTTGATATTTCTCCTGATGCTATCCCTCCCCTAGCCCCCAACCCGTGACAAGCCCTACTGTGGGATGTTCCCCTCCCTGTGACCATGTGTTCTCACTGTTCAACTCCCACTTATGAGTGAGAACACAAGGTGTTGACTTTCTGTTCCTGTGTTAGTTTGCTGAGAATTATGGTTTCTAGCTTCATCCATGTCCCTGCAAAGGACATGAACTCATCCTTTTTTATGGCTGCATAGTATTCCATGGTGCATATGTGCCACGTTTTCTTTATCCAGTCTTATCATTGATGGGCATTTGGGTTGGTTCCAAGTCTTTGCTATTGTGAACAGTGCTACAATAAACATAACATGTGCATGTGTCTTTATAGCAGAATGATTTGTAATCTTTTGGGTATATACCCAGTAATGGGATTGCTGGGTCAAATGGTGTTTCTGGTTCTAGATCCTTGAGGAATGGCCACACTGGCTTCCACAATGGTTGAACTAATTTACACTCCCACCAACAGGGTAAAAGTGTTCCTATTTCTCCACAGCCTCTCCAGCATCTGTTGTTTCCTGACTTTTTAATGATCGCCATTCTAACTGGCATGAGATAGTATCTCACTGTGGTTTTGATTTGCATGAAATGCCATTTTTTAAACTACACTAGTTGTTGACAGCACTGTTAAGGATGGCTTAAATAAGCAACAACAGTTTCTCAATTTGAGGTGACACAAACTCCCCCCCTTGAAAAGCAGAAGCATTCTTTCTAAATTTTCTCTCAACTTTCTGGAGTTTCTAAATTTTCGCCCACACTCTGCTCTACCATCATACCAATCTCACAAAGATGGAGTCATGAGGGCCTCAGAAATCAGACTGTTTTGTGCTCCTAATTTTCTTCTCCAAATACAAAGAAGGAAATGCTGGATATAATTCTTAATTACTCAATTTTTATTGCTACCCATTTACTCATTTGATGTATTTATTGAAGGTCTGCTGTATACCACGCACTGTTCTACTTACTGGGGATAGGGCAGCGAACAAAGCAGACAAAGTCTTTCTTCTGATGCTTCTTAGATTTTAGGGTAGCAGATCCTAGAAGGAAAAAATAATAATAAGGCAGGGTAAGGGGATAGAGAGTAAAAGATCAGGGAGTGATGTTTTATAGGGGCACAGGAGCCCCTGTCTGATAGGTGACACTGAGTAGATCTCAAGAAAGAGATAGCCATATGGCTATCTGGGGAAGGGCCCTCCTCTAGTGCAAAAGCTTTGGAGTGTTCAAGAACTTTGAGGTGGTTAGCGTGACAGGTGTGGAATAGGCCAGGGGAAAGTGATGGGAGATGACATTAAAAAGGTAGCCAAGAACCATCATATAGGGTCTTGGGAGCCCTGGGAAGAACTTTGTATTTTATTCAAAGAACTATGGGAGACAATTGGCAAGCAGAGGAATAACATGATCTGACTTATGTGTTTAAAGCATCACTTTAGTAGCCTGTGAAAAATACATTATAGGTGACAAAGATAGAGGCAAGGAGACTAGTTAGGTGGCTGCTGCAATAGCGCAGGTGAGAGATGGTAGTGGCAAAGGTGGTGAAGGCAATGAGAAGTTATCGGGTTCTAGGCATTTTTTTCCAAGGCAAAGTCAATAGAACTTTCTAATGGCTGGATATGGGGATAAGAAAGGGGAGTCATGGATAATTATAATTTTCTGTCCTAAAAACCTGAGTGATTGGAGCTGCAGTTTACTGAGTTGAAGAAGACAGATAGAGGAGGAGGTAGAGGGTAGGCAAACAGGAGTTTGATTTGGCACATGTGAAGTTTTAGATGCCTGTTAAATGTCCAAATGGAAATTCTGAGTAGGTAGCTTGAATACAAGACTTGAATTCAAGAAAAAGGTTACAGTTGGAAATAAAATTTGGTATTTCAAACCAAGAGACTGAATGAGATCACCTAAGGAATCAGGATAGATTAAAAAATGAGTAAGTCTAAGGACTGAACCCAGAGACATTTTCCATTGCTACAAAGGAATACCCAAGATGGGGTAATTCATAAAGAAAAGAGGTTTATTTGGCTCATGCTTCTGCAAGCTGTACAAGAACGGCACCTACATCTGCTCAGCTTCTGGTGAGGGCTTCAGGAAGTTTACAATCATGGCAGAAAATGAAGCAGGGGCAGGCATGTCACATGGTGAGAGACGGAGAAAAAGAGAGAGGCGGGAAGGTACCAGGCTCTTTTAAACAACCAGGTCTCACATGAACTAATAGGGCAAAAGCTCACTTATTACCATGGGGAGGGCAACAAGCCATTCATGAGGGATCCACCCTCATGACCCAAACACCTCCCACTAGGCCCCATCTCCAACACTGGGGATCACATTTCAATGTGAGATTTGGAGGGAACAAATATCCAAGGGATCTCCTTGGGAAGGAGAGAACCAAGAGAGAGTAGAGTCTCATGGGCCAAAATGTCTCAAGAAAGAGGGAATGATTAACTACCAAATGCTTTTAATTAAATTTTATTTTACAAAGGCAGTTACTTTCTAATTCAACATAGGCTTTACTTTCATTTTCAGTTCTTCTCTAGATTTTTTTTGGTGGGATGCCCCCAGGACTTTTCACTGATCTCATTCCACCCAGTTCAGGTCTCTTTCCATTTCATAATAGTTTCTCTCCATATCTTCCCAGAAATCTTGTCATTTTCAGGAATAAGGAAAGCTGAGACATGAAACAAGAGTAAAATTGTTTGAATGAGAATGAAAGATCTGCTCCAAAATCACTTCTAGGTCAATTTATACAGGATATCTCATCTCCATCCTCATTCTGTTTGCCAAGATTTTCAGGATTCATAATCATGGCACTTTAAAACTACTATTTCTGCCATTGCCACATTTGTACTAGTATGGTGCACAAATGGGTGATACCTCGTAATGGAGGTATTACTGGGTTTGAGGTCATCATAATACTTTAGTTGATATCTTGGCTGTGATAATAAAATGCTGTGTAATTTTAGGGAAAATACCTCTCTGGTTCTTAATAAAATAAGGTCAATATTAGTAAACAAGTTGTCAACCTGTGACCCAAGTTAGAAAAATGTCTTGTTTGCAATTATGGTCAGACCTTATGCTCAGTCTCTTATTAGTTCTCATTGTTTGCAGATTCCTTTGGATTTTCTATGTCCACAGTGATATGGTCTGAAAATAACAATTATTTGTCTCTCTTTCTAATATAGTTACGTCTTCTTTATTTTTCTTGTCTCGTTGCTTTGGCCAAGATACCAGTTAATTAATAAATTCTATCAGTGACTAGAGAAATCCTTATCTTATTCCTGATTTTGATACTATTTCTTCTAAAGGTTCAGCATTAAGTATGATGTTTGCTAAAGTTTACTAAAAATTTTTGAAATTATGAATCCATATTTAATTTTATCAAAGTTTTTACTATATCTTCTGAGATGATCATATGTTGTTTTACATTTAATCAATGTGGTGGACTATGCTGATAAATTTTGGAAATATTGGCCCATTCTCACATTCATGGGATGAATGCTATTTAGTCATGGTGTGTTTTTATATGCCAATGGCTTTGATTTGCTAAAGTGTCACTTAGGATCTTTGCAACTATGTTCATGAGTGATGCTGGTGTGTAATTTTCTTTTCCTGTATTTGCAGGATTTGGGTATCAAGGCTTCTTTTAGACACATACGTCCTCACTTTTCATGTGCTGTGGATTTCTACAATGTTTCTCACTCACAGAAATTTTCACCTCAGTTTTGAGCAAGGCCATACATTTTAATACATTTGAAAATGTTTTATCTATCATTACTGTGTTTTTCAAGTCCACATTGATTCGTTTTGCCACTGGACATGAAGTCTTTTTTAAAAGATTTCACCATTATTTCAATCAAGTCAGTGGAGAGAATGGATATAAAAACATGTGATCAGACATGAGAAATTACAGACAAGATGGAGTGAGTGAATTTATCTCTATTCTTGCCACTAATCACAGATTTTAATAAAACCCTGGACGTAATGTATAAAACACAAACACAAGAAGATTCTAAACAGTTGAGAGACGAAGTGGTCGCAAGGGACCTCTGGACATGAGGAATGACATGACAATGAGTTACCTGTGTTTTCTTTTTGACCCCTGTGTATTCTAGGCTGTGTGCTAGATAAGAATATAATCTAGAAATGTCAATCCCAAGGATTTTCTGTTCTCTCTTGCCAAAAGACTGGAAAGGGGACTGCTGGAATAGAAGCCTTTAAACAATAATCACCATATTCTAGCCAAACACCAGGTGGAAATACCGGACACACACCCCTACCAGCAAAGGCCAAGTGGAAAACCTATATTTCAACCCCCTACCCCACCCCTTGGCAATAAGGAATCATCCCTCCCCACTCCCCACTCCCCACTGGGGTGACATCAGAAGAGGCTAAGTAGGAAGACTGAACCTCCACTCCCTCCCTGAAGCAATGAGGCACTCCTCCCAGTTCTTCCTTTGGGTGATGTCAGAAAAGGCCAAATGGAGAGTCTGGATTTTTACCACTGCTCAGCAGTAATGTGGTCCCCTACCTTATCATCATGGTGTCAAATTTTACTCATCATAACAAGAACCAGGACAATCTCGACTTGAATGAACAAAAGGCAAGCAACAGACACCAAAACCAAGATGACACAGATGTTAGAATTATTTTACAAGGATTTTTAAGAAACCATAGTAAAAATGCTTCAACTAGCGATTATGAACACATTTAAAACAAATAAACAAAAAAACCTAGAAAGTCTTTTAAAAAAGAATAGAAGATATAAAGAAGAACCAAAGGGTAGAGTTGAATAATACGATGATTGAAACGTAAAACTAATTGAATGAGTTTAATGAGCTTAATAGCAAAATGGAGGCCAGTGTCAGTGGCTCACACCTGCAATCCCAGCACTTGGGGAGGCCAAAGTGGGTGGATCACCTAAGGTCAAGAGTTCAAGACCAGCCTGGCCAACATGGCAAAAGTCTGTAGTCACCAAAATATAAAAATTAGCCAGGTGTGGTGTTGGGTGCCAGTAATCCCAGCTACTCAGGAGGCTGAGGCAGGAGACTCTCTTGAGCCCAGTAGGCAGAGGTTGCAGTGACCCGAGATCGCACCACTGCACTCCAGCCTGGGCAACACAGCGAGACTCTGTCTCAGAAAAAATGAAAAAATAAAAAAATAAAAAATTTCAAAGTGGAGATGAAAAAGTAAAGAATCAGTATACTTGAAGATAAACAATAGAAAATGCCCAATCTGAAAGTGTTCAATCTGAAAGTTTCAAGTGTTGAAAGAAAAAGAACTGTCAACCATATTACCTGATATGGTTCTCAATGAATATAGACAATATATTTAGGTGAATCTCAATCTAAACTTCACACCTTACATTAAAACTGGATGATACATTTAAATGTAAAACATAAAACTATAAAACTTTCAGAAGAAAACCTTTGGGCCCTAGTGGTGGGTAGAAAAATAACTGGTAAGTCGAATTTCACCAAAATTAAAATTTTTGCTCTGCAAAAGACCCCTTAAAAAAGATGAAAAGACAGGCTACAGACTAAGAGAAAATACTTGTAAACCACATATCTGACGAATGACTCTTATACCTAGAACATACAAAGAATTGTCAAAACTCAACAGTAAAAAAATAAAGAAAGAAAGAATCTGATTATAAAATGGACAAAAGACATAAATAGACACTTCACCAAGGAGGATGTGGATATATAGATGGCAAATAAGCACATGAAAAAATTTTCAACATTATTAGGCTTTAGGGAAATGCAAGTTAAAACCACAATGAGGTATCACTGCAACACTTATTACAAGAGCTAAAATATAAAATAGGAATAAACCAAATGCTGATAAAGATGGGGAGCAAATAGATCTCTCATAGATTGCTGGTGGCAAAGATTTTACTTTATTCACTCTGAAAATAATTTAGCAATTACTCAGTCTCACACGTCTGTGGCGTGACCCCTCCCAGCTCTTTAAACATCAGCTAAGGAAGAGGTCTGAGTAATACTTGAGAGGGAAGTGAGTTCATTTCGGTGGCTGACTTCCAGAGAGCAGTATGGCTGGTTCCCCAACATGCTTCACCCTCATCTATATCCTTTGGCAGCTCACAGGTGAGTCCAGCCGGATTCTCTTCCACTCCCCTGCTCTCCTGTCTACCCCATCCTGAATAGTTCCAGGTTTCTTGTTCCACTCTGGGCCTCTGGCTCAACTCAGGAGGCTCTGTGTTCTCATCTAACATTTGCTTTTCGCCATCCTCTGATCTCTGAATCTCAGGTCGGGAAGAGACTAGAGGGAGGGCAAAAAATGACTCTGAGAACTGACTCCCCTATTGACTGTCCCAGGGATGAAGGAGCTGAAGGTAGTGGTGCTGGGTATCAGAGACCATTTTTCTAATTCAGGTTCTGCCATGAGTTAGATAAGGAATGTTAAAGCTTTCCTGGGCCTCAGAAACCTTATCTTCTAGCCTTCTCTCCCTTTGAGGCAACTTTAAGAACAAAATGGTACTGTACAGGTATGTATTTATTTACTTATAAATGTATTTATAAAACCGGTTATGCATAACAGTAATATAAATGGAAAGAATCACTTGAATTTTCTTTCCTTACTCAAGCAATCTAATCAGTCTCTACTTAGAGAACCATCTCATACCATAGGCACTTTATGTTTAAGCCCATGGAGGACAGAGGTCGGTTCTGCACCTGTCACTGGCATTCTAGTCTTTGAAGATTTTTGTATCCTAAGGGCTCTCAAAAAGGATCAGGAGCCCCATAAGTGAGAAATATATCTTCTGTCATCAATCTCATGGAGTACTACCATGAGATCACCCTATGAGGACTTCACATAACTGCTTCATTATGTGTATCTGAGCCTGCTTGAAGTGATCTGCCCAAGACCACGCAGGTGGCTGGTGCCCCCAGTACTTTCCCCTGCATCATCTGGCCTCGCTAGGTGGTCAGCATCAGCAGACTCTTACCAGCTTTGAATTCATCAGAAGTTTGTATTTTTGGTAAGTACCTGGGTCTAACCAGGTGGTTCTGGAATAGGTTCTCACTTTAAAAAAAGCACTCCCTGAACGGAAATGATGAGCAAAAATGGAGCTTGAGGGAGATAAGGTGGAGGGGTTGGGGAAAATGACAGAGATTTTGAAAGCCCCAGGTGTCCACTTGAAACCTGTCGGTGAAAGAGCCAAGTATGGAAAACCTGCCATGCAAGTCCCCCTCTGCCCTGCTCCAGAGGCTGTGGGCAGCCTGTGTAGTGCCCCTCCTGAGGCTGAAAGGAGACAGAGATTGTCCTGGAACTTCCGGTCTGCAGGGCAGTGGAACAAGTCCTGGCCCTGGACAAGCACATCCTGGGTTTGACTTAGTAGATGCATTATTGTGGGCAAATTACTCTTCCCCTCTGAGCCTTGCTCTTCTCAGATGTGTAACAAAGAAAGAAATCTAAGTTGCAGAATTATTGTGACATTTTAAATGACATATCAAATGCAAAATAATTATTAAAATAATCACTATTTATTAAGTTACTACATCCAAGGTGTTTTTCATACCACCTCCTCATAAGTCCGTAAGACAGATGTCATTATCCCTGTTGTATAGATGAGGAAACTTAGGCTTAGCAGAGAGATCATGTTTCTTGGGCAAGATAACACAGTGTTTAAAAGGTAGCCAGAGATTGAGTTTTCAAAGCGAGTGCTCTTTTAATCACAACAAGCCATTGGTCACTGGACCTGGCACCAAAGAGATGCTCACTACATGTGCATTTGAGCTGAATCTTCCTCAGGGAGTACGAGTTGGGGTTTCTTCCTTCACCAGGTACATAAATCTGAGGTAGAGACTGGAAAGGCCCCAGAAGAACAGGTAGCTCTGTTTCTGGGATATGGGTGTACCAACAGGGGGCCACCCTGGCTAAACTCAGAGGGTCCAAGGAGCAGCTCTCATGGCCTCAGTATTCTCATCTGAAAAATGGGCACAGTAATCTGCCAATGATTCGATGATACAGTAATGTTGAGGAGACAATCAATAAAAAGAAAACAAAAAAGTGAGTGAGGGGAATTAGGAGAGTGTTGAAAAGAACCAGAATAAACAAGGAAGAGGGGGCAGGTGATGAGTGAGGAGCAGAGTGGTGAGCAACGTAAATGTGAGTGTGGTAGGCTAGGGCTAGAGTGATGGGAAAGGTGTGTGGTGAAGTGGGAAATTTTCAAGCCTCTGTCTGTGGCTGCCTTGTGCGGCATTGAATTACACTGCTTTTTCATTCGTTAAGGAGGACTTGAGTAAAGTGCAATCGATTTCAAACTACTTTGGGGTTTTTTGCTTTTGTTTTTTTAATCCATGGTTTCCTTTTATGAAATGAAATGTTACACAGAAAAAAAAACAAATAAATGACTCCAATGTATAGAGTTGAAGTCTCTCTAACGGAGGCAAGTCCCATAGCCTCCTATCTTTAGCTCACCCCTTAAACCTCCTCCTGAGCTCCCAAGAAATACACTGAGGCACTGCCACAGCCTCCAAAGGTGGCAGGGGGCACAGTCTGTAAAATCCTGCCTTAAGAGCCTTGGCTGTTAATCCTGGCCTTCCTCTGGTTTGGGAAACATCACCATAATCTTCTGAGTATCAGCCTTCTCATCTGTGAAATGAGATCAGACTAAGTAATCCCTGATACTCCTCCCAGCTCTGAGATGCTCTGGTCCATGGTTTTCATGAGGAGAGTGCCACAACACACTGGTGCGTTTGGACAGAGGCACCAAGTGTTCAGAGAAGTGCTTGGGGACGGGGCTGGCAAGCAGGAGGCAGGCTTTTCTACTCTCCCCTCCCCCCAAGTCTTTCTGCTATATCACCATCTCTTGGTTCTGGCTACACTGATAATGTATGTTCCTCATAATTAGGCTCCTTCCCTCCACTCAACTGGTGAGACTCTAGGGGACAGGACAGGGGAGGAGATGACAACCAAGAGGAAAGGAAGGTGGCAACGGGCAGGACCTGTTATCCCTTTCTGTTACGGAGGACATCTTACAGCTGACTCCCCCTGATGCAAAGACATCTGAATCTTGGCTGGGGCAAAAGACAAAGGGTCTCCTGCCCCAGCTCCCTCTACCTCCAAAGGCAGGCAGGGGATGTAGTGGGGAATGCTCATGGCCATCTTAACTTTCTGGTGGCTCACTTTGCTGAGAACCCATCCAAAGGCATTTTGGGATATCTCTGTTTCTCATTTTTACCTATCTGTGCAGAAATAAAACCAAAAGATAGGAAGTCTTCTCAAAGCCTGACTCTTATGCTCCCATTTCCCAACCTTGTCACCTGCCTCCCACCTTGTTGTTAGGCTACTCTGTATTCTCAAAATGCTTTCAAATCCGTATTCACACTTCATCTTCCCTAAATGCCTGGAAACTAAATGTTGTTATTTATTTCCCGTATGAGGGTTCGAAACCAAAACTTGAAGTGGTAAATGTTGAAGCAGTAGTGGAAACCACACAGACCTCTGAGGCAGAGGAACTAACTCCTCTTACCTCTTCCAACGTTTCTTCAGTAGGGCTTTAGGAAAGTCACCCCACTTCTCAAAACTCCAATATCCTAATTTATAAAGCAGGGCTTAAGCTCTATCTCACAGGGCTGTTCTAAGGATCAGGAGAGAGGATGCCCACTGATCTAGCTTACAAACCGCAGCGTGACACCAGGCTTTTGCTGCTGAAATTATGATTACTGAGGCACAGGAATGGACCCAAGGTCCTGACTCCCAGTTAGACCAGAGCCCTTTCTCCCTCTGCCACATGCTGGAGGAGGAGAAGCCACCTCTACCCCCTCTCTGGGCAGGACTTGGTGACACCATCATTGGGTGATCTGGCCTCTAATCCTGTGGACCAATCATTAGCTAATCCACAGCAAAATGATATATCCAACAACCACCCAGGGAGAATATTTCTTTCTGGAGAATTTAAAGTGTTAGTGAAGTGAAATTAGTGGTAAATTTTCAGGGGATATGTGTGAGGAAGAGTTGGAGGCTTCCTCAGGGAAGAGCTTTAAACTGGAATTTACGGGGTTTGAATAAGATTTAGATGAACAGAAAGGAGGATAAAGCACAAACAAGAGTGTGAGGTAGAAAGTGAGCTGAGGATCAGGGGAGGGAGGAGGCCGGGATGCCTGTGTGGTGGCCACATGTGAGTGGTAGTCCCAGCTGCATATCTTTCCACAGCAATACATTGTCATCCTGGCCTTATACAATCAACCCATGTCATGTGACACTCCTGAACTAATTACCGTACAGGAGAAGGGCTACCACCTGAACTGGGTAACCCAAACCTTTTGGCTTCTACAGAATGAGGAAGGAGTAAAATTGATGTAAAAGAGGCAAGTTACAACCTTATGACTGTCTTGCTCCCCAGTTATACCCTCGGCTCCTAAACAATGGGAACTAAATAAATTCTTGTTAAAAGAAGGAATGACTGAATCTGACAAGTGTGACCTGCTTAGATATGGTGAAACTCCATAGGGTCACACACTGCAGTTGCAAAACCATCACAGAAAGAAGAGCTTCAATTCAGCCTTGGATATCTGAAAAAAGAAGTGTCTTGTTTCTGGATCCCTTTTCGTAATCAACTGGGAAGTAGAAGCAAAACTGGTTAGGACTCTCCAACCCTGCCCCTGTCCTCTGAACCCACATTCCGAGAATGGCATGGAGCTACTGTTTTCTTTCATTACTCCTTGTCTCACCCTGAAGATACACTTAAGATAGAACAATACACTCCATCTATAGGCTCATGTTGGTAATTTGCCCTGCGTCACTCTAATTTTATTCTAACAAGAAACAATTAATTTGGCGGCATTTTCTTATATCCCACACAAGTCATGTCCCTTGGCATTTACCCTGAGAATACAGCACTATGTGTGTGGAAGGGTGAAAAGAGTAATTGCACACATGCTAGCAACTAAAGCCACATCCTTGTAGTTTTGGCACTCCCTCACCTTAAATATTGCTCCAAAATGAAATGTAAAAATGAAATTACTTGAAGGTTGCCCTAAGTGTAGAAATTGCATCCATTTGGGGCCAAGTGATACCCAATCTTTATTTGACTTCAAAATATTCACCCCTTTCATATTTGCTGTTGAAGTAGAAGAACAAATACATTCACTGATCAAAATTTCAGAATAAAATTGATTTTGCCTGTAACATTTCCTGGCACTATTTGACTTGACACTCCTAAAGATGAACAGAGAGAGCAGTCGAAAAACCATCTCGGCCTTAATATTGAAGAAGCAGAGAGAATAGTTTTTTAAAAAAATCAGATTACTTAATGGGATGATTTGGTAAAAGCTTGAGTAATCCAAAGTATATACGTACCGACTGATACATTGTAGGGGGGAAAATGTTTGAAAATAGAAATCAGCTCCTAAAAGATACTGATTCCTCTTCTTGGGTAAGAGATAAATTTAGCAAACCATTGCCAGAGACTTCAGATCTGTAAGCAATGGAGTGGGTCACCCTTTGGTAGCATCAGATTTCCTTCCCCTGGGGCACTGGTAGAGCAGTTTATGCCTGAGGGAAGGTCACCAAAGGACAAGAAGGGAAATTATGCTTCAATGGCGCCCAAGGGCTTTGAATTTGACACTAGAGCCCCTTGGGGGGATGGAGAAGGGGAGTGAGGGAGAAGGCTGGAGCTGGTACAAATGCCAGGTGGCCTTCAAATTGAGCCACAGTGAAAAGAGTACAGGTCCCAGAGCTGGAGAGACATTGGGTTAAATCCTCAAATCATCACCTGCTAGCTTTGTGCCCTTGGGTAAGTTACTTAGCTGTTGTTGTTTGTTGTTGTTGTTTGAATCTCGGTTTTCTCATGAAGTCAGGAGTTAGCAATTTTTTTCTGAAAAGGGCCAGAGAATAAATATTTTAGGCTTTGCAGACAATAAAACATGGTCACAATTATTTAACTCAGTCTTTGTAGTGAAAAAGGATCCATAGACAATATGTAAATGAAAGAGTATGGCTGTGTTCCAGTACAACTGTATTTACAAAAACAGGCAGTGGACCAGATTTAGCCTGTGGGTTATAGGTTGCTGATCCTTGTGTAAAAAGGTCAAAATGCCTAATTTGCAGGATTGTTTTGAGTGTTAGGCATGCTCCTTACAATAAACGTTTGGCGCAGAATAAACATTTAATACATGACAACTCATTATTTGGAAACCCTTGCCAAGATATTTGATTTTAACAGGGACCAAAGAAATGTCTCTAATGAAACAATTTTTGATATCTGGATATGTCCCTATAGGAATTTGTCTTTTTACTAGAAAAGACATGAGTTACATCAGTACTGCAGTAGAAGAAAATACTGTGTCTAAGAGAGCAGGCTGTGAAATGAAACAGAGCCTGGATGCTTGGTCAGTCTCACAGGGCCAATGAGACACAGGAGACACTGTATGTAAGGCTCACAATAGTTTTAATTTTAATTTCTTTTAAAATCAGAAGAGAAATGAATACAGCAATAACAATAACAATGACTATATAATGAATCCAGCCTGGATCACGTTCATTTTATACCAACACAGTCATGAAATATGATTTTTAATATTTGTTATGGAAGAAGGACCAACAAGGTCAAAAGCACATAGAAACCACAAAAGTCACTATGTAGTCTTGCAATAGCATCATTAGAACTGTCAGGATCCTATAGCTTGGCTGTTTTGTTGGCTTTGCTTCTTTCATTTGTGCTTTTCATGGCTGAATTAATAAAAATTCCATTTAAAAATTTCAACCTGACACTTTAAGAGGCAGAAGGGGAAATAACTTTGGGTTTTGCACTTTTAAGGAGAACACCTCTGTTGACAGCTGATGTGAGACCTAAGTTCTTGTCTACTTAGTTTAAAAGAATTTATATGAGAGACACACAGCAAAGGAAATGCAGCACAGAGTAATTGATTGCAAAAGAAAAAAAATACTTTGACAGTTAAGTGCAGAAAAGACAGTACATCCTGAGAGAGGGAAAATTCAGGGCGGGCTGCTTGTAAGGATGAGACAGCAAAGACTGGCACTGGGGAGACTCCCTTTATGGGAATCTTACATGATTCTTCATAAAAGGGTGGAAAGAAGTGTTACTAGTAACCATGTTCTTGGTGGTCCTCTGGGTGGACATGCACGGTAGCTATACATGCTTCTTCATAAACCTCGTATCTCATTAGCATCTTAAACCTCCACCCATGGGTGTGTTTTTTACTATTATAATGAGCAACGGGTCAGTTTGAGGACAAGTAAAATCAAAATCCACATGCTCTCTACAGAGGAAAGTCCTCACCGAAGATAGTTTTGCTTAAATGAGTTCAATTACAATGTGAATGCTGAGGCTTATTGTATTGACTGTAGGGTCACCAGAGTTACTGCCTCGAACACTGTTACTTCCTTCACTACCTACCCTACTTCACCTTTAAGGACTTAGTCTTAGTTTTTGTATTTCTATCAGCCTTGAATAAGTTCTTTTCATTTCTGCTATTTAGTTTTCTCATCTATAAAATATGCCCTTCAAGGTCTTTACCCTGTGAGTTTTGGTGTGTACTCTGCCTCTTACTATGTGGCTTGAGTAAGTCATTTACCCACACTGTGCCTCACATTCCTGATCTGTAAGATAGAGATATAAAGAATGTTTCCTCGAAAAGTTGTTTTAAGAGTTAAACAAGGCTGGGTGTGGTGGCTCACGCCTGCAATCCAGCACTTTGGGAGGCCGAGGCGGTCAGGAGTTCATGACCAGCCTGGCCAACATGGTGAAACCTCATCTCTACTAAAAATACAAAAATTAGCCAGGTCTGATGGTGCACACCTGGAGTCCCAGCTACTCAGGAGGCTGAGGCAAGATCATCACTTGAACCCAGGAGGCGGAGGTTGTAGTGAGCTGAGATTGTGCCACTACACTCCAGCCTGGGCAACAGAGTGAGACTCTGTCTCAAAAAAAAAAAAAAAAAAAGTGTTAATCAAGATTATAATTTGTGCTTTTAAACTGCTAGTCCCAAACTAAATTCTCTCACTGCTCTGTGCTATTCCCAGAGGCTGTCTCTCCAGTTTAATAGGTAAGAATAAGATGACTTACTCCCCACACCTGTTTACTAGTAGTGCTCAGCTGGCCACTTCTGGAAGTTTCTTCAGCAGACATTCTTAACTGTTTTTCACCTATAACCACATAACCAGTGATGACTTTTTATAAGTCATACTTTCTGGGAGTGAACTAAGATTGTTGTGATACATAAATTTCTACTATCAATGCTTCCATATGAGCACTTACGTAACAGGGTAACATGTAAGGGACCTTCATATGAGGTTCCAAAGGCTTTTCCAGGAGCTGGTTGTGTCGGACTGAGTGGGTTTCTCAGATCTCTCCAGGACCTAAAGGGGATGAGTAATTGGTGACAAGGACAGGGAATCAGGCTTATTTTATGGTTCTCTGTGTTTATAGGGTCAACAGCCTCTGGATCCGTGAAAGAGCTGGTCGGTTCCATTGGTGGGGCCGTGACTTTCCCCCTGAAGTCTGAAGTAAAGCAAGTTGACTCTATTGTCTGGACCTTCAACACAACCACTCTTGTCACCATACAGCCAGAAGGGGGCCCTATGATAGTGACCCAAAATCGTAATAAGGAGAGAGTAGACTTCCCAGATGGAGGCTATTCCCTGAAGCTCAGCAAACTGAAGAAGAATGACTCAGGGATCTACAATGTGGAGATATACAGCTCATCCCTCCAGGATCCCTTCACCCGGAAGTATGTGCTGCGTGTCTACGGTGAGCAGAATCAGTTCCAATGGTGGATGGCTGCCTTGGTGAGGTGGTGAGCTCCTTGACATGAGAGATGTTTAAGCAGAGGCTGGATAAACACTTGGCAAGAATGTGGGAGAGGGGACTTCTGCATGAATGAAGTAGATGTAACTGACCCCTGAGGTCCCTGCCTACTCAGAGATGCTATAAGAAGCAGCGTGGTGCAGTGGATGGCTGATATGTGCAGTGGCCATAGCATAGATCAAGATCGAATGCTGGCTTCTTAATTTAGTCACATGACCTTAGCCAAGTTATTTAATTTCTTCAAGTCTTAGTTTCCATATCTGTAGTGGGGAGGAAAGCAATGCCTACCTTAGGAAGATTTTTGGGCAAAGTATAGATCACACCTCTTTCTCTACAGATTACAACCAATTGATAAATAGATGCAAGAAGGAGGGGATAAAAATATCAGCATTATTTCTGGTAAATCTAGACAGGAGAAATGCTTCTTTTCAATTCTGGACCTTGGCACTCATCCAAGGAAGTTAAAATTACAAAACAATGACTCAAACATCTACAAGAAGAATAGCTGCCTCACTCATTGAGCCACAACATCAGGGACATTAGGAGATGGGCCTTCAGACTTGCTTGTAAGAGGTAGGCACACCTCCTACACCTGATCCAGGTGTGTCTTCCATATAGACATGGTTGAAGGGAACGAAGATATGTATTCTGCGGGCTAACTAGTCAGGGGAGGAAGGAAAAGGGCAAACCACATTTGAACTGCAATCTTTAACGTCTCAAACCCATGAGTAGAGAAAGGTAAACGATGAATGTCAGACTCTTACCATCTCACCAATGAACCAATTACTCATTCTCTGAGGCAGGGGAGTGAGCACAGGGTACAGAAGGGGGGCAGAAGGGCTACTCCAATACAATTTTCTCCTAGAGAGTAAAGTAAACTCTCCTAGAGAGTAAAGGGAAGCCTGAGGACAGAGACTAGGGAACCTCTAGAACAGATAATATTAGCAGACATCTAACATGTGTCTAGCACAGTGCTTGCCATGTGGCTATGCTTAGTAAATGGCAGTTATATTCCTATTGCATTATTATTTCTATTGTTGTTATTGTTGTTGTTATTACATAGCTGTGGTAAAGCAGACCTAGATAGTTCTCTTTTCCAGATAAGAATGAGGATTCTGCTCTGAATTACTGCTTTCTCTCCAGTCGGAGCTCCCAGGGAGATTCAGGTCCAAGGTATCCAAGGTTAACTTAGAGAATGGAGAGCTATAGGCAGAGTTTCCACCTCTGTTTGTCCTTCCTCTTTCACAGAGCACCTGTCAAAGCCTAAAGTCACCATGGGTCTACAGAGTAATAAGAATGGCACCTGTGTGACCAATCTGACATGCCGCATGGAACATGGGGAAGAGGATGTGATTTATACCTGGAAGGCCCTGGGGCAAGCAGTCAATGAGTCCCATAATGGGTCCATCCTACCCATCTCCTGGAGATGGGGAGAAAGTGATATGACCTTCATCTGCACTGTCAGGAACCCTGTCAGCAGCAACTCCTCAAGCCCCATCCTTGCCAGGAAGCTCTGTGAAGGTGACTGCCTCTCCCCTCTCCACAGGAGCCTCTGCCCAGGACCTACACCTTCTTCAGCTCCTAGCCCCCATGGGAACAGGCACTTTATGGAAACTGGAAGCCACTGGGTGGTCACCAGGCTGGGAGGAAGGTGGCAGGTGCTCCAAGACCTGGGTCGTTTTCCTGAACTGACTTTTCTCCCTTCCCTGTGCCTCCAACCGTTCTGTCTTTGAAGGTGCTGCTGATGACTCAGATTCCTCCATGGTCCTCCTGTGTCTCCTGTTGGTGCCCCTCCTGCTCAGTCTCTTTGTATTGGGGCTATTTCTTTGGTTTCTGAAGAGAGAGACACAAGAAGGTAGAGCACGTACTATTTTTGTCCTCACCCACATTCATGCTTTTCTCCTTCATTGATTCAACAAGCACATATAGAGCTGTGTGCCAGATTTGGCATGAGGTGTTGAAGATGCAGAGATGAAGAAGCCACAGTCTCTGCCCTCAGGAAGCACACAGTCAGCCTGTACTCCTTAGTTCTGGAGTAGAGAAAGTGCTGGAGGTCTTTCCTGAGGACACAGTTCTCTCAGTTCCCTTTCCAGGACCCGTTTCTCTCCTTCTTCCAGAGGGACATACTGATATGGCTCTTGTGTTGATACAGGCCCCACACTGCTGACTCTGCACCCCTGACCCGGGAGGTGATGGCCTCCAACTCTGAGATCCCCACAGACCAGCATCCTCTAGTCAATCTTTCCTATCCCTATCCCTATCAGAGCCCACAAACCACTCCCACCCTTTCCACAGGATCAACCCAAGACCTAGCTTTACTGCCCACTAGACACGTGGCTCCTGGGGAAGCCTTTCCCTGTCTCTCTCCAGTTGCACCCCATCCTGTGTTCCTAAACCCTGCTGATTGGTCTTCTGAGTTCCTACTGTCCATGTGGGTGATGGGGAGGGACATAACATCAGTTGGGTATGACTTGCAGACTTTGAAATCTCCCTTCCCTCCTGGAAGGCCCTCTGAAAGTGTCTTTGACTTTCTCTACTTCCCACTTTAACCACCTTGACGGAGAGATCAGGAAGTGAAATGATGAGGGTGGCCAATTCATCCTGTTTTGTTTAGATTTTCCCAGTTTTAACACTGAAAGTCCTATTCAGTGTTACAAGGAAAAAACCCTTCCGTTACAAGGAAACTGGGATGGTTGGTCACCCTACGTGGGTCATCCAGGAGAAATGGTGGGCCAATGGAAGTGGTGAGTGGTCGGAGATGTATCTTTGATTCTCTCCCAACTTGTTTTTAGAGTCCATTGAAGAGAAGAAGAGAGTGGACATTTGTCGGGAAACTCCTAACATACGCCCCTATTCTGGAGAGAACACAGAGTATGACACAATCCCTTACACTAATGTGAGTCCCTTCTAATCTTTCCTGGGGACTGATCCTCTCTCTGAGGCTCTCCTTGTGAGGTTTTTCCATGGATTTGGGCAACATGGGAATGAAGAGGGGAGTGAGGATATATAGCCTTAAAACTCAATGCACCTGTGCCTCCTCCAAGTCTTCATGGATTCTCTTCTGTGCAGAAGAAGCTGGTGGCCTCTGGAGCACCTGGTTCTGACTTGTAATGCTCATGCTGTGGTCTATGAAATCACCTGCTCCCTTCCACAGTTCATAACGGCCACACAAAAGGCCAGATTCCTTTTGCATAAGGGAGTGGGTAGAAGAGTGTGACTTTGACAGGATGTTTGAATCATGGTATCAGAAGACTTCTCTAGAGATGCCTCTTCTTCTGAGATGACTCAAGGAGCCATCAGAAGGATCAGGGCATCTGTAGTGACTCTGGGCCCTGAATCAAGGCATTGCAGGTGCAGGTCACTGAGTGAAGTGAATGAACACAAATGCAATTCAAAGAAAAGTCTCCAAAAAGAAAATCATAATAATGAAGTTTAAAGAAACTCAAATAACAAAAGACAATTTGGAGAAATGAAATAAGTAGACAACTTCAAAAGGCTCCTCAGGGCCAATTCCTGCAGCCCAGGCTGGGCTAGCTCTTTAGCGGTCATAGAGCCCTTTACCACAACGGCCTGTTTAGTGAAGAAATAAAAATACTTTGAAGCCTCAAAACCCCAGTTTTACTCAAAACTTTGGTGTCTCTCAATCAGGTTGCATCTTCCTCATTTACCTACAACATTTACTTACGTTTACCCTCTACAAAGAGGAGACATTACCAAAGTCGTTAGTATTGTGAGAACTCTTTCCTTTATCACAAAAGAGGCTGCTTTATGCTCCACTTAACTGGTTTAAGTCAAAATTTATCACTTTATCACTATGTTCTTTCTTCCCCTGCTTAAGATATATCCCCAGAGGGCTGCAGGGCTGCCCAGGATGTTCAGGAACAGGCTTAGCCAACCCAGGATATTTACCTCTGATTGGGAAGGAGTTTTGGTTATTGTTGTTCTTGTTTTGTTTTATTTTGTTCCATAAGTCATCCTTACTGATTTTCTCCAAGGGCCTTTTGACTGTTGGGGAAGTTTATTTGCAACATTAGCAATATTATTTCAAATTATCCTTTAATCCTTTTAGGAGACTTATAGCTAATGAGAGAGAGAGAGAGAAAGAGAGATCTTATGTATTTTTGAAATTCATGTAAACACAACACAGTTTAAAAATAATGTAATGGCTTCCTGAAAAAAGTTATCAAAAATTATTATAATAGCAGTCACCAACAAGAGAACTTCCTACTGCCCTTCTCTGTTCCAGAACCCTCCTTTTCCTCTCACCATCTCCTCCCATCTCTGCTTTCCTCTCTCTGGATTCTGAACGTCTCTCTGGCCTTGTCTATGTGATTCAGGATGTGGGTGATGATTTCTTTTGTTTGTTGTTTGTTTTTAATAGAGAACTATCCCAATGGAAGACGCAGCAAATACACTTTATTCCACTGTGGAAATACCAAAAAAGGTAAGAAGCTTTGAGCTGAATTTCATCTTAATGGTTCCATTTCTTTTCCTGCTTCATGTTTAGGTCAAAATTTCTTGGACCCAGGGATCTCATACTCTCTGGAATTAAAAAGTCCCCTAGTAGAGCCCCATTCCCTTTGCTTAGGGTTATATGAGAACATGGGAGATGGAAGAGAATTGTGTTTTAGGCGTCAAATTGGGTAATCTGGAACAAATAGAGTAGGAAAGAGGTTCTAGATAGGAATAACAGAGAAAATCAAAAGGCTTCTGACTGAAGTTACAGACAAGGAAAAAGACCATGGCTTAGGTTGCGCAAGGAATGAAGAGAGGAATAACTGGGGAGGAGACTCCAGCTTGCTCCTGAGAAACCAGGAAACTGTAGGAGGGAGAGATTTCTACTTTTCTCCCATGGTCCAACTATGTTACATCTGGTTTGCATCCTCCCCTCAGTTAAACTACTAATGCAGTAGCTTTAACGCTTATTCCTTCACAGGGTACGGTTGGCAGCAGTAATGGTGCCTTTCTGTCTCCTTTTTCTTCCTCTCCAAAACAGATCCAAAAAGATAAGAATCATTAAAGCAGTTTGCTTAGTTATAGAAAAGGTTGGTTTAGTGGATTATTACAAGGAAATTTCAGTTCGTTAAGCATTCAGCAAGATAAATATGGGTTAAACTTAAAGAATAGTTTCTCTAAGCTAGGGGTGATTAAGATTAAACAGTGGGAGCCAGCATGGCAGCCAATTTGGGTTGGGTAACCTTGGAAATAAAGTTTCCTGGATGTCAGCGTCTCCATGGAAGATCCAGAGCCCTGCTCACCTCCCTCACTCTGCTTTCTTTTTGTCTGTCTTCAGATTGAAAATCCCCACTCACTGCTCACGATGCCAGACACACCAAGGCTATTTGCCTATGAGAATGTTATCTAGACAGCAGTGCACTCCCCTAAGTCTCTGCTCAAAAAAAAAAAAACAATTCTCGGCCCAAAGAAGACAATCAAAAGAATTCACTGATTTGACTAGAAACATCAAGGAAGATTGAAGAACATTGACTTTTTTCCAGGATAAACTATCATTGACGTTCCTTTAGATTTAAGAGTTCATAATTCCATCCACTGCTGAGAAATCTCCTCAAACCCAGAAGGTTTAACTACCCCATCCCAAAAATGGGATTGTGAATGTCAGCAAACCACAAGAAAAGTGCTTAGAAGTGTTCCTATAAAAATGTAAACGCGGCCGGGCGCGGTGGCTCACACCTGTAATCCCAGCACTTTGGGAGGCCGAGGCGGGCGGATCACGAGGTTAGGAGATCAAGACCATCCTGGCTAACACGGTGAAACCCCATCTCTACTAAAAAAATACAAAAAGTTAGTCGGGCGTGATGGCGGGCGCCGGTAGTCCCAGCTGCTCAGGAGGCTGAGGCAGGAGAATGTCGTGAACCCCGGTGGCAGAGCTTGTAGTGAGCGGAGATCGCCCCACTGTACTCCAGCCTGGGCGACAGAGTGAGACTCTGTCTCACAAAAAAAAAAAAAAAAAAAAAGTAAATGCAAGGTCACACATATTAATGACAGCCTGTTGTATTAATGATGGCTCCAGGTCAGGGTCTGGAGTTTCATTCCATCCCAGGGCTTGGACATCAGGATTATACCAAGAGTCCTATTACCAGGAGGGCAAGAAGACCCCAGAAAAGTCCAGCAGAAGCAGATGCACCTTACAAAAATGGATGTATTAATTGGCTGCATGAACTATGTGCCCGGCACTATGCTGAGCTTACACTAATTGGTCAGACATGCTCTCTGCTCTCATGAAATTGGCTCCAAATGAATGAACTACTTTCATGAGCAGCTGTAGTAGGCCTGACCACAAATTCCCAGAGGGCCAAGTGCGGATCCACAGGACTTGAAGGTCAAAGTTCACAAAGATGAAGAATCAGGGTAGCTGACCATGTTTGGCAGATACTATAATGAAGATGCAGAAGTGTGCATGGCCCAAGGACAAGGACCTCCAGCCAGGCTTCATTTATGCACTTGTGCTGCAAAAGAAAAGCCTAGGTCTTAAGGCTGTGCCAGAACCCATCCCAATAAAGAGATCAAGTCTGAAGTCACATTTTAAAGCCAGTATAGGAGACTTGGAGTCAGGTAGTAGAGACTGGTGGGGCATGTGGGGTGGTTGGTACTTGCAAACCTTTAAAGATGGTTAATTCATTCAATAAATATTTATTAAGAATCTATGTGGCCAGGTGCGGTGGCTCACACCTGTAATCCCAGCACTTTGGGAGGCCAAGCTGGATGGATTATCTGAAGTCAGCAGTTCAAGACCAGCCTGGCCAACATGGTGAAACCCCATCTCCACTAAAAATACAAAAATTTTCTGAGCGTGGTGGCACGCACCTGTAATTCCAGCTACTCGGGAGGCCAAGGCAGGAGAATCACTTGAACCCGGGAGGTGGAGGTTGCAGTGAGCTGAGATCGCACCACTGTACTCCAGCCTAGGCAACAAGAGCAAAACCCCATCAAAAAAAAAAAAGAACCTATGCTACGTCAGTCTCAGTCTGGCACATCCCTGCCAACACAGAGCTCACCATCTCTTATACTTAAGCAAAAAACATGGGAAAGGGGAAAGGGGGATGGCTGCTTTTGATATGTTCCCTGACACATATCTTGAATGGAGACCTCTGCACCAAGTGTTGAAAGTGTTGAAAAACTTAAAAACAAATGCTTGTTGGGCAAGAATGGGATTGAGAAATTGAGAATTATCTTCTCTCGAAAAGGCATTTTGAAGGAATTGAGCCAGATCTTTTTCTCTTACTGCAAAACCGTATTGTAGTAAAAAAGTCCTTTACTATCTTAATAAAACAGATATTGTGAGATTCACATACAAAAAGATGCATTATTTTGCTATTTGCAATAGTGAAATTCTGGAAACTGCCTAAGAACCTGACCACCACAGGTGAAGGCCTGTTCACACACAGACATTAAGAATTATGGGTTAGGCCAGGCACAGTGGCTCACGCCTGTAATCCCAGCACTTTGGGAGGCCGAGGCAGGTGGATTACTTGAGGTCAGGAGTTCAAGAACAGCCTGGCCAACATGATGAAACCCTGTCTCTACTAAAAACAAAAAAAAATATTAGTCAGGCATGGTGGTGAGCCCCTGTAATCCCAGCTTCTTGAGAGGTGGAGGCAGGAGAATTGCTTGAACCCGGGATGGGGAGGCTGCACTGAGCCAAGATCACGCCACTGCACTCCAGCCTAAGTGACACAGCAAGACTCCATCTCAAAAAAAGAATTATGGGTTATACTCAGCATCATGAAATATACCCATGTAACCTACACATGTAGCTTCTGAATCGAAAATAAAATTAAAAATAACAAATTTTTAGCACTTGCCTGTAGTCCCAGCTACTCGGGAGGCTGAGGCAAGAGGATCTCTTGAACCCAGGAGGTGGAGGTTGCAGTGAGCCGAGATCACACCACTGTACTCCAGCCTGGGTGATAGAGTGAGATTCTGTCTCAAAAAAAAAAAAAAAAATTGTTTAAACAAGAACTATGGGTTGGCCGGGAGAGGTGGCTCATGTCTGTAATCCCAGCACTTTGGGAGGCTGAAGTAGGAGGATCATTTGAGCTCAGGAGTTCAAGACCAGCCTAGGCAACTTGACAAAGCCCCACCTCTACAAAAAATACAAGAATTAGCCAGGCATGGTGGTGTATGCCTGTAGTCCCAACTACTCAAGAAGGAGCTGAGGTGGGAGGGTCACTTGAGCCTGGTAGGCTGAGGCTGCAGTGAGCTATAATCGTGCTACTGCACTCCAGCCTGGGCAACAGAGTGAGACTCTGTCTCACAAAACAACAGCAACAACAACTATGGGTTTTCAAGTTAGAAAATGTTATGACATCACAAATATAAAAAGTAGAATGCAAAATTTAATGTGCTATATGATTACAGCTGTGTTTAAAAAAAAAAATCTCTACACAGAAAAATTTAGAAGAAAACATCAAAATAGTAACACCAGTTGTTTAGGGAGGGCGAAAGCTTAGGTGGCTTGGTGTTTTCCAATTTTTATTCATTTTCTGAATATTCCTTACTGAGAAAGTATGTATTACATAATAGAGTAGAGGAAGTTTTAAATAGATGTTCAGTGAGAAAAAAGAGGGCTACCCACTACGTGGGGTTGAGGGGAAAGTCTGAGACCCTCATGGTGAGGGTGTGGGGGACGATGGAAAGACCTCCTCGAGTGAGAATGGGTGGGGAGAAAGGAGGAAGCCCTACACATGACAGAGGAAAAGATGACTTTCCTTCAGAGAGGGCTGCTGGAGGCTGAGGAGAGATTCACAGTGTGTGAGGACAGAGGCGTGGAGAGGGGGATGCTGGGCCTGAGGATGCATCTGTTCTGCCTTCCCCTCTCTCCTCAGAGCCCATTCAGATGATAAATAATTAGGGTTAATCACACTTTTGGGTTTTTTAAACCAGTGACTGAAACAGGACCTAGGGAGACCAATAGATCTGGAGTCTGAACACTCAATAAATTCTGCTCCAAAGCTGGCTGCAGAAAGAAGCTTCCCCTCATGAGCTCAACCAGCAGGCAAAGGAAACCACCAGCTCTTTATGGTGAGAAGTCACATCACCTCACAGCCCCATTACATGCAGCCTCCAGAACTGTGTGGTTTGCAACTTGTGAGGTGTAAGTAACAAACTCATAAACATTGAAACCTTGGTGGAAAGTAAAGAAGGTATCTGTACCATTTCAGTAAGGCTTTCACTCATTCATTTGATCATGAATGCATTCATTCACTTATTCATTCAGCAGTACTTATTGAGCACCACTAAGTGCTGGGCATTATGCTGAACTCAGGGAATACAGCAGTGGGCCATGACAGAGGTCTCTGCCCTCAGGGTGCTTACATTCTAATGGCAGAGGCCAACACTCAAATATCCTTTAAATATCATGGCTGCAATGATGACTGCTATGAAAGAGAGCTGTGTGGAGCCAAGAATGGCAAATTTTCCTCTGGTCAGAGACAGTATCTCCAAAGTGATGAAGACTGAGCTGAGATCGGAAGATGAGTAGGAGCTACTTACAAGAAGTGGAAAGGGAAAATAAAACCCTTCTAGTCAGAGGTGCAAAGGCCTTGTGGTGAGAGGACCTAAAAGAACAAAAGTCAGTGTGGCCAGCAGAGAGAGTTGCACTTTTAAAGTTTCATTAGTTGCAGTATGGTAAACAGATTGTACGGGGTCAAGACTGGATGTAGGCAAACTGAGTCAGAAGGCTCCTACAGTTATCCAGGAGAGAGGTGATGGTAGGTTGGACAAGGATGGTAGGATGGAGAGAGAGAGGGAAGGATGCTTTTAAGAGATATCTAAGGGATAAGGAGGTTTCTGCTTTCAGTACTGTCTTGGGAATGTGTGCTGATCTGGAAACGGAGGTAGGAAGATGGGCCTTTGCTTCTGATAGCCTCTAGGGACTAGACGGACAAAGTTTGGAGTCTGGGGCTGCCAAGATTAGAGAACTGGTAAATCACTCATCTTTTTGACCTGGGACCCGAAAAGACTTACCCTAGGAGACTTATCCTTCTTGTAAACAAGAAGTACACCAGTTTTAATTCATCTATGGAGCCAAGAAAATCTCAAAACTGCTATTAGATTAAAGAGATCCAAGCTTACAAGTGCCCACAAGTACCTTACAGAAGCAAACAAAGACCATCACTAAAAGAAAATAGCATTCTTAAACCTCACATTTTCCTACAAATAATTTTTCATAAGCAACATTCATCATATGTTCAGAGATATCCAGGCCCATGAGCAAGACCCTCTTGGTGGGGACAGCCTATCACAGACTGCAGCCCAGGACGCAGCCTGGCCCACTCCCCTCTCATTTCATCCCAAGAAGACGGAAGGAGGAAATTCAAACCTTCTCAGTTCATGTACTTGTAGACAGACTTAAAAGATGTTTGGGCCGGGCGCGGTGGCTCAAGCCTATAATCCCAGCACTTTGGGAGGCCGAGACGGGTGGATCATGAGGTCAGGAGATCGAGACCATCCTGGCTAACACGGTGACACCCCATCTCTACTAAAAAAAATACAAAAAACTAGCCCAGTGAGGTGGCGGGCACCTGTAGTCCCAGCTACTCGGGAGGCTGAGGCACGAGAATAGAGTAAACCCGGGTGGCGGAGCTTGCAGTGAGCTGAGATCCAGCCACTGCACTCCAGCCTGGGCAACAGAGCGAGACTCCATCTCCAAAAAAAAAAAGATGTTTGGAGTTCTATCTGACTATAGTCCTAAGCATACTCTTTATTGCAATCTGTCAAGAATATAGCCAACAACAGAGAAGAGTTGATAAACCATAAAATGACCATTTATAATATTTAATATTTAGAGCAGTCACAATATGCCTATCATTGTTCTAAACAATATATATGTATATGTGTATATGTGTATAGACATATGTACCTTTATTTAATCTTCATAACAAACATAACCATTTTATAGATGAGATAGTTGAGACCAAGACTGTCTTTTGTCTAGCTGGGTTTTGTGGCTTGTTTTGTTTTGTTTGGCTAGTATGTATTACTGTTCTAGGCAGTATTAATTAATTGATTAATTTATTTAAAATTTATCATTTTAAAATAAATACTGGTACTGCTTGTCTTTACTAATTATAAAAGTTATTTTTTCTTTCAATTAAAACTTATTATGTGTCTACAATGTGCTCCCCATACTTCTAGGAGCTCACAATCAAGTGGGAGACAGGGATATCAACAGACATTACGAGTTAAAATGGTAGGTAAGAAAATAAAGGCATATATAAGACATATAGGGGGTTGTATTACTCACGGTTCTCCAGAGAAATAGAACCAATAGGATATTTGTAAATATATATAAAAGGAGACATATTATAGGAATTGGCTCATGCATTAGGAAGGCCAAGAGGTCTCATGATCTTCTGTCTGCGGCTGGAGAACAAAGAACGCCTGAGCAGTAATTGAGTTTATGACTTGGAAGTCCTGAGAATAGGGGAGCCAAAGGTGTAACTCTCAGTATGACCCAGAAAGTCAGAGAACTGAGACCACCAATGCCCAAGGGCAGAAGAAAACGCATGTCTCAGCTCAAGTAGAGAGACCAAATTTGCTCTTTCTCTGTTTTTCTGGGGGGGGGAGGGTTGTTTTTGTTTGTTTGTTTTACATTTTTGTTTTGTTTTGTTTGACATAGAGTTGTATGTTGCCCAGGCTGGCCTCAAATTTCTGATCTCAGGTGATCCTCCTGCCTCAGCCTCCCAAGTGGCTGGGAGTACAAGTGTGCACCACTGCATCTGGCCTTCCTCTGCCTTTTGTGTTCTGTTCAGGCCCTCAACTGATTGGGTGGTGCTCACCCACATTGGTAAGGGTGGATCTTTACTCAGTCTACTGATTCAAAAATGAATCTCTTCTGGAAACATCATCACAGACACACCCGGAAATAACATTTTACCAATTATCTGAGCATCCCTTAACCCAGTCAAGTTGACACATGAAATTCATCATCACAAGTCCACCCCTTGTCAATTTAGCACCCATAGCAATCTCTTAAAACTCATACTTAATCTCCAAATAAAGAGAATAACAAGGCCATAATTCAATCTAGCATGATACAACAATCTTGCATACAACTGAAAACACACTAGCCTCTTCCCCAGAAGAAGAGATAAAGTCTTTGAGTAATATTTACTCTTCTCCTGATAGCTGTAACTTAAATATTATGATGTAAAATTAACAATACTTAAATACTGATATAAATTTAATACATCTTGTGTTACATGATAAGAAAATAAGACAGGAAAGAAAGCAAATATATTTGCCTAACATACATACACATAATTGTATTCGTAACAAAATAAGGAGGAAATATCCACGACAATTACAGTCCTTATTTCTGTAACTGGTCATATGGCTGTAGCTGAAATTTACAATTATCTTTTTCTACTACGCATTCTGTATTTCCTTTAACTTCAGCAAGAGCCTCAACTGGGTTTTGTTCTTTACCTGGTAGGGTGATCTAAACCTTCATTCCTGAAGGGCCTGGGCCATTAGCAGTTCTGCCTGCATTGGATTGTCATAGTTGACTTTAATCACAGGGCATGATAATACTAAGAGATGTTCCTAAGGGAGCTCTTTGTATTCCAAACCCTTACCTGCTTTTGTGAAATACTAGTCTAATTTCTCCCTTGGCAGTCAGGATCAGTATCCCAGTCAACACCAAAATTCCCTTCTTTGCCTGTTGATTCAGAGGCATGAGGAGGCCAAAGTGCTCAGGTGGCAGTCTTGACTTCCAGTTCAATGGAATCACTGTTGTGTCTCCTAATGGAAGCATTCCTCCCTCTGCAACTAAGACATTGAGGCCAGCAAAACACAAAGTTGCAAGAACAGGAAGGAAAGTTTTTGCTAGTGGGTCACTAGGGGGTAATAGTGGGTGGTGCCACTCCTGTTGCCATCTCCTTGATTCCACAACCGATGAATACTGGCGATTGCAAGAAAGAGTACTATATGTTGAACACTGATTCCAAGCCTAGACACAACCTTCTGGAGAACCTCGCCCTAGTCCTGCAAGGTATGTGATGGTCTAAAGGTTGCTAGTTCAACGAAATTCATACTTGGGACCTAATGCCCAATATGATAGTATTAAGTGGTAGAACTTTTAGGAAGTGATTAGGTCACCAGGCATCTAGCCTCATGAATGGGATTAGTGGCTGTAGAAAAGAGGCTTGAGAGGGCCAGTTTGTCCCTTTCACCATGTAAGAACACAGCAACAAGGGGCCATCTATGAAGCAGAGAGCCCTCATCATACACTGAATCTACAGGTATATTGATCTTGGACTTCCCAGCCTCTAAAACAATGAGCAAGAAATTTCTGTTGTTAATAAATTACTCAGTCTAAGACATTTTGTTATAGCATCAAGAACAAACTAAAACAGTATTGCCACCTAGCTCATGCTGTAACTGAGTCTTCCAAAGCCCATTCCTCTGTTCTATTAGGCCAACTGCTTCAGAATGATGATGAGCATGGCAAGACCAGCGAATTCGAAGAACATGGGCCCATTGCTGCAGTCCTTTGCTGTGTAATGAGTTCCTTGATCAGCAGCAATGTTGTGTGGAATATTATAATGGTGGATAAGACATTCTGTAAGTTCACAGATGGTAATTTTGGCAGAAGCATTGCATGCAAGGAAGGCAAATCCATATCTAGATTAAGTATCTATTACAGTAAGGACAAAAAAAAATAAGGACACTGCCCCATGATGGAAGTGGTCCAATGTATTCAATCTGCCACAAGGTAGCTGACTTATCACCTTGGAGCATGGTGCCATATTGGGGACCTAGTGTTGGTCTCTGCTACTGACAGA